>NC_060270.1:31702744-32043580 GCF_021613505.1 Equus quagga | reverse complement strand
ATGAAAAGTTTTAGATGTCAACTGAAATGTAGAAAAGATTACATAGTTAAATAAATAGATAGATGCATATGTATGTGTATGTCTGTATGTTAGGGATGCAAGGAAAATAAAACTAATTTAGGATCTTTGTTTTGGGCCTTACAGGACTCCATCATACTTGGCCTCTGTCCTCTATTCTTGCCTTCATATGGTGACATCTAGAGCCCGCCATTCATATGTCACGCTTAAAAAAAGTCATTTATTATCATTTTTTTCCTGAATGCACAAATGATTACTTTTCATTATAAAAAATAAATTATAAAAGCCATTACAAATTTAATTTGACTCTGCGTCATTAAACTCTAGCATCTTGGTTCCCCAGTGAGTGTCGCTAAGATCTCTTGACTTCTTGAGGTCTGCAGTCCTGCTATCCAATGTGGTAGCCAGTAGACACACATGATTAACTCAAATTAAGATGTGTTATAAGTGTAAAATACACTGAATTTTGAAGATTTAGTACAGAAAGAAATGTAAATAAAAAATAGACCATTAATATTTTGAAGGTGTTTTGGGTATATCAAGTTTAACAAGATATATTATAAAAATTAATTTTACCTGCCTCTTTTTACATTTTTAGTGTGGCAGCCAGGATATCTAAAATTGTATATGTGACTCACCTTATATTGCCATTGTGAGATCTTGTCTCAAAATCAGGGAGACCTGGGGAGACCTGGGGGTCTTGGAGGATTGTCTTTGCTGTTACGGTTTTCTCCTTAGAATCTTCTCTGTGCCCAGAGAGGTAAAGAGCACATGACTTGTTTTTTAGGTGAGATTCTCCCCTACAAACCTTGAAGGGTTCAACAGAATCAAGTAATCAGATCAAATTGTTGTCCAAGAGATAGTGAAAAGATGATAAAGGAATGAGGGGAAGTCATTTCTTCACACCCCGGGTGTCTGTTACGTGCAATCATTAGAAAGAGGAGATTGAAGACAACCAGAGAACGGGGTCCTGGAAAAGACTGGGTATCCTGAGGAGGTGTGTTCCCTGGAGGCCTTTAAGCTAAGGTGACTCATCTGCCTTTTCTTTCTTTTTGGTTGTTCCAGAACGCTGCGATGACTGGGGACTAGATACCATGAGGCAGATCCAAGTGTTTGAAGATGAGCCAGCTCGCATCAAGTGCCCACTCTTTGAACATTTCTTGAAATATAACTACAGCACAGCCCATTCAGCTGGCCTGACTCTGATCTGGTATTGGACTAGGCAGGACCGGGACCTTGAGGAGCCAATTAACTTCCGCCTCCCTGAGAACCGCATTAGTAAGGAGAAAGACGTGCTCTGGTTCCGGCCTACCCTCCTCAATGACACGGGCAACTATACCTGCATGTTAAGGTAGCCTGACTCTTGGTGGTGACTTTCTCTTTTCCCTTTAGTTCCTGGGCCTTTATCCAGATGATGCATGTGCTGTGAAGCTGGGGAGGGGAAGGAAGCATCTAGAAAAAGTTACATTTCACCTCACTGAGCTTAGCTGAGGCTGGCTGAAAGAGACATGCAGAGAAAATGATTGTGCTCCTGAGAACATTCTTCATAAGTGGTTCCTTTTCAAACCCTGACCTATGTCAACACTGTCTACAGGTGGAGCCTTGTTTGTTTGTTCCTTTTCCCTGCCATTGGAACCTCCTGTATACAGTTCTGTTTCACCTGGAGATATCTATTTCCCTAGACAGTGAGCAGGGAGGGTGGTAGAACCCATTCATATCTGTTATTCTTAGCATCTTTCAACGTGCCTGGCACAGAATAAAGCCTCGGGATGCCTTATAGAAGAAAGAATAGTTGGAGGCATCACATGTATTTAGAACAATGCTTTTCAAACTTTTCCACCAGAATTTCTCTAAGAAGCACATAAACACCAGATCCCTAGGAATCTAAGAATATAATCCAAAGCACCCTACAAAATTTCTATCAAATACATGTTTTTTCTTGAAAGTTCATGTAGGTTTTGCATTTTACTCCACAATATACCTATTTTTCTTTTCCTAAAGATTAAATGTTATTTTTCCTGTGAAAAAAACTTTAAAAAAAACTGAGGCTCCTCCAAAGAATAACCATTTCAAGGCTTAGTTCTTTTGCTGCATTTTTCCCCAAGGTCCCTTTTTAGTTTTTGTTTCTTAGCGCTCTTCCCTAAACTTTTCTACCTTTTACATTATAGAAGCAGGGCCATATGGCTGTTAAGGCCTGAGTATAACTTTACTGTTATTTACCAATATCCAGATTATCGCTTCAGTTTACCTGTCTGCCTATCTTCTACGTCTCTAAAGAAAATCTAGAATTAAACTTGTCTAGTGGGGGCAACAGAGGCTTCCCATTGTCATGAGAGGATTCCTAAACTGACAATGACCTTAAACTGAACCATGTGAAATTGGAGGCCTGATGTCTTTAAGGCCATAAAGTTAAGATTCATCTTCTAAGATTTTATTGCTTGAGTTCCTGCTTCAATACCCCTATTAAGATAACATCCAGATTTGACTTTTGGAACTGAAAAAGCCAGGCTAACCACTGTTCATCACTTTTTTAAAAAGTCAGAGCATGTGTCTTATTAAACGGAAATTTACCTTCTATAACTTCCACCTATAGAATACCTTCTATCTGGTAGACCTTTTGTTATTTGTAAGTAGAGACCATGCCTGCCACTCTGTCTTCCCACTTCATTACCATTGTCATTTAAACCCCCTCTCTTCCCATCTTGGGCAGAGGAATGCATGCCCCCACATCTTCCATTGTATTTAGTCTTTAGTCATTGAGTATCTAATATGTGTTTGATACCATAAATAGAAATCACAAAAAAGGGTGGAAAGTGAATGACCCAGTTACCCATCACCCTAAAAAATCAGTTATTTTTATTATTTATGTTCCTTTTATTGTTTTCCTGTATGTAGACACAAGTTTTACATCACTCCATTCATTTAACAAATATTTTTTCAGCACCTACTAAAAGTTTAGACACTGTACTAGACTCAAGGAATAAAAGGAAACACACATGGTCATGCCCTTGTTTGAACTGTGATAAATTCAGTTAAGGAAATGTCCAAGGTGCTCAGAGAATGAGAGACCTAATTTAGATATGGGGTGTGTAGAGGATGACACAGAAGACCTCATGTGAAAGGTGGGATGATGGGAAAAGAGCCCTCCCAGCAGAGGAAAGGACCTGTGCAAACATTAAAAACGTAAATGGAATTCCCCAGCCATCCTAACCAGTTTTATGTGTTTGTTAGTTTTTTTCCTTTGTGCTTCATTTTTTTTTTTTATGGATGAATACCACAACTTTGTATTGTCATACCATAATTTTCTTTACAGTCTTCTTTTTTCATAGATTTTTCTATTATTTCCGATGCTTTCCTTGCTGATTTGGTACTGGGTGGATATGTTTGATCATGTGCTCTCTCTATTCTCATTTTTCCGTACTTCCATCACGTGAAAAAATTTCCAGAAATTGGATTACCAGAGCAAAAGCTAAAGCTTTTTTTATGGCTTGGGAAGCATATTTTTTATTTTCCAAATTATGGTTATACCTTTATCAGCCATGAGTTAATATGCTGTCTTCACCTTTGCCTTTCCAGCACTGAGTATTATTGAGAATGTTTTAAGGGTAAAATTAAACATATTTACACATATACATGCATACAAATGCACGTATTTAGGAACATATCTAAAAATGTAAATATTTTAGTATATCAATAGTAGCTAATTGTGTCTGTTTTATTCTGTGATTTCAACTGGTATAGGAAATACTTCCATAACACATTTAATTCTTACATGAACTTACACATATAAATAAAGCCTCAGTACATAGCATTACTTCACTTAGCTCATTTTAATATGTTTGGGGCATTAAAATAAGTGCAAATGAGACTGCCCGTTCATTGCATATTTCTCTTTTCAGGAACACCACATATTGCAGCAAAGTTGCATTTCCTCTGGAAGTTGTTCAGAAAGAGACCTGTTTCAATTCTTCCATGAAACTCCCAGTGCAAAAACTGTATTTAGAATATGGTATTCAGAAGATCACTTGTCCAAATGTAGATGGATTTTTTCCTCCCAGTGTCAAACCAACCGTCACTTGGTATATGGTAAGCAAACGAGAGGGCATTTTACCCTCTCTAAAATGGCAATAGTAATTTGTTGAGTTAATGTAGAAACAGATTCTTCTGATCAGATTTTTAATTTCTTTCTTAACAACTTTATACAAGTCTTTTACCACTTTCTTACTTTGTACCATTTTAAAGGAAGTAGTGGAGAAAGCTCTGGCTCAACCCACCATTTCTTAAATTACTTTCACTGGACTACTAGAGCTACCTTATTTCTATTAACTTCCTCTGAAATACAACTTGAGAAATGTTGCCCACTTCCACTCACTGCGGAGTGAAGTTAGAAGCTGCCAAGTGAAGTGGTGAATTTCATCTCCTTGCTTAGTCAGTACTGTATTTTATTACTTGTATGTGTTTTCACGTTGCCCTCATTTGTGGGCACAGTCCATCTGTGATCTCCCCACATCTGAGAGATTTGGAAAGTATTTAATCAAAAATGAAAGTGTTGGATGTGGCCCTGGTGGCAGCAGGATAGTTTCTTAATCTCTTCAAATGTCCAATAAGCCAAAGCCAAAAACTCCTGGACAACAGTTAAAACTCAGTGACAAGTTGTCCACAAGAATAACTTTCAATAAAGCAAGTGAGACAAACCACGAACATGACCATATAGCATCAGTGTCTCTAGGGAAGGGAGCAGATGGAAATAGTGTGGTATCTGGCAGATTGAGAACAGGAGAAGCCCAAAAGTGCCAACGGGTGCTCACTGGAAAGTATGGTGAGCCAGCCTGAGAATAGCAGCTGAAACTGGGAAGGGTTTTGCTCTCTACTCGAGGATGAGTCCAAGAGGCGTATTATGAGAAATTCTGAGGGGATTGAAATAGTTCTACTGCCTCAGAACTCTGAAAAACAACCACCCACACTGGGGAGAAACTGCTGGGAGTGGAATCAAAAGTAAACAGGATAAGGACAATATAAAGGAAAGAAAGAGAAAGACCGGCTGAAAATGGAGAAGCAGAACACAGATGGGAAACCTCAAGACCATAGTTTTGAAGAGGGATCTCTGTGAGGTTAGAAAATTCTGCCAAAGTCTGAACCTCAGAAAAAAACTAGTTTCACATGAAAATGAGCAACAAGAGGAATCAAGGTAAAATCCCATTCAAAGTTATAAGAAAAAGGAGAGTAAGAAGCAAAATAATATTTCTGTAGGAAAAAAAAGCATGCCAGAAGGACATATTGTAACCTACTATTTCAAAAATGAGCTAAAAGACATTAAAAAATGATACAGGAGGAGAAAGAATCAAGTAAATAAATGATAATTAGAAAAGTCCAGGAACTGGCCCAGTGGCATAGCCGTTAAGTTCAGGCGCTCCGCTTCAGCGGCCTAGGGTTTGCCAGTTTGGATCCCAGGTGTGGACCTACGCATCACTTATCAAGCCATGCTGTGGCAGGCTTCCCACATATAAAGTAGAGGAAGATGGGCACGGATGTCAGCTCAGGGCCAAGCTTCCTCAGCAAAAAGAGGAGGATTGGCGGCAGATGTTAGCTCAAGGTTAATTTTCCTCAAAAGAAAGTCCAGAAATTATATAACTCAGTAAAAACTTAGAAAGAAGATAATGATCATTTCAGAAGTGAAACTAAAATAAGAGGAACGTAAGAGCAAAATGATGTGATAGATAATGCCTTAAGATGAATAGAAAATGGAAGGGAGAGACAAATTTTTAAATCAAAAATAAATGATCAATAAAATTAGGAAGGTTAGAATGGATATACAATATCTTATAAAGTAAACTTTAAGATAATGACTGTTATCAGAGCTAAAGAGGACTTTTCAGAATAACAAAAGGGTCAGTTTATCAGGAAGGCATATAAATAATAAAAGCATATATGCCTAATAATAGTATTTCAAAATACATGAAGGAGCTGACAGAATTAAAGGAAGAAAGAAACAATTCCATAATCATAGTTGAAAATTTTAGCATCTGTGTCTGTTTGTCATTAATGAGTTAAAAGCCAACTTTCAGAGTTTTCCACTGGTCAAAGATGGAACAATTTGAACTTCAGTAAGGATATTAATTGCACTTGGTTGAATTCCATAAATTGAGTTTAAATCCATAAGTTTATAATGATATTTCAAAATAGTTAATTGGTGGCATTTGGATGATGATAGGAAATCAATTTGTTATCTTGAAAATTCGTAAATAAAGAGAAAAAAATCCAGTATTTATTCTGCCTTTCCTTTTAGAAATGTACACTGAGTAATGAAATAGTGCTGGGAAGTATGTTTTTATAGAAATATATAATCACTTTGCAACTCCCAGTGAATTAATAAATCTAAGCATTACGCATCAATGACTGCTAATATCACAAGAAGAAAAACAGCCAGACGCATTCCTTTTGATGGAAGAACACAGTATTACCTATAATTGTGCCAAATGGATTAAATCTGAGTCTGATAAAACTTTTGGATCCTGCTGCCATTTTGCAGGTAACATAGACAACAGAGGAATGTATTACTCTGTACTGAGTTCGCAATTAGCAAAATTTAGGCTGTGAGAAATTCTATAGGCCAAATGTTTTCGGTTATTCAATAGATAAATTGTCAGAAAAAGAAAGACATGGAGTAGGAATGTATAGATTAAAAGAAACATTTAGGGGCCCTGGTGGTGCAGCGGTTAAGTTCGCACGGTCCGCTTCAGCAGCCTGGGGTTCACCAGTTTGGATCCTGGGTGCAGACATGGCACTGCTCAGCAAACCATGCTGTGGCAGGCGTCCCACATATAAAGTAGAAGAAGATGGGCACGGATGTCAACTCAGGGTCAGTCTTCCTCAGCAAAAAGAGGAGGATGGGTAGCAGATGTTAGCTCAGGGCTAATCTTCCTCAAAAAAATAAATTTTTTTTTTTTAAAAAAGAAACATTTAAAACACTGTAGTGGATGAGGCTGTAGTGTCTAAGGATGCACGTATGGGTGATAAAATTGTAAATGAAGACAAGGAAGTGGTTTTACTATGAAAGTATAGACAGTGGTTACTTTGGAGTGTAGTAAAGGAACTGTGATTGACATGGGGCATGTGGAAAGTCTTCAAAGGTGCCTGGCAACATCTATTGCTGGACCTGAGTGGTGATTACAAAGGTGTTGGCTTTATAATACTTCACTAGCTGATACATATGTTTTGAGTGTTTTTTGTATATGTTTTATTTTGTAATGAATGATTAAGAGGAAGGGAGATAGGGAAAGAAGGAGAGCTAAAGAGACAGATTTAAAATATGTAACAACGAAATTGTGATCTATAGACTTTAGTTGGATCATGTTTTATTCAAACAAGCTATAAAACAAATTATGAGAAAATCAGGGAAATCTGAACACAGACAGAATATTGATGATATCAATTAATTATTATACTTTTTAAACTGTGATAATGGCACTTTAGTTATGCTTGCAGAAGGCATCTTGTCATTTAGAGATACACACAGAAATATGTACAAATGAAATTATATAGTGTTTGTGATTTGCTTTGGAATAATCTTGGGATGCAGTGAGTGGGTATAGATGAAAGAAGACATAGCCTGAATTGGTACTTTCTTTTTTTTTTTTTTTTGTGAGGAAGATCGCCCTGAGCTAACATCTGTTGCCAATCTTCCTCTTTTTTTTTGCTTGAAGAAGATTAGCCCTGACCTAACATCTGGGCCAATCTTCCCCTACTTCATATGTGGGATGCCTCCACAGCATGGCTGACAAGTGGAGCAGGTTCGCGCCTGGGATCCGAACCTGTGAACCAAGACTGCCAAAGCCTAGCTCATAGAACTTTAACCACTCAGCAACAGGGCTGATCCCCCTGAATTGGTACTTTTAAGGCTGGGTGTAAGTACAGGGGATCATTGTATTTTTCCCTTTGTTATTGTAATTTTCCATAGTAAAAAGCATAAAAAAGATTAAAAGAATTATATTGACAATTTTACATCAATAAGTATAACATATCTTCCAGTTAAAAAACAATGTGTGTTCATCTGTCTGCAGTCCAAGGTCTCTCTTTTCTAACCCTATTCACTTTTTCTATATTTTGAATACTTTGTGATCTGAAAAAAATTGACTTTATTTTCATATTCTATCATTTTCTCTTCTCCTTTTTCCTCATGCATTCCCTCTGCCTGGAATGCTCTCTCTTCTTCCTTTAGAACAGTGCGATTCTACCACTTTCATGAAATGTTCCCTGTTCTTTATAGCTAGAAGTAATTTTTCCCTTATATACTCCCATGGCTATTTATTTATGTATGTTTCAATGTCACTTTTCACTTTCTTTCTTGTTCTGTACTCATTCATCCATGTATACATTCAACACATACTTGCTGAAGATCAACTGTATTCACTGTAATATGTCAGGGTTTAGGGGAACACAATAATTAATGAGATGTATGTCTTCTCCTAAATAGTCCCAGAGGATCTCACAATTTAATTCAGACAAGTTTATAAATAAGAATACTATTCTTATCAGAAAATAGAATTCTGGGGCCGGCCTGGTGGCTCAGTGGTTAAGTGTGCATGTTCTGCTTCAGTGGCCCAGGGTTTGCTGGTTTGGATCCTGGGTGAGGACATGGCCCAGTTTGGCATGCCACGCTGTGGCAGGCATCCCACATATAAAGTAGAGGAAGATGGGCATGGATGTTAGCTCAGGGCCAGTCTTCCTCAGCAAAAAGAGGAGGATTGGCCGCAGTTAGCTCAGGGCTAATCTTCCTCAAAAAAAAAAAGTAGAATTCTAAGTTCTACACGAGTGCCAAAGAGAATATATTGTTGATTTTAAGAAGAGGGAGAGATTTATATACATGTAGTCTATGAGACTGACTATTTCTTGAGGGCAAAGTTATAGCATATCCATCTCGGTATCTCCAATGATTCCCAGATTTCTGCTTTTCCTGATTGAATGAATGTTGGTGCTGTTACCCAAGGTATGAAATAGTAGAGGAGGAGCAGGTGTGGGGAGCAAGTAATAGGTTTAGATAATGTCATATCAAGTCATATGTGTCTCTGAGCCTCCTAGGTGGCAGTGACCAGTAGGTAGTGGCTACATGTGTATGAGTCTGGAGCTTAGAAGAAAAATCAAAGCTGGAGAGAGAGAATTGGATGCATATTTGTGATAGCTGAAGCCCTTAATAAGACAAAATAAAATGAGAAGAGAAAAGGACTACAGTCAGAATCTGGAGAGAATGTTCATGGAGTGAATAAAATCAGAAAGCCTGGAAAGAAGACCGAGAAATTCATAGTGGTAAAACCATTGCCATAGCAGATACCCAATAATGTGCAGGTGACTAAAAAGGACGACCAGTAACCAGCTATACTTTCTGTTCTCTGACTATGAAAAGGTTGCTATTGATTTTTATTTCTCTACCTTTGGGTAATTGACTGACACCTTTAATCCTAAGAGTTCTGCCGTCTTGAGAACAAAATCAGCATTCTTTTTTTTCCCAAAAGAAATGATTGATTTATTATTATTAACCTTGTGCATAAGTTTTTGTAAGTGTTTCTAAGTTAAATTTTGTGTGATTATTGTCATGAATGGGAATTAGGGAAATTCTAGGATATGATTAAGTAGGCTTAATAAAAATTGCATAGTTTGAAGTCACCCAAGGGTAGCTTAAATTTTGCTGTTTTTATTGAAGAATAACAACATACACTGTCAAATTAATTTTAGGTGTACATCATAGTGATTCGTTATCTGTATACATTTATGAAATGATCAAAATTATAAGTCTAGTCACCATGCAAAGTTATTACAATATTATTGACTATATTCCCCATGTTGTACATTACATCCCATGACTCATTTATTTTATAATGGGAAGTTTGTACCACTTAATCCCATTCACATATTTTGCCTGCCTCCCAATCCCTCCCCGCTCTGGTATCCACTAGTTTGTTTCCTGTATCTATGAATCTGTTTCTGTTTAGTTTTGTCCATTCATTTGTTCTGATTTTTAGATTCCATGTATAAGTGAAATCATATGGTATGGTATTTATTTTGTCTGTCTGACTTCACTTAACATAATACCCTCTAGGTCCATCCATCTTGGCAAGAAAATCAGGATTCCGGGTTGCTGCATTCTCCTGTCACTGTATGGCAAATCTGCCATTGCTTTCTATTTTGTGCCTTCTGCAGCCGCTTCCTACACCCCCCTAGACATCTTGGCCCTCCTATAGTAGTTCTCTTTCATTTATTATCAATTGAATTCCCTGCCTTAACATTGTAGAAATAGTCTCTTTTAGGAATACAAATACCTCTATGAGAGTTAAAAGGCTCAATAATCAGTTCCAGCAAATTTGCTTTTGTTTTAGCAGAAAGGTGAAAACTGGTGAATTGAAAGGAGGGAAAGAAATCTAACATTTTTTGCATTTTACTAGTACAATACATTGTGCTAGGTCCTTTATATTTTATCATATGTAATAGTCATTGCAATCCTTCAAGGTAGATAACATTCTTTTACAGATTAGGAAACAGAGGCTCAGAGAGGCAAATAATAATAGTTAACATTTATTGAGCATAGGAATTCTTCCACATGCTTAATTAATTTACTTAATTGTCTCAACATGAAGTAGACTCTCTTGTTTTCTCCATTTTATAGTTAAGAAAACCAAAATATAGAGTCATTCGTCCAAGGTCGCAGAGCTAGGAGCCAAGAGTCAACCCTCTGCAATCTTTATCAAGAGCCCATCCTTATAGATTATTTTATATAATTTACTCAAAAAGATCCAGCTGATAATGGGAGAATCTGGGATTTCAGGCCAGTTCTTTGTGCTTCCAAAGCCTGTACTCTCAAGAAGTGACACAGAGAGGGTGGTCCAGTCTTTACTTTCAGAGCTTGGGGCACTTTGAAGGGCAGAACAATCTTTGAATACAAATTGAGTTGTAGGCTGGACTGTGGGACAGAGGGAAACCTGTGGATAGAAGGCCCTGGGATATCAGGGGGGCTCAGAAAAACTGAGATTGGAGGGAACAGAAAATCAACAATTTCTGTTCCAGAATTGCAGGGCTGATGGGGCACAACTGAATTCTCCTTCTCTACCTGTCTTCTCTTCTTTCCTCCTCTCTTCTGCATGGGAGTGTTTTCTTCATTCAGGGCCCGGAATTCACAGTTCTCCAATTCAACAAGCCTGTGAGTTAAACTCCTGTGCAGTAAATGTTTGTTGAATAAGCCAAGTTTTGTAACTAGCCTAGAAAGCAAACCATGGTTTGTAAGTGATTTACTGAATTTCAAATAGCCAGCTTATAAAAGAACTTCTGGAACACAACAAGTGCATAAATTTGAGGTTGCCTCTTTATTCAAATAGGGACTTCCAAATATATAGCAGTGAAAACACAGGTAAGTGAGATCTCTGTTGTTGTTTTTACTGTTATTATTAGGTTTATTGAGAGATCTGAGCTTTAAAATATGGCAAACCATCCTAACTTTCGTAATACTGGCTTATTTCTCTTCTTCATTGTTATAATTGGGTATTTGAATTTTTTTTTCCCCAGAGATACTTAGAAAAAACAAAGGCAGTTTTCTCCTTCTTACTGAGAAGCAGAGGAACCACTTTATTGGGTATTTCAGGTATTACATTTATAGCAACTGCTGAAATGCTCTCAACTGCTGTTTAGAAGAATGGATATCATTCTGGATATCAATTTGCAAAAAGCTGGTTGTCCTTGTACTCAGTGTGATCATTAAAATTGGTATATTACCTCCACCTCTAATTTTAAGTGTGAAATTAATCAGAACTAGTCAGATATTGTTTATAAATCTCTTTCAGAAAATAGGAAAATCTTTGCTTTCCTGACAAAGTGCCAGGAAAGCACCTTTCTGGAAAAGCACCAGACTTGGCCTTCTTGTTGGTGTAGCACATATTGTTGAGAAGTTAGTCCAAGGTCTGTGTAATAGACTTTATTTTTAAAGTGTTTGTTTCAATTTGATCTGACAACTTAGTTTGGTTGGTTCTTTATCTCTTTCCTTTCCCTACGGTCCTTATATAGTGATCTTTAACCTTGGTATTAAGGGGATGTATATCATATTTTGTTTCTAAACTATACACATTTAATTCCATATATGCGTATATACATACAGCATTTTACGTATAGTTTCAGGGCTTCTGAGAGCCAAAGAGTCCTCCTTTACACTGAAATCCAGCTTAAATATGAAGGCTTGAGGCTGAATTAGGGTGAATGAATCACTCACTGTGTATTTTGATAGCACTTAATTTACATCTCATCTTTGTTCTGTAATGATGCGTTTTTCTCCTCTCTAGTTGGTAGTGACCTCTCTCTTTTTCTTTTCCTTGAATACCAAGCACACAGCACAAAACTGAGCCAATATACTTTGTATTTAGGAACTGATTAAATAATTGAGTGAATTAGACTAGATTGGAAAATTCCATGAGAATAAAGGCCATTTCTGTTTTTACTGGCTACTGTATGTTCTGCTCCTAACACAGAGCCTGACTCTTGGGAGGGATTTTGTAAATATCTGTTATGTAAAGATTGAATGACTTAGTTGTGTTCATTGGAAGTGACTGATGTATAGACTTGTGTACAGAGACTTTGTGAACAAGTGTGATGTATTTTATACCAACTTAATGTTGGATGCAGTTTGTCAATAGATACTCCTAACTGTTCCAACCTTATATCTCAGCTAAACTCTTTGTATCCTCACTTCCACTGACCCACCCATGCTACAACACACCCATCTCATGTCTTGTCTTCCATTTACTCATCTTCTTATTATCGTTTGAGTTCTACATGAGCTTTCAACTCCATGTCTTGTGTCTTTGCTTCTCTCATTTATCATGCGACATAAATGTATGGAGCATTTACCATGTGCCAAGTGTTGGGCATGTTGCTGGCCATGTGGGTATAGGATTCCTCCACCCCCACTTGCCCCAACAGGAGTAAATCTCCTACAGCAAGAGATAAACATGAAAACAGATCATTATAATAAAGTTAGTTAAGTACTAACGGGAAGGACAAAATGATATGAGAGCAAGGGAGTTGTTCACACTTTTTCCTGTGCTTGGAGTGTCCCTCTCCATGTTTCCCCTCCTCCTGAACAGCTGTTAAGATTCTACTTATCTTTTCAGATCCAGCCCAGGTCTTCCTCCTGCATGAGGTTTTTCCAAATTTTTTCTCTTTGATCTTCTTCCCTCACTCCCTCACGCCAACATGCCTTTCGTAGTATTTGTTGCAATTCTCCACGAGACTGTGCATACCTACTGGTTAGGAACTGTGTCTTTTCCATTTTTGTGCCCTCACACAGTTCTTTAAAAGTTGTAGTCTTATTGAATGGAAATGTTTGTAGTTACTTAGTCATGACATCCCCCACCCACACCACACACATCACTACCGTGATTTATTTCCTTTCAAAGTCATTTTCTGTGCTGTTCCTTACCTATACGGTGCGGTGCAGTAGGTTGCCATGGCTACCATCATGCTGTTGAAAAGTTGTTCTCCTGTTTAACTTCTCTCTTTTGAATTCGGAATGAGGAACTGATGGGTCAACTAAATGGATGACTTGTCTTCTAGTCAGACAAGTGGTTGCTTCATAGTGGAGTATTTCTTGTATTTGGAAACATGGTTTTGTTTTATTCTTTGGGTATCTAGATCTTTGCTCATATCTTTTTTTCTAGATTCCATATAAATGATTTTGAAATCATCATAAAATTTGCAGGATTTATTTTCAGGAACAGTTTATTATGTTTAAAAATATCCTGTGTGTCTCAGGTGCAAGCGCCTAAGGTCTAGAGATGCATCTTCTAAGAAATAGAGAGAGCTCATCACACACTACAGGCCAAAGTTAATGGGTATTTATAGTTCAACAATGCCCTGACGCTACCTGCACTCCATACAGGCACACTAGAATGTAAAATAGTTCCTTCATTTCCTTTTCTAACAGGCTCTAGGTCTAATAGCTTTGAAATGGCTCTTTACTTTTTATTTCTTTTGATTAAAACTGCTTAATTTACAGAGCTGGCCCAATAGCATAGTGGTTAAGTTCACCTGCTTTGGTGGCCCAGGGTTCACAGGTTTGGATCCCTGGCACAGACCTACACACCACTCATGGGGACACACTGTGGAGGCATCCCACGTACAAAATAAAGGAAGATCAGCACAGATGTAGCTCAGAGCCCATCTTCCTCACCAAAAAGCAAAAGAAAACAAAACGAAAACCTACTTAATTTAACAATTTAGAATGGTCAGCTTTTTCGGAATAGATTTGACTCCAAACTTTCCCATTGCTTTTTATGTAATATACCTTAATTTGAAGTTTTTTCTAGACAAAGCAGCTCTCCCTGGCCTACATTTTTATTCTGTGCTATGGAAAGAAGAGAAAAATCCCAAGAAAAAGCAATCAAACCACTGACACACAAGCTCAATTAATAGCCTTAAGCATATTCAACCCAAATTTTAAGTTCATCCTTATGGGTTTGGAATAAGATGAAAAGAAATGGGGAGCTAGCAAGAAGTCAATGTGCACCTGTTTTGTACCATTTTCCTTGCTATTTAGATGTGTCTGATGTCATTTCTCTGTTAATTACCAGTCCATGAAGTCAGACTCTGTTTTATTCAGTAGTATATTCAAAGAACCTTAAACAGTACCTGGCACGTGGTTTATTGGTTAATCCCGAAAGGTGAATGAATGAATGAGTGAATGAATGAAAAGACTGAGTCAGAAACATTTCTTTATGTTTGTAGCCACATACTGTAAAGCCTAAAACAATGTGTTAATTTTTTAAATTGTTTTTACATAAATGATACTTGGTGAGTCAAAACCAAATTTCCTTTCAACACATTCTTAAGTGCTGTTGACAAGTTCAGTACGAACAGCTAACTTATCCTGAAAAGTATTCTTTTCCAATTTACCACTAATTGCAGGAATCACCTTCATATAAATGATAGAGCCACATCACACTATGAGCACAGTGGCTGGCCCCAGACATAGCCTGTGGGCAGGACCACAGTATAGGATGGGGAGACAGTGTCAGGTGGGATTAAAAGCAAGGACTTCAAAACAGGTAGATCTAGGTTGAAATTCCCACTCTGACGCTGCCTGGGGCTATGACATTGGCAGTTATCCTTTCTAAGCCTTCGTATTCTCATCAATAAAATGGGCATGAGAGCATTCCAGACTCTCTAATCTTGGAATAAGGAATGGATGAAATAATGGAGAACACGTAAGTACATGTGTCAGTATAATTTTTCTAGCCTCAACTGACTGCTGAGAAGAGATGTTCATTTTTGTTAAAGAAGCTAGAGAAGGACCTTTATTCAGCTGTCTGGGAAACTGAGATTAGCTCTGCTCTGTGTTATCTAGAACATCTCTTTATCTGTCTGTCTCATTTCTTTCCACATGTAACACTAGAGCATATTTAGTCTGATCTGTCTACTTCACAGGGATTTAAGAACAGCTAAGCTAACAAATGAGAGAAGAAAATAGCTTTGAACTGTTTAAATGAAAGATGCCACAAAAATCAAATAGAGTTCTATAGATAGTCTAAACTAATTTAAACCAAATCTGACATAAATTCTTTGTAAGAGTGCAGGCCTTTGTGGCCTTATACTTTGTGATAACCTAAGGCTACTGACATCTTTTGCTAATGTGACAAGTGTCTGGAAACACTGCTTATCAAACCAGGATAAATTGCATTCAGGAAATAACTTAACTGCACATATATCAGCTTCCTCTTGATGATCATCTCCATGAATCAAAAGTTTAGTGCTGTTCTAAAAGACGTATTTCCTGTGACAAAGAATTACAAAATATGCCACTTAGTGTAATTGTCATATTTCAAAACACATGCTCCAGGAATTGAAGTAAGAAAACCTTAAGTATACAAGAATTAAGGTTAAATATGTGAATACAGGAAATTGCAAGTACAAACCAGTAATAGACTTCCAGAGTTTTAAAGGTCTAAAGGACCTTAGAGATAACCTAATCTTTTTTGTCACAGATGAATTAGTGATTTTTAGGAGAAAAACAAACACAGTTTTTCTAAAAATAAATGTTCAACATATATTTTTGTCGCAGATGATTGTACCAAGTTTTGCTCTAAAAGAAAAAAATAAAACAGTATAGACAATTAGTGGGGCTGAGAGATCCAAAGTAGGATTCTAGTTATGTTGAATGAGATATTTCAATCTCAAAATTTTAAAAATCAGCAAAGTTATATAAAAATATGAGTTGGAGCAGAAATAAACTCTTGACTCTTGGTAAGACTCATAAAATATCTCTTACTTCTAGATTCTGGAGTCTGTCATGTTCAGTTGTAACAAATGGCATAATAGAAGGAAAACACAAAGAAGTCTGGAAATGATTGATATAGTGATTCAACAGAGTGATCAAGAATGTCACAATCAGACATCTAAATTGGGAGCTAGTTTGTCAAACAGAGTAACTGGGTTCCTGCAATAATAAAATCGGTGAAGAAATGTAGAAAAATGAAAAAGAATTGTTTGTTTAAGTAACAGAGCATGCAGTTGTTTAAGTTGCCTTAGATGTTTTTTAAAACTTTAACTTTCCTTCACTATTAACACGGAATTCCCAGAATTTGAATACTGGATCCTGAGACAGGAAGCTTATGCTTTTGAATTCATATTTCCATTCAAAATTTTTATTTTCTTTTGCAGAAAATATAATGAAACTTATTGCATTCATTCTTTTGCAGAAACATACTTGACCAAAACTGTTTTGTAAAAGACACAGCCAGCATAGATATTTGTGTGTTCTGTGCAAAATTAGATGTGTATATATGTTTGTATATTTTCTATGCATGTATCTAAATAGTAAATGCATTTTCTTCTACTTCTTTTAGGGTTGTCGTAAAATAGAGGACTTTCATAATGTGGTACCTGAAGGCATGAATTTGAGTTTTCTCATAGCCTTGGTTTCAAATAATGGAGATTATACATGTGTTGTCACATATCCAGAAAATGGGCGTACCTTCCATCTCAGCCGGACTCTGACTGTAAAGGTGGTAGGTAAGCAGGATTTGTATTAACTGCGCACAACAAAAATCTTGTTTAGTCTCTTAATAGTTTATTACAAGCAAGTGTGTAAACTGTCTAAAGAAAAGAGGCGTATCTTTTTTGGTTCACTGCACTGTCCCAGAGCCTTCAGCAATTCCCTGTACATAGTAGGCATTCAGTAACTATTGGTCTACTGAAGGAATATGTGAATGAATGAAGTAAAGGCAATTTGGGCAGTAAAAAGAGTGCCAGACAGATCTGTCTTCTAATTATAGCACTGCCATTTATTAGCAATAGGGCTTTGATCAATGTCTCAGTCTGCTTTTCTGTACTCTGGGACTAAGAATACCGAACATTCAGGCTAGCTGAGAATATTAGAAACAGTGTGCGTACTATGCTAATGCAGTTCCAGGCAAGCAGTAGAGATTCGATGAATCGTAGTTAATATTATTGTCAAAAAAGTATTTTACTTGAATTAAACAAACTGTGTTTCTATATGGGAACTTTTGTAGCTAGTGTTAAAGCTATTTGCTGGCAGTGTTCAACTGTTGCTTTGCAGCGAGAGGAAAGAGAGTGAGAAACTAGGGAAGTGGAGTGAACCATGACTAGGCAGAGTCAAGAAACTCCCAGCAAACCCAGAAATCAAGAGAACCAGTTCAGTAGAGGTGGACTTAGAGGAGAGCCCTAAATACTGCTGTGCCCACTGTATTCAAAGTGAGGGCATATCAGAGTGAGATTTTCTCATACCCTGTCTTTTAATAGATGGAAACATTGAGGCCCAATGACAGGAAGTAACCTGATTAGAGACACTCCACGAGTAAGTAGGAGAAGTGATTCTAAATCCAAGGTTTCAGACTCTTTGTTCAAGGCTTTTTCTACTAGTCTGACACCAGATTCAGCATAAATTTTTTAAAGGCTTTAATATAGTGCAAAAAAAATTCAAATCAAACATTTCTATAATCACTTTTCCTCTCTGCTTACTTTCTGAATAGTGCTGGACTGGAGACTAATTCAGAAGAAAAATCAAATTAAATTTAGAACCTAGCATGAGTGGACTTTAAAAGTCAAATGAATAACCTTATATTCATCTTGGCAGTTGTTTCTAATAGATATACTTAAATGTATCCATTTTGGGGAAGTGAAGAACAGGCATGCTTGGTCACCCTGATTTATGATATAGAAGTTGACAAACACAGATATGGGAAGATGGATGTTTCTTATCCAACTTTCAAGCAACATAAGTTTTATTTTTTAAAACTGAAGTATTTAGTACTTATTATATACCAGTAGTGGATGCTTTAATATGCATTAATTAATTTAATCCTTACAATGAACCTATGAGATGAGTTTAATTATCCTCGTTTTAGAGTTGAAGAAAATTAGCTTTTCAAAGATTTAGTGAAAAAACGGGGTCATATGGTTAGTATATGGCCAAGTCAGTATTAGAACACCCTGGTCATTAAATATTTGAAGCTTCTACTCTTAAACACTGCACTATAAAGCCCCTCCAGGATATTTTTATTTTAATTTAGGAATACAGGATTTTATAAAGAGCAGTAATCCTGTGAATGAACGTTCAACTGATACCCAGACATCAGGTAGACGTACATGCTGGCCTCACAATTGTGATTTTGAATTTTCCATTTACTTATTTATTCACTTATTACCTACTTATTTAACCATATCCCCTGCTAGACACTGTGGGTATGTTGAGGAGAAATATGTAGAAAAGAAACAAGTGAGTAAAACATGAGAGCAATTAATTGTGTAGTATGAGAAGTGTATCTCACATAAGCTTTGGAAAGCAAAACCACTGGTTAAATATTCTATCCTGAAATATGGAGGATACTCAATATGTTATGTTTGTTTCTTTGCTTGTTTTAAATGACTGAAGTGTTGTAATTGACTATATATATTGGACAATAGGCCCTCTCAAGAAGAATTGACAAACTATGCCAGGAAATTGGGCAAGACTTCACAGAAGAGCCGATTTTTGAAATGGGTTATGAGGGATGAAGACTACGTGATTTAACATCATCTCTCTTTGTTCCTTCCTCTCTCTCACAGGTTCTCCAAAAGATGCTCTGCCCCCCCAGATCCATTCACCCAATGATCTTGTGGACTACGAGAAAGAACCGGGTAATTATAGTTGTGCCTCTGAATTGCAGTTAAATTCTCTTAATTACAAGGAGTAAAATGCCACATAGGTTAACTCAAGAGAATAGACACATGAACGAAACTGAAATGTTGTCAGAAACCAAGGCAACTCTGGGGACTAGCTAATTCATCGATTTCATGGGCAGCTCAGGGATCCTCTACTTCTCTCTTGGCAGCTGCTCTCTTCTTCCTCTGGGAGCAGTTTTCTTCTCCTGATTGGGGATTTCCATTTGATGCAAACTTTAGCTTGCACAGAGCTTTGGTTTACCAAAGCTGCAACAAGCACAAGGCATCCTTTCAGCTTCTGTTCCACTACAAAGGGGAGGGGATGGAGCTTGGAGTCAGTACTGTGAATATAATAGGCAACAACTGGTGGAATAGTGGACCCTGATTCAGAACACTGTTGAGTGTTTGCTGTGGACATCTGAGTCTCCTTTTAGTTTTCATAATTTTTCACTTTAGACAAACATCATTGGTAACTGACCAAATAAGGCATAATTGGTTATTCTTCTGATTCAAAGCCTTCCACAGTTAAGTTGAAAACCATAGAAAATGTTAACATTTTCTATATATTATATCTTTTACAATAACTTCACTGCAAACCCAATGAAGAGTATAAAAGAACATTTGTTTAAAATGTACTAAATATAATAGAGGCCATGATCAACATAGGCGGAGAAAAATACCCGATAAAAAAAATATATATACATATTAATATAATGTTTCAGGGGCCAGTCCCACAGCTGAGTGGTTAAGTTTGTGTGCTCCACTTTGGCGGCCTGGGGTTCTCTGGTTCCAATCCTGGGAACAGACCTACACACTGCTTATCAGGCTACGCTGTGGCAGCATCCCACATGGAAGAGCTAGAATGGCTCATAGCTAGGATATGCAGCTATGTGCTGGGGCTTTGGGGAGAAAAAACAAAAAAGAGGAAGATTGGCAACAGATGTTAGCTCAGGGCCAATCCTCCTCACCAAAAAAAAAAAAAAAAAAGCAGCTTTCAAATAGTGATCTGCCTTGTAGAAAACCAGAGAACACAGTAAGGTGTCTGCCAACTCCAAATGGACCAAATATTTTAGAATTAGCAGTGGCTTTATACAATAATATGAACATTCTTCCTACTATCACGGTGCACCCTTATTAATCACCTAAATATGTTTTATCTACCTATCAGATCACGGTTACAAAAACATTCCTGAATCCATGTTCACCTTGTCTTCCTACATATTGATAGAGAAAACTGGAAGGGAAAGACCTCAGAACCAGGCATTGGAAGAGAAGTTAGAGTATAACCACTCAATGACACAAACTTGAGTTCACATTAGGAGGAGAATAAAATTTATCATGTAATCCCGGACACTTTTGGAGAGTAAGATCAGTCAATATTAATGACTAACTAAGAAAGCAGACGTAAAACAGAACCGTCCTGGGCAAACTGGAATGGAAGGTCAGTCTAGGTCAAATCCTAGTCTGCCACTTGTGAACAATTCGATCCAGGAATGGCATTTAATATCTTTAGACTTCAGTTTTTGCATCTGTAAAACATGAATTTAAAAAATACCTCGTGGTATTTTCTTAAAATTAAATAAGACCATTAATAAGCATAAATATTTAGTACAGTGAATTATATAGTGAGTATGCTGCGGCTGTTATTATTATTATTGTTACCATTGTCAACCTGGAGATGCCCCCCTAACCTCATGTTCCATCTCAGGATAACATAGAATTTTCTGTTTGTAAATTGTTTTTAAATTTATTGAATGCACTCTAATAGCTTGAGCATTTCAAGACACAACCAGCCTGGCTAGTCCTCTCAGTGATGGCATTGCCCCATTTCCTTGGGCCAAGGACTAAAGAGCTGGAGAACGCTTCCTTGGTTATCTTTTCTTCATGAAAGAAATAACAGAGAAGAGCAATCCATGGAGGTTTGGGATTAAAAAGAATATTGTTGGAGCCTTTTTTTTTTTTTTTTAAATTTTTTAAATGTTTTCCAGGGAAGATTAGCCCTGAGCTGACATCTGCGGCCAATCCTTCTCTTTTTGCTGAGGAAGACTGGCCCTGAGCTCACATCTGCAGCCACCTTCCTCTACTTTATGTGTGAGACGCCTGCCACAACATGGCTTGATAAGCTGTGTGTAGGTCTGTGCCCAGGATCCTAACCGGCCTGGGCCGCGGAAGTGGAGCGCACGAACCAGGCAGGCCCTGTGTTGGAGCCTTTTTGAACAAGTATTTTCATTTTAGAACATATGTTGATTGTATCAAAAGATGGTTGTTCTAGTGTACAAAGTTTCTGCCTTTCTTTTCTTGGTTTTGTTTGTTTGGGAATGAAGTATGGTACATTGCCTTACAGAAGCCCACTTGAAAATTAGTCAGAAGTAGGGTTTTAGGTGCATGTAATTTTTATAGCTTCTAATTAGCCACAAAGTAGAACCTATATAGCCATGTGAAAGTTACAAACTGATGGGTTAATTTGTTTTTTTTAGGAGAGGAGCTACTCATCCCTTGTAAAGTCTTTTTTACTTTCCTGAAGGACTCTCGCAATGAGATTTGGTGGACCATTGATGGAAAAAAGCCAGATGACACCACTCTGGACGTAACTGTTAATGAAAGGTATCCTTGGCGCAGGCAGGGGGGTGACTAACCTTTGTCCCTCAATCTAATGCCCTCTGGTGTATACTAATCAATGAAAATTAAAATTCTCATTTTTGCCTATCGTTAACAAAAGTCAGCAAGATTTTCAAGTCTTTAGTGGCTGCATTCCAAAGCAGGATTACTGGACTTGCAACCTGAGGCCCAGATGCCATCTGCTGATCACACATTTATGATACCCACTTAAAAGTAGATGGAATGCATATCTTGCATGAATGAAAAGGCTACAATATAGGATTGTGGGTAGATGAAAGCCTGTCAGTGTGGCCCTGTTCTTCTCGTTCTCAAGTTTGGAGTTCAGGCGAATGTATTCGTGCTTCAGATAACTGTTAGTTTCTTGTCTTACACTAGGCATGTGTTTCCTATCTTCTTCCTCCTGTTCTTTAATTCACACAGTATGTATGTCACATTTATCGTTGATGGGTATTTTTTTAATATTGATCAAATGCATTTATGTTCTTTAAATTTTATTTTAAAAGTGCATGGGGTAGTGATATAGCTCACTCTTAAAATAACAACCTGAGTCATTTTATTTTTAAATAAACATGAGTTTCTTTTGAAGGGGATTGGTTGGTAAGGAGGAAAATATGGATCTTTGAAGACAAAAGGTTCCGCTATAAATAAAGCATACCACTGCAAGAGAACAATTGGTTCTCTGCAGCAATTAATAGAAATAAGCAGCTGACCACCTACATGACAAAGTAATTCCAGGACCTTAATCCTTATCAGGATGTGCATATAGATCTTAGGCTATCTGAACTTGTAGAATTTAAAGGATATTTCTTTCCTAATAGTAAACTCGGACTTTTTGCAGAAGTTATAAAATGTCCACCTTGCATCCAGTACTATGCAAGGTACTTAGTCCCAAACTAGGTAGATTTTACAGGAGTAGCAATGATAGAGCAGAAATTTCAATATAATGTGATGAATGCAATGACTGGGAAGTATTGGATGTTATGGGATGTTTTATTTGGGGATTCCAGGCAGTTTTAGAGGGTTAGGTGATGTTTCTCAGATGGTACAGCACCTAAATAAAGATTTGAAGGATGAGAAGAAATTAACTAAAGAAATGGAAACACTATTCCTGGTAGAAGGAGCATCATATGCAAAAGCCTGGAGGTTAGAGATGCAGAGCATATTCAGAGGTACAGAAGCAGCTTCCTAAAATTGGAGCAGTTTTGGCAGAAGTAAATTGATGAAAATTGATAAATTGTGGCTGGAGGCACAGAGGAAGAATTATTGATCATTTCAGTAATTCTGAACAATGTGCTTCCTAGCCTCATAATGATAATGAATGAATACTAATGAAAGTCATGCTGTTGCTCCTTGCTGCTGTTGAAACACGTAATGTTCATAGCTGAGCCATGCAGTTAAGCTTAGGCTAAACCCTTGGCAGCCCTTAACCAAGTTCTGGAGACTAACCATAAGCCTTATCAGAAGGAGAATCTGGGTGGCGGTCAGCTGTAGGAGAGATATTTTTTTTCCCTTTTGAGCAAAGTAGTTCAAAGGGATTTTTAAATCTTGATCTTGTACCCAAAGCACTTGAGCTCTGCCTTCCTGAGATTTGGATATATTTATTTTTACAAAGTTCACTTGCTCTGAGAAGTTTCTTCTTTTTATATATTAGGATTTAACTGTGAGTTTTCAGTATTTTGATCAAAATATTCTACGTATGTTCAAAAGCCAAGCTTTGGGAATTCCTGAAGTGCATCAACTATTATTGTGGGATCATAGTAATAGCCTGTATGAGTATTTATTAAGCATTGTTCTAGTACTTACACATTAACATACTCAATCCTCAGAATTCTTGGGAAAGTTAATACGTGTAATGCACCATGTAGGCATTGCTACTTTCCTCTTTTTCAAAGGAAGAACTCAAGATGTGGAAAGATTGTTACCCTGCCCCAAGTATATAGTCAGTAAGTGGTAAAGCTTGGACCAACACCCAAATGGTTCTGGCCTCAAAAGCTTCCTGCCTCAGAAGTATGAGGGAAGGAGATATTTTGCCTTGAAGAGAGATCTATAGTATGATATGCCAATGCTGAGATTTGATCTAGGTTTTGGGACTGTGTAATATAGATGGTAAAGAATAGTGTTGGATCTGGAAGCTATTCTCCTTTTGTAACTGTTGGATCACAGGCAGCTCAGCATATTGAATTCAGTCTACTCTCCCCTAGGGGCTCTGTAGTTGTCTACTTGTCTGATTCACACACAGCACATGGCCCTTCAGTCTCACTAATGCTTTGATTTTCTTTCCCCTGTTTCTAGTGTAAGTCAGACTCTAACAGAAGATGAATGGAGAACTCAGATATTGAGCATCAAGAAAGTTACTGCTGAGGATCTCAAGCGCAACTATGTCTGTCATGCTAGAAATGCCAAAGGGGAGGTTGACAAACCAGCCAAGGTGAAACAGAAAGGTAATGGATGCATTCAGCGGATGAATCTGTGAACTCCAAATGTAACATTGTGGTGAATAAGGAAAAAAAGAAGTTGAGAAGGAGAGCGCTCCAGCTCCTAGTACATCTGACGTATAGTAGTGAATCAAAATTGAATGAAAACTCTTGAGAGAAAGTTCCTATGTATGTAAAGATACTCAAAATATTGTTTCTAATAGTTTTAGTAACTTAGTGCCCAAATGTGACTAAAAAATTCATATTATTGTGATAATGAGGCATAGTCATAAAAAATAAAGAAAATATTCAAAACTGCTAAAGATATAATAAAACTGGTAGAATCACATATTGTTGGTGAATTGTAAAGACCCTTTTAGAAATCACTGATGGCAGAGTTCAAGAGTCGTAAAAATGATCATACCATATGACTTAATACTTTGGGAATTTTTCCTGACCAACAGAAAGAGATTTATGTACCCATCGATATTTTTAGAAGCATTTTCTATAATAATGAAGCATAAATAGCAGCCATGTAATTGTATGCAAGTAAAGTATGCTATATTCTCAAAAATATAATTTTAAAACAATCTTTTTAAACACTATGTATTAATATTCAAGCAAGTTTATATAATATACCACTAGCCACAGTTGCTTAAATAAAAATTATTTAAACTACGACTTAAAATGATGTAAAAATAATTTCTATCTTGATATTACTATATTTTTCTATAACAAATAAAAATTATAAAGCTTTATTGTGTGAGCTGTTGCTCCTGAAACAGACTGTGTCTAAAATTCTCTTTGAGTCTCTCACATAACGCAGAATCGCAGACAATTAATCCCTTCAAGAATGTTTTTCAGTGATCTGGAGAAAGATAGTGATGATTTATCACACATTCAGTCAAGTTGTTCAGAATTATCCTGGATTCTAGTTCAGATATAGCCTGTAATATTTATATCAAAAGTAAAAAAAAAAGTTAATTTATAAATGTTACAGTTTACAATGGGTTTAAACCTTTTTTAAAGCTGATGAAAGGCTTCACCTTAACATTTCATTACAATTTAGAAAGAGCAAAGGCCCGAAGTGTATATGCCTCTTAAGAAGTCTCAGTGGATTGGTTCTGGATAGTTCATTGCTTTTGCACCTTGGAAGCCAGTGTAAAGAGAGAAGGCTGAACTACATAATATAAAGGGGTGTTTCCCAAAGTTAGTTCCTAAGAACACCGCTAAGACTCTATCGTATTGCAATTCGTTATTTGTACTCTAGACTCAGATGGCCTGTATTGGAATTCTGGTTTCTGTGCATCGTGACTCTCTGACCTTAGAAAAAAGTCACTTAACTTCTCTGAGCTTCAATTTCTTTATACTTAAAGTAGGCAAAATAATTACACTACCTCTTAAATTCCTTTTAAAGTACACAGCAGAGTTATTGGCATATATGCACGTATATTAAATGATCGACAAGCCTTAGCTCCTCTCACAATTATTTCCACGAGATTTTCATAGGTGTTATTTGACAAAAGCTTTTATAATCAAGTAAGTATCGTCAAAGTCTAGGTTAAACAAAACCAATCAAGTCACTTTAATTCAGGGCCCCTTAGAGTCTCTACTAGATTAACGTTGTGTGTGAATACCTGCAGGGGGCTGGAATATAGCAGGAAGGATTTTTTCAAACATATTTGACTCCAGATTCTTTAAGTATGGAAGATTTTGTGGGACTCATCTTCTGAGGCATGTGTTTTGGGAAATAGCTATGGAGGATGACATGAGTTAGTAACTTGTCAGATGGAGAGAATCAAAACAATTAATTAAAATAATGTTTAATCTAGGAGTGATGCGCAAATCTGTCCCCCAGACCTACTTGAGTAACTCCCTTCACAGAAGTCTTGCTCTGAATGGTTTAGTATGAACGTCATCAGGAAGGTGAAGTGAAAAGTACATCCACTAGACCAGATGATCTGTGCTAGAAGGTGACCTATAATCCAGTCGGGTCTGTGTGCATCCAGTGGTATCAGAGATGTTGTGGGTTTGTCTACTTTTATTCTGGGCCAGCTAATTCTGAAACTCAGAGGTGATGTCTGTGTCCACATCCATATGTTTTATGTGTGAGTCCTTCTCCGAATTCATGGGCAGAGCATTCTGTGTACTTCATCAAAAAGATGACAGGAAGGGGCTAGGGCCTAGAATGAGAGGAGTTCAGCAAGCTGGGTCTTACTCAGGACAATAGTATTCAAGGAGAGGCAGCTAATGTAAATGGATTAAACATGCATTGTTTCCTGATAGGAAAGTGGTAGGGACTAAGGCAAGTTGTATATTGAACTGTTTGAGAACCTGCCAAACCTATTTCCAAACAGATTATACTGTTTTACACTTTCACTAGCAATGTGTATAATTCCAGGCACTCTACTTCCTCATCAACTTTTGGAGCTGTCAAACTTAAATTTTAGCCATGCTAGTAGATGGGTCCTGGTATCATACTGTGTTTTTAGTTTGCATTTCTCATGTATTAATGATGTTGAGCATTTTTTCATGGATTTATTGACCATTAATTAATAGTTGTTTTTGTGACGCGTCCATTAAAATCTTTGGCCCATTTTGTTATTGGGTTGCTTGTTAATGAGTTGTAGGAGATACATATGTGTATATGTATAATCACCTTTGTCAGATATATGACTTGTAAATATTTTCACCTCGTTTGTGAATTCCTTTTCTTTTGATGAGCAGAATTTTAAAAGATTTGATGGGGGCAGGCCTGATGGTGTTAAGTGCATGTGCTGTGCTTCAGTGGCCCGGGGTTGGCAGGTTCAACTCCTGGGCATGGACCTACTCACTGCTCATCAAGCCATGTTGTGGCAGCGTCCCATATACAACATGGAGGAAGATTGGCACAGATGTTAGCTCAGGGCCAATCTTCCTCACACACAAAAAAAGAAAGAAATTGATGGTGTCTATTTTACCAATTTCTTCTCGTATAGTTAGTACTTTCTAAATCTTATATTAGCAATTGTTGATTTATAGATTTTTCTTTTGTACTTAGACCTATGATTCATTTCAAATTAATTTTTTATAGTGTGATATATGAATTAAGGCTTAGTGGTGGTGGTGTTTCCATATAGAAACCAGTTGTTCTAGCCTCATATTGAAAAATCTCTACTTTTTTTATTGAGTTGAATGACAACTTGGCCAAAAGAAAAATAAATTCTGAATGTGGGTCTATTTCTACATTCCCTGTCCTGTTCTATTAATCTGCTTGTCTATCTTTACTTCAACATTACTTTGTCTTGATTAACAGCTTTAAAGTAAGTCATAAAATCAGATACTCTATGTTCTCCTTTTTTCTTTTCCAAGACTGATTTGACTATTCTAGGGACATATATTTTTTGTATAGATTTTAGTATCAGTTTGTCAGTTTCTACATAAGACCCTGCTGGGGGCCTGCCGGTCGTGCAGCGGTTAAGTGCGCACGTTCCACTTTGGCGGCCCGGGGTTCACCAGTTCGGATCCCAGGTGCAGACATGGCACCGCTTGGCATAAGCCATGCTGGCGTAGGTGTCCCACATGTAAAGTAGAGGCAGATGGGCACAGATGTTAGCTCAGGGCCAGTCTTCCTCAGCAAAAAGAGGAAGGTTGGCAGCAGATGTTAGCTCAGGGCTAATCTTCCTCAAAAAAAAAAAAAAAAACCTGCTGGAATTTCATTGGGATTGCATTAAATTTATAAATCAATTTGGGGACAATGGAAATTTTAACAATATTGAGTTTTCCAATCCATGAACATGATATAACTTTCAGTTTATTTAGGTCCCATTGAATTTTCTCAGCAATGCTATTTCTTTTTAGCTTTGAGTGTACAGGTCTTGCACACATATTGTTAAATTTATCCCTAAATATTGTGTTTTTGATGCTAATATAATGGTATCTTTAAAATTTCATTTTCCAATTGCTGATTGATAGAAAATAGAAGTGAAATTAATTAATTGTTATGTTTTTATCTTGGTCCTTTGAACTTTCCCAAATACACTAATTAAATAGAATTTCTGTTTGTTTTCTTTTTTAGGTTTCTTAACTTTTTCTGCACACTTGACTATATTATCCATAAGTAAACAGACTTTTACTCCTTACTTTCCAAACTTTATAGCTTTCATTTCCTTTTCCTGCCTGTTTCACTCTTTTTGACCTCCGTACTGTGATCAGTAGAAGTTCTGAGAACAGCCATTCCTGCGTTGTTCCCAGTCTTAGAGACCAAGCATTCAGTTTTTATGTTAAGTATGATGTTATTTGTAGGTATTTTGTAGATGATCCTACATGAGGGCTAATCTTCTGTTTTGGGTTTGCTGAGAGTTTTTTCTTATAATGAGTGTCTGTTGAAATTTGTCAAATTTGTATCTTCATCCATTGAAAGGATCATATGACTTTTTAATTTTGTCAATGTGATGGTTTATAGTGACTGACTTTGAACTGTTGATCCAATCTTTCATTCCCGGGATAAACCCCCACATCATCATGAATTATTTTCCTTTTTATATGTTGCTGAATTTGATTTACTAATATTTTGTTAAGGATTTTGCTCATGTTGACGATTTTGCTCATATCTTTGTTCATGAAGGATATTGGTCTGTAGTTTTCTTTTCTTGTAATACGTTTGACTAGTATCGATCTTATGCTGGCCTCGTGGTATGAACTGGATGATGTTCATTGTCTAAAAACTTATATGTAAAATTGATATTGTTTCTTGCTTGAATATTTGAAAGTTACCTATGAAACTATCAGGGCCTGTTGTCTTCTTTATGATAAAGATTTTAATTATGAATTCAGTTTCTTTAGTAGTTATTCAGATTTTCTGTTTCTTCTTCAATTTTTGGAATTTGTCTTTCAAAGAATTTTTTTCTGTTTCATCTAAGTTGTCACATTTTTGGCATAGTTCTTTTACATTATTTCCTTATTATCCTTTTAATGTCTGCAAGATCTATAGTGTTTCTCCTTTTGTCATTCCTGATATTAGTAATTTGTATTTTTGCCCATTTGTTCTTCATCATTCAAGATAGATGTTTCCTAATTTTACTATTTTTTTCCATGAACAAATGTGTTCTCATTTATTTTTCTCTATTTTTTTATCTATTTTGCATTTCATTCATTTTCTCCTTTGCTTACTTTGCATTTAATTTGCTCTTCTTTTTCTACAATCTTAAGATGCAAGCCACATCACTGATTTTAAATAGTTCTTGCTTTTTAATGTAAGCCTTCAGAGCTACAAATTGCTCTCATAGGACTACTTTAGCTGAAACACAAATGATGAAATGCTGAATTTTCATTATCATTCAATTCTAAATATTTTCTAATTTTCCTTATAAGTTTTTTGACCCATGGTTTATTTAGAACTGTGTTACTTAATTTATCCATATTTGGGGATTTTCCAGACAACCTTTTTTTTATTATGTTATGTAATTATTAAAATTTATTTGAATTTTAGAACTGAGTTTGTGTTCACTCTTGATCTTGGTAAAGTAATTGGTAATATTTCATATTGTCATCTAAGTTTAGATAATTACAAGTCAGGGAAGGGTTTCTCTGACTTAGAACTCTCTGGGAAAACTGTATGGTGGAGTGGGAGGAACATATATTTTGGTGTTAGACAGACCTAAGTTCAAGTTCTGGCTCTGGTACTGACTGGTCCAAGCCTTCCTCTTCTCATCTTTCAGATACTCAACTCCCAGTGTGTGTGTGAGATTGGAGGGAGCAGGTAACAAGAATTTAGCACATGGCTGCACACTTGATTCTAATTTCTAATTTAATTCTGTTGTGGCCAAAAAATAAATTCTTTATCATTTCATTCCTTTTCAGTTTATTGGTGTCTTTTTTTTTAAGTACCAGTAGATTGTCTGTCTTGGTAAATATTTCACATCCATTTGAAAAAGATGTGTGTGCTGTAGTTTTGGTGTTTTATAAATGTCAGTTAAATCAATTGGTGTCAGTGATGTACAAGTCTTCTGTATATTTACTGATTTTTTTTAATGTACTTAATCTTTCAATTTTTGAAAGAGAAAGAGGTATTGAAATCTTCACATAGAATTATGGATTTTTGTAATTCCGTCAGTCTGTCAGTATTTGCTTCACACATTTTGGAACTGTGTTATTGGGTACATACACATCTAGGATTGTTATGCCTTTTTGATGAATTGACTCTTTTAAGTTGTGTTCTGTTTATTTTTTTCTCTTAATATTCGGTGTGATAGTAATTTAGCCATTCTAAATTTCTTATAATTAGTATTTGTAGGATATATCCTTTTCCATCTTTTTATTTTATCTATCAATGTCTTCATATTTAATATATATTTCTTATAGACAGCATATTATTGAGTCTTGATTTCTTATCTATTCTATTTTCTCTTTTAATTTCTATTTCTAGTCCATTAATCTTTAATATAATTATTAGCGTTATTGGCTTTACGTCTGCCATCTCGCTATTTGTTGTGGACTTGTTGCAACTATTCTTTGTTTTTTTCCTTCTTTCCTGCCTTCTGGTGGATTGATAATTTCTTAGTATTCTACTTTATCCCCTCTCTTAGCCTATTGGCTCTACCTTTTTTTTTTCCTCTAGAATTTGCAATATTTATCTTGATCTTATCACAATCCATCCTGAATCAATCACTTTACATAATTTATGAGAAACTTACAATGGCATACTTTCATTTCTTCTCTCCTGACTTTTGTTTTTTTATAATATATTGTAGTTTCGCATATATTATAAATACCACAATACATTGGTATTATTTTTGCTTTAAATAATTATCTTTTAAAGAAATTAAGAACTGAGGGAAAAGATTTTTGTATTTATTTACGTGTTTTCCATTTCTGGCATTATTCATTCTTGATAACATTTTAGTCTGAGAACTATTTAATATTTCTGGTGGTGCACATCTGCTGGTTACAAATTCTTGGCTTTATTTTAATCTAAAAGTGTCTTATTTCATCTTACTTTTTATATTTCAATAATTTATTAAGAAAGTTTTCAAATTCATGGAAGATTTGGGAGAATTGTACAGTGAGCAGTCATGTACCCCACCTAGATTCCATCATTTTGCTCCTTGTTTGCTCTTTGTTTTATCATGTATCTATGCATCTATCCATTCCTCTATGCATCCATTAATGCATCTTATTTTTGTGTGTGTGTGAGGAAGATTGGCCCTGAGCTAACATCTGTTGCCAATGTTCCTCTATTTTATGTGGGATGCTGCCAGAGCTTGGCTTGATGAGCAGTGCCAGGTCCGTGCCTGGGATCCGAACCTACATACCCTGCGCTGCCGAAGTATAGCACACTTCGGCCAGCCCCCATCTCATTTTTTAATACCTCTAAAGAAATTGCAGACATCAGTAAAGTTATCACCTAACATTTAAGCATCTTGTATTATCTAGATTTTAATGTTTATTTACAATTCTCTTGCTTTTTTTTAGTTAAAGTTTGCATAGTGACAAATTGCATAACTCAAGTTTGATGACTAAAGATGCTGAGCCCTTTTTCAGGTGCTTATTGGTCCTTGGTATCTTCTTTGTTGATATATCTGTTGAAATATTTTGTGTATTTTATAAGTGGGTTGTTTGCGTTTTCATTTTTGAATCTTAGGAGTTTTGTATCTGTTCTGGATACCAGTCCTTTGTCAGGTACGTGTTTTGCAAATACATTTTCCCAGTCGGTGTCATGCCAATTCCTTTCTTTAATGGTATGTTTTAATGAACAGAGGTTCTTACTCATCATGAGGTGTAATTTATTAGCATTTCCTTTAATGATTATCGCTTTTTGTGTTCCAGGAAATCTCTGCACGCCCCAAAATCATGACGTTTCAGCTTTTTTGGGGGGTGGTCTATGATCCATCTCCAGTTATTTTTTAGGGGGATATGGTATGAGGTAGGAATTGAAGTTCAATCTCTTCTTCTATGGATATGCAATTCCAGCACAATTTGTTGGAAGGATTTTCATTTCTTCATTCTGTTGCTCTGGTTCCTTTGTCGATATTTTTACTGGATATATAATGAAGGTTGGAAGTTTTGCTTTTCTTTTTCTTTTTTTTCTTTCAGCCCTTTACAGATGTCATTTTCAGTGTATTCTGGCTAATATTTCTAATGTGAATTGGGCAGTTTGGATTTTTTTATTATTGTTCCCTTTATGTCTGTCTCATCTCTTTTTGTTTGGCAAATTTTAAGATTTTTCTCTTCTGCATTGATTTTCAAAATTATATTATGGTATCCTTTGGTGTGGTTTTATTTGTATGGCTCTTATTTTGAATTATTAATATTGCTTGGTTCTGTGAGTTTATATTTTTTGTTTAATTTGAAAAGATTTCAGCCATTGTTTCTTCAAATAGATTTTGCTCATTTTTTTCATTTATTCATTCCTTTCTCTTCTTCTGGTACTGCAGTTAAATTTAGGAAAGACCATTCAGTGTTGTCCCACAGGTTACTGAGGTTCTCATTTTTGTTTCATTCTTTTTTCCCCTCTGTGTTTCAATTAGGATAATTTCTGGTGTCCACTGATCATTTCTTTTTTGATACCTAATTTAAAGCATTTTTAATTTCAGAATTTTATTTTTCAGTTTTTGAATTTGTGTTTCTCCGTCAAAATGTCTGTATTGATATTTCCTATTTGCTCTTATAATGTTCATGGACTTTTTTAAAAAAAATTCAACAGACGCATTTATAATATTCATTTTAAAGCATTGAGCTGCTAATTCTGTCATCTTTGTTAATTGTCGTTCTGTTTTTATTGGCTGATTTTTCTTCTGATTATGGGTCATTTGTTTTGCTTTTTCTTCTGTCTAGTTTTTTATTTTTTAATCCTATGCTGGACATTATGGATCTTACATTATTGAGTGTCTGAATTTTGTAAGTCAGTGTTAAGTTTTGTTGTAGCGGGTAGTTAGTTTACTGCATAACAGCTTGCTTTTTTGGAAGCATTTTGCTTATCTTTGCTAGAGTAGGTCTAAAATAGCCTTTTCTCTAAGGCTAAATTGGACCTGTATCTAAGGCATAGGCTATCTGAGGTCTCTCCTTAATACTTAATACTTAATAGTCTCCTTAAAGTTTCTTCTCTCTAAGTGGCCTTAACTGAAATGTCTTCCAGCCCTACATGGACTCCTGGAGTTGATCATTTCCTAGCTCCCTAGTAGTCATTTCTTTCCCGGTAGTTTTTTTTCACTGTTAGTTACTCTTTGACTGACCTTGTGAAGTGTCACCCTGAATATACAAAGCTTTGTATTTTTCCAAATATTTGTGGATTTCCAGAGCTCTTTTCTGCACTGTTTTCTTCTCTCCAGTACCCAGGCCTGAAAATTCAATAGTCCTGGACTCTATTTTCCATCTCCTTAGCTCATTGTAACCACTGTACTTCTTTTGTTTTTCCCCTTTCTGTGTTGCAGTCCCAAAACTGCCTTCAGGCAAAAAGCCATAGTGATCGTTTTTGTATCCTTTCACTCACAGATCACCCTCTGGCACTACCAGTTATCCATATTTGAAAAATTGTTATTTTCAATCTTATAAAGAGAAGGCTACTCCAGTATCAATTATTCCTCTAAGGCCAGAAGCTAAAGTCCAAAGTACCCAAGTTTTAACACATGTGATACCCAAACAAATCAGGTCTGCAGATCCATGCAGTCATAGGTCTCTGGTTTACTATCATTTAGATAAAGCATTCTCTTTGTTTGTGATTTGGGAAAATGGTCATTACCACAGTTCTAAAAATTATCAAGAACTCCCAGCAATTTAGCAAAGAACAGACAGGTTCTGTGGCAGCTTGGAAGTCCAAGCCGCTGCTATTTGGTTCAGAGTCTCATGGATAGCAAGACCCCAACTACAATACCGAAGATGAAGATAATAACTTAGGTTTCCAGGGAGAAACAAGATTGTAGACCAATAACTTGAAACAGGGAAAAAGACTAGAGCTAAAATATTGGACTGGTTTAACCAAGGGTAGTTAGCTGGAAATTTGGGCTCTGGAGCTAGTATTCTTATAGAATTGCAAAAGGGATGGAGGGAATTCTGATTCAGGGAATAACAGCAGAACAAGTAGCTAAATTTGGCTACATCCTGAATCAGATTATCAGTGAGATCAAAGAAAGAAGCAGTTGAAAAGTCCAGTTTGGGCAAATTGCATCGCCCTTTCCTGATTGGAAACCCTTTGTTCTAGGATTGCATCAGAATAAAATCTTTATGCCAAAACATCAGCGGTTCCAGCTGGGGCAGACAGAAAATGTGGGCTGAGGGTCACCCTTTAGCTGCAAGCCAGCAAAGCTTTATGTGAAAGCTTTTTAGAGCACTTCCTGCATGTGATTCAAGCCGTTTAAAAATTCAGGCCTGTGGATTATTTATCTTAAGAGTTCAATTAGTTAAATAGCATTAGAACTTCTTGATATCATCAACATGGCCCCACAAAACATAATCTGTAAATATGACACATGTAATTTTATGGCACAAAACAAAATTAAAAAGCCCCACAAGCAATAAAATAGGCAGTGGTAAAATGAATGTGGCAGAGGGAAAATTATGAGAGTAATTGATCTCCTGATCATTAAGCAAGATATCTATTGATATTTTTACAAAATCCATTTCAGGTAAGTGCATCCACTGACCTATTTTTTTTTTCTCCCTATTACAAAATGTCCACCCAGAGGGAGCCAAAATAACTGAGCAAATAATGAAGATGACAGTGGGAATTACCTCAATGTACTGTTAACATAGCTTGTACTCAGAAATACCAAGCAGACAGCAGTTTTCATGCCAGCTACCCAAATTGATCTTAGTAAGCTCTCAACAAGTGCACTGACCTAGCTTCTGGCATTTGATGATGGAGTTTTCTTTTTTTAAATGCCCATTGTTCATGGAGTGAGTACCAGAGTACCTGATCAAACTTCTGCACAACTGAGTCCCAGGCTATATCTGCGGTAGGATTAGTCTCCTGAGTTTGGTATCATGAACTCAAAACTCCGTGATTTGCCCTTTAATTAGAGACCTTCAGGCTCAGCTCCAGGCTGCTTACCATTTTCCCCTTAGGGTAGATACCTATTTTCGAAGGGATTTTTCTGCTAGTGTCTGATCAATAATTGAACTTCCTGGTAGCGTTGTGCAAAGATCTCTGGACTTTGGAGTCAGGGAACCTTGATAACAACCCTGGCTTTGAACACAATTCTTCTACACCTTGTCTCGGAAAACACTTAACACCTAGGATGTTCAGGTGCTCACAGAGGCCTTTTCTCACCACCCTAGCTAATCTACCTCTCCTGTCCCAACCCCAGCTCTCGGTCACCGCCATCACCCCACCCTGGTTTATTTCCTTAACAGCACAGATCACTATCTAAAACTAATTGTCTTATATATTTATAATTGTCTTATATATTTATTTCCCCGCATTAGAATATTATCCCAAAGAGACCAGACATCACCACCATTGTATCCCCAACAGCTTCTGGCAAATAGTAGATGTTAAAAAGTAATTGTCAAATCAACTATTACATAATTAAGCCACTCCTGCTTCAGATTCAGTAAATATTCTGTTCCTTTTTCAACCTCTTCAACTTCGTTATCACAAGCTACTAAGCAGCCAAATGAAGTTGTTGATACTCAGTATAGTACTCGATTTCTTTTAAACATCCCAGAAGTGTACCGTGTTTTATCTGGAAATGTTCATTGAGATCCTGGGTGTTCTAAGGGTAGGATGCATGAAGGCGACATAGTCTCTACCCAGAAGACTGTCAAGGCAGAGTTTAGTGGGGAGTGAGAGAGAGTGGAGATCCAAGCTTGTAGACAAATTACAATATAATAAAAATGCTGTAATAAAATTGTAAATAAAGGGAACAGTGGAAATTTCTGCCAAGCAGAGGTCAGGTTGCGAGAAGAGTTTTGTTCTAGAAAAGCACGTACAAAATAGTGATATTTGAGAATGGTCTTGAAGACTAAAGAAAGAGAAAGGAATATTCCAGCCAGAAGCCACAGCATGAGCAAAGGCATGAAATTAAATCTTCCTGATGTTTTTGAGGAAAGAGCATTGGTAAATGAGACAGAGGTGGTTGGCGGTTTACAGATCTTATTTATAGGGCTGAGTTAATATCTAGCTTTTAGGTAATTGGGGATTACCTCACTCTATTTCTGAATAATTCCAAAGAAACTGCTAAGGTGCCTATAGTATAAAAATAAGCAGATAATGTTGAAATCTGTCCACACCTGGGTGTTGCAAGTCAATCTTTGGAATATGTATCCTAGAACTGAAGACCTGGAGATACTTTCAGAGCCAAGCCTACTGAGCATTTGATGGATACCCTCTGTTTCTGCCTAATGAAAATAAGATTTTTGAGGCCTATTTCCAAGTATAAAGGAAAAGGAATTAAATTTCTTCCATACGGCACTGGACAAAAGGATGAAATTAAGACTAATGGAATTTTTGATTTTGCTCAATTGAGATTTTGCTCAATTCAACTGTTCCAACAATTAAAATTCTATCAATATCCTAGGCTTGTCCAGGCAGTAGTAAGGATTCCATCCCAAGAGATGGATAAACAGAGGATGGAATTACATATTTCACAAATATTTTTGAGGAGATTCAGGTGTCAGATTGTGAATTAGATGACCTTCTAAATCATTCCCAATGCTAAGGTTCTGTTTTAATTTGTATATCATCGAAGTCTATTCAACCATCTAATAGTTAAAAATGCCTTCTGTGCCAGGTACTGGAAACAAATAGATAAATATGTCTAGTATTAAAACATAGGGTTTAAACTCTACCGTGTTATCTCTGCTTGTTCACACACATACGTCAGGTTCACTGCTCAGCTACTTGGCTTATCCAGCTATTTTCAGGATAATGGATCTCTGTGATCACCACATAGAAATCAATTCTGTTTCTCTGTTGTTCACTCCAGTGATAGCTCCAAGATACACAGTGGAACTGGCATGTGGTTTTGGAGCCACAGTCTTGCTAGTGGTGATCCTCATTGTCATTTACCATGTCTACTGGCTGGAGATGGTCCTATTTTACCGGGCTCATTTTGGAACAGATGAAACCATTTTAGGTGAGTAATGGAAGCTGGATGTAAATCTTTTCTACTGTCATCTTTAGAAAACATATTGGCTTGGTAAAACCTAGATTAATTGGAAGATTTAATCAGATTACCTTTTGTCTCAGCCCTTACTATTGAAAATCTTTCTAATGTGTGTTAATTCTGCTTTCTTGACTCAATATGTGATTTAGTCTAGATTAGCACTGTCCAAATAGAATTAATGTAAGCCACATAAGTAATTTATAACTTTCTAGTGGTCACATTAGGAAAAGTAAAAAGAAAGTGAAAATAATTTTAATAGTGTATCTTATTCAACCCAATGTATTAAAAATATTAACATTTCAGCATGGGGTTAATGTTAAAAAGCTAGTGAAGATATTTTAGTCTTACATTTGGTACTAAATAACTTCAAAATTCAGTGTGTATTGTATTTTACACTTACAGTATGTCTCAATTCAGACCACCTGCATTTCAGGTATTCAGTATCTCCAAGTGGCTTGTGTCTGCTGTATTGGACAGTACAGGTCCACACTCTTTGTACTCGAGGGTGATGCATGCAGCAGCAACATCAGCATCGCATGGGAGCTTATTAAAAGGAGAATCTTAAGCATAACCCCTATTCTGAATCCGAATCTACATTTTAACAATATTTCCAAATGATTCACGTATGCATTAAAGTTTGAGAAGCACTGTTCTTGTGCACATGCGTGTGGTGACAAGAATGGGACATTTAAACATCCAGATTCTTAGATCCATCCCATAAAGAATCTCATTCAGTAGGTTTGTGGAAGAGACATATAACCTTTATTTTTAATGAGAAGTGATTTTATAATTAGGCGACTTTGGGAAAGATTGGTTTATTGAAGCTAAGTATATTTTTAATTATAGTTATCTTCAGGTATAAATAATTTAGACAGTTTCTAAAAGTTTTGCTCACTTTATAATTCTGATATATTTGTGAGGGACATCCTAGAACAGGAACTAGAAATTTTCTGTGTGGTATTAATTGCCAGCACCTATGATTGACTAACTATGTGCATCCTGATTCTGTTCATTCATAGTTGAATGAGACAAGCCTTACTCATTCTCCACTATAAAAACCGAACTCAGTGAGATGAGAGTAGAAGACACATCAGATAAAATTTGCAATTACACCTTAAAATAGTCATTTTGCCTGGAGACCTGTCACAAGTGGGAAATCACACTGAAATCTGTCAGATAATTTATATATGTGAAAAATGGAAATATCTAATATGCAGAAGTTCAATTTAAGAAAAAATGGAATACTATTGAGAAGCTTTCCTAATTTGTATTGGATCTGTGTTCCTTTTGCTAGATGGGAAGGAATATGATATTTATGTATCCTATGCAAGGAATGCTGAAGAAGAAGAATTTGTATTACTGACCCTCCGTGGAGTTTTGGAGAATGAATTTGGATACAAGCTGTGCATCTTTGACCGAGACAGTCTACCTGGGGGAAGTAGGTGTTTCAGATGAGTACAAGTGATGCTACCCTGAAAGGCTAAGAGGATCCTTAACTTTGGATCATGTATGAGAGTCATGGCTCAGCTCTACGCTGGCATCTTTGGACATTTAATGTCCAATTCTTTGATGTAATTGACAGAGACTCTCTAGGAATGTAACTACATTGTAAGATGTAGAGTATTCGAGTGCAGTTTTTGGTATTGCAGTATTTTCCCTTAGAAGCTTTAAAAACTTAGTGTCAGAGAAGTGTGCATGCACAGTGGATTAGAGCTCTATTCAATGCCACAGCTTTAAATGCCCTGTTTACTCACATTTAAAGTTTTAGAAGTTTTAGTTAACATAATTTATTTGCCTAGAATTGTTTTGCAAAGGTTGAGTTTAAACAATACATTTTTACAAAGACTGAGGTTTCTTCAATTTTATTAAAAATGAGTGCAGAGGAGACTGCATGGAATCTTTCCTTGTATTACTCACTGATAATAATCAGAATATTTCCCATTGGCATTTGCTAATTTCCTTTTTCTCAGTTTTTTTCCCTAGCAATCAAATGCTACTCAAATTCCTCTTAGTTTCTATCAGCTTATACATTTGAGACAAGTTTAAAATTTTACAAAGGCCAGTATATTCTAGTAAGTTAAAAAAAAAAAAAAAAAGCTTGAATTGGTAAACCTTTTAAAAGAAAAGTACACCTCTATTTTCAGCTCCACATAGTAACACGTAAAATGTAGTCCATTTGAGTCTATTTTAATAAATACATGATAGCATTGCCAAAGCCATTATTAAACTTCTTACTGTTGAAATGCATGTAATGTCTCTAATCTTCATGACAAACTAATTTTCTTCCTCTAAAATCTGGTTTATGTTAAACGTTTAACATTTTTTTGAATGTTAATTTAAAATTTTTTAAATATTTTTTAAATGTTATAAGGATAATTGAGATACAGAATAAGACCTAAGTGTTTATTCTCATTTCGAGTTGGCTGAGTCAATTATTCTGTCTCTCAGTCATCACCCAAAATTCCATCATGCTTGTGTTCTACAGCAGAAAGCTCCTTCAGTGTAATTTTGCCAGGAAATAATGACTCAATTGTACAGATAAATTCCACACATTTTAAGACTTAAAGTCCTGAATCATTTATTCATCCATTTATTCATTCATACAGCCATTCAACAAATATTTATCTACTGTGTGAAAAGTTATATAAAGATATACAGTCTAACAACAATATAAAACACTCCAATAGGGATTGGCGGTTCTTTGAAGAATTCTAGTTCTCCATATTTACTCTTGCGTCTTGCTTTTGATGGTTGATCCTTGTGATCTTTTGCATCCCTCCTGCTGCTCTTAATCAGTCCTCTTTGCCTCTGGGTCTCTTTCCATGCTCACACATGGTCAACCTCCAGCACCGCTGCTTGGAGTAGACAATTACTCATTCCTGGATTCTCCTCCAGGCTACATATGCTATTTTAATTGCAAATCTTTCCCCACTGCCTCTGTACGTGGAAGATTAAGGGGCAAACTGACTGCTTAGGGAAGTATAGTAAGCCGTGAAATAGCTTTCCACAACACCAGTGCATTCCCCAGAGTTGGCTCCTATCTGAACCTCAGGTAAAGGATTATGCATTATACAGTTCTTGATAAGCAACCTCGAGGAGATGGATTATTCCCAAGAATTTAGTGACAGGAACTAATCAGACAGAATAAAATTACACTGCATTTCCATTTCCCCTGCTTTTTCTTCTCTTTTTTGACCTGAAGAAAGCATTTGCCAGTTCGTGAAGGCAGACACATCAGCTAGCAGCTGCCGAAACACATGGCTTCACAGTAATGATAGGAGTTTAAGGAGAAAGATACAGGGACTAATTTAGGCTCCAGACCAGAGAGCAGAATAGAAAGCTGAGCTGATGAATGTGATGCCAGCCAAAATGCCATTCAATTGGCTAAATTTTTTTAACTTTCTATTCCAAAAACATAGTGATACCAGTTTGAGTTGGGGAGGTGTCCAGAACAGAGAAGGGCTTTCAAAAAATGAAGATCCCTACTATTGCTGTCCTGTGTTAATGAAAAATGAATTTCTATAATTTTGACTCTATAATGTATATCTTTTTGAATGTTTGCTGGCACTAAAGAGTTGATACATGGATGTCTTTGGGGACAAAGAGCTCAGGAGCTGATTTGACTGAGCCACAACATGCCACACAGTTTGAAGAAATTGATTTCAGTACAACCCATTTATTCCTCATGTCCTGCATAAGGCTTTTGAAGACCAAGGTCACAGAAATACATGCTGACTTCCTGCCTGTTTAGAATTTTCTGGGTGGTGGAATATGTGCATGTAGTTTATATTCTCCCTGAGGAGAGCAGCATCTAGTGAATAGAGTGGTTGGGTCTATGGATTAAGTTTTCAAAGCTTCTTGGTAAAAATTTTCACCTCAATTCTCAGGCCGTCACCCCAAGTTCCCTACACTTGCTCCTCAAGCCTCATGCTTTTGGGGAGTTCTTGGCCAACACTAATCCCAATGGTGTTTTCTTTCCCAGTTGTCACAGATGAGACCTTGAGCTTCATTCAGAAAAGCAGACGCCTCCTGGTTGTCCTAAGCCCCAACTACGTGCTCCAGGGAACCCAAGCCCTCCTGGAGCTCAAGGCTGGCCTAGAAAACATGGCCTCTCGGGGCAACATCAACGTCATTTTAGTACAGTACAAAGCTGTGAAGGAGACGAAGGTGAAAGAGCTGAAGAGGGCTAAGACGGTGCTCACAGTCATTAAATGGAAAGGGGAGAAATCCAAGTATCCACAGGGCAGGTTCTGGAAGCAGCTGCAGGTGGCCATGCCAGTGAAGAAAAGTTCCAAATGGTCTAGAAGTGGCGAGCAGGGTCTCTCCTATTCATCCTTGAAAAACGTATGAAAGAGACAATAAGAGGGGTAAAAAGACCCAAGGGCACTCCAGGAAGGAAGAGTTCCCCCTTCTTTATTCCCAATTTATTGTGTCATGGACAGAAAAAAATTCTATGGAAGCATCCCCGTTGGGATAAATTCAGGGCAACTACTTGACTGGCTGTTGGTTCCTCAGGCAATGGTAAGGTTTAGAATGATAGTGCCACCAGTCTGTCACCAGTGTCTGATATCACCATGTTCTTTGCAGGCAAAGACTTGGTTGATGTGAATTTCTCCCTCTGCATCCTGTATTCCTACATGTCTCTATTCTCTCTCTCTCGCTCTCTTTTTTTTTTTTTGCTGAAGGAGTCGCCCTGAGTTAACATCTGTTGCCCATCTTCTTCTATTCTGAATGTGAGCCACCATCACAGCATGGCCACTGATAGACGAGGGATGTAGGCCCACACTCAGGAACCGAACCCGTGCCACTGAGGCAGAGCATGCAGAACTTAACCACTAGGCAGCTGGGGCTGGCCTTCTATTTTCCCTCTTTTTGATAATCTTAAATTATGGGGCGGCCTTTGCTGTGGATTTAAGACCCCTTAAAGTTAAATCATCTGTTAACAGGGTCATTATGAGTTTCCAAGTATAGTTTTCTGTTTTTTTAAATTTTTACTCATCCATTGGATAGATAATCAGGGCCTAAATTTACTTTAGCTGAGGATAGTGAGCTCTTTTGCTCATTCTCCTGTACAACACACCATCACAGCAAGACTGACATCAACTTAGGATGATATCAAGCAGTATGACTGAAATGTCCCTTCTAATTGATTTAAAGGGCTTGCCTGAATTTTCTCCTACTATACCCCCTGTGCCCTCTATCTCAGGTAATTGATGTTATATTTATCAACTTGAGAAATATATCACAATTTTTTTGTTAAGTCCTCAATATCTGTAAGTCATCTCATATTTATCACGCCATTTTCCCTATCTACTATACCTGGTATCAGTCATTCAGAGTTTGCGGGTGGCTCCATACTTGGTAGAGTCCGATAGGAAGCTTCTCCTAATGGTGCTAATAGAGAGTAAAATAGCAGCAAAATGCTTTTAGCGCATTTTCTGGCTTGTGAGAAAAGCACAGAACAGGTGTTTGGCAATTTGTCTTTTAAACTTAGCTTTGCTAATGTGACTATTAGGAAAGTGATTTCTTCTCACCTGTTTCTGTCTCCCCATTGTAAAGTGTGGAAGTTAGACTCAGTGACCTTGAGAATGGCTTTTAAAAGCATTAATATTCTATGAGAATTGATTGGACCCCTAGTATTTTCCATATTTTATTCATTGGTTCAGTGGATACATTCACTCCAAACAAGTCAGTTGGAAAAGTCACTGTCATTGAAACTTGTTTTAGTTTGTTTTAAGTGAAATTTTACTGTTCTTAAGACTTGGAAAAGTGAAAACTAAGTCCAGAGTATATAGAGGTAAATATCTATGTTACATATAGATTTTTAAAAAATATATGTATACACACACATGAATTATATATAGATGTATATCTATATTGCATATATATACACATGAATTATATATATGTATATATATATACATGCCTATGACTTTAAGCCATTGGCACACTATTACAAACCACTAGAACTCTTGTCCAGTTTTTAAATTATGTTTTTACTGTAATGCTTTTGTGTTAGTGTTTTCTGTACATTAATGTTGTTTGTAAATTCACAGCTCATGGAGTGGTAGTCCTTGTTAGCTCTTGCCTTCCCTAAATTAATATAAATACTTACGACTGCTACAGTTGATCTGGGTGCAGTGAAGTCTGTTGTGCACAGAACTTCCGTGGTCACTGCTAAGCAGTAGCCAGTCCTCTGGCATTGACTGATCATCTGCCATGTTCTGAGCACACATTCTTAGAAACTAAGCTATGTTAATTTCAGTGCTCAACTACTGGAGAGAGAAATCTCTGTTTTGACTATCGACTAATAAAGGAAAATAAAATAAAATACCTATAAGTGAGCCTGAGTATCCTAAGAAACACTGTAATTCATAACTTAAGGAAACCCTTATCCCAGTGGTATGAATGTTGATAAGCAAGTCTAAAACTGTCTTCTACATTTAAATGTCCTTCTGCAGTATTAAAGTCCATAATAAATTGTTTCTATATAGAAGAGTTATTGATTATTTTAAATTGAAAGAAAATCTTCATGAATTCTTGACTATAAAACTATGATATGGAGTCCTTCTTGGATCTAATTTTTTTAGCCTTGTTAATGCTTTTCCTTATTACAAACCACAATTACTCCTCCAATTAACCCTTCACTCACAAGACCAGAGGAGAGCTGACTCCACATTAGCTTTGAATATCAATTCTTGAATGAGCTTTAGGTAAATGGAGGACAGTCCCATCACCAAGGGGCCATTCTCTTGCCAATGCTGCATTCTTTTTGCACTTTTGGATTCCATATTTATCCCAAATGCTATTGGGTGCCCTTAGCAATTTCTTGATTTTTTTTTCCTATTTAGATTCCTGCCTTTGGTACTGAACTTGTCCTAAAACATCTCAACTCTAAAGGATATGTTCCTTTCTAAGAGAATTTTGTTTCAGGATGTTTTGTTTGTTTTATGTCCCAGAAGATGCCCAATGCAGAATATTTGAAGGAAATGGGGAAACATAATTTAGAGAGTGAGAAGAAATTGCTCTCTAGTGTTAAAAAAAGAAACTTAATGGTTTTAGATAAATGATATAAAGACCTTCTTCACCCAACTTAACAAAAAGCAATGATATATAGTGTGTTTAATTAAACAAATATGAAATTTATTTAATGCTCTTCTGTATTGTAACTTAGATAATTCTCTAGCATTCTAACGAACAAGCACTCCATTGTATTGGGAAACAAACCATCACTCCACTTGTTAATTATCCATTTTGTTTCCATAGGTTTTAATATTTTAAGATTTTTTTAATTTTATTCATAAACTTTTGTATTTTCCATTTGATTTGTAAATTTGTTTATTTTAAAAATAAACCATTTATTTTCTGCTTTGAGTTTTATTTTGTGCATGTGTTTTATGTCTATATTTTCATGCATGAGCATAAGAAATGAGAATAAAGAGAATTAATGAGACACATGGAAAAAAATGTGAGAAGTTACCTTAGTTAAGTTTCTCTCTCTGAAAGAAGTCTGAGAAAAATGGGAATTTCATCTCAAGAACATTTCCTTTACATGTGAGTAGAAGAGTTACTTAAGTAAAGTGGATTGTTCTAGTATACCGTGTGTGTGTGTGTGTGTGTGTGTGCGTGCATGCGTGTGTGTTTGTGTGTGTAGAAGGAGACGGAAAGAGAGAAAAGAGACAGAATAATAGAGGCAGAGAAGGAGAGGAAGGAGGGAGAGAAAGGAGAGAGAGCTTGTTTTAAAACAAAGACACAGCCTATTCTTTATTATTTGACTTGGAACTTGGGTAACTTACAGGAATCTCTTAGCTTTTATAGGCTTTAATGCAACCCCAAGGAAGTGGCTTTGGAATGACATCAATTAATTAATGCCATACTTTTAGTTAATGGGCAATAATTTGAATTGAAGATGCCTTTGTATCACAAATTTCAAAGAAATCGGTGATAAATATTTGGAAATGCATTTTCTTTTGAGTTAATAATATTAAGTCCACAGTAACAGGGAGTCTTTCTTGCTTATTTTTTTTTAAATCCCTATTTATTCATTTGTTCTAAGAATATTTATTGAGTCCCTATACCTGAACTGGTTAGATTAGTAAAAATTTTCCTCCTGAAGAATTTTTCTCTTTCAAACCAGTCTTCAAAGGGTAGACTTAGGATCAATGGGTGGAAGTTATGAGGACACTGATTTCTACTCAATTAGGAAACAACTTTAAAGCAGAGTGGGACAATCATGTATTTCACTATCTTTGGAGATACTGTGCCCGCTATTACTAGGGGTGTACAAGCAGAGATTTGATGGATCTTATTGAGATTTTGTGTAGGGGCGTTGTGCATTGGATGGTGGCGATGAGCCTGAAGTTGCTTCCAACCCGGAACATAATAAACGGGCTCCTAGAACACAGTGGTGACTATGTAGTTTCAATATCAGCAGTTTCCATATCAGTAGTTTGGATGTCTGGCTGTTACCTTGTTAAAGCTCTCAAGATATTTTCTTCATTCATTTACTGATGTCACTCAGTCTTTGAAACAAGTAAATTCATAGTATAGGAGAGACACATTCACCCTTTAATCTGTTTTATTTCTCTGTTTCTACCAAAGGAATATAGAGTATCTTTAGCAATGGGCTAGGAAATTAAGTATTTCAGTAGCATTTTTAATCCATCTCTGTTTTAAATGTACAGAGAGAATTTTTAAAACTTACTACTCTCTTACAAATCCACATGTTAAGCTGATTCTCTAAAGTTACCATCAAGAATTGATTCAGATTGAATCAACATTAGTCAATACATTATTTTATTATTAAGTGCACTAGAAATTGAGTAATAATTTAATCAGCGATTAATTCAAATGTCTAGCATGTCTAGACATTAACAGATAGGTATCTCTAATTTGTTTAACAACTTTACAAGTTTGCTCACATTATATGCATTTTTACAGATGGATGAACTCAGACTTGAAGATATTAAGATAAAAACAGAGATAAAAATGGGGCCAGCCCTGTGGCATAGTGGTTAAGTTTGACACACTCTGGTTTAGCGTCCTGAGTTCATGGGTTCAGATACCAGGTGCAGACCTATATGACTCATCAGCCATGCTGTGGCAGCGACCCACATATAAAGTGAAAGAAGATTGGCACAGATGTTAGCTCAGGGCTCATCTTCCTCAAGAAAGAAAAGAGGAAGATTAGCTACAGATGTTAGTTCAGGGTTAACCTTCCTCAGCAAAAAAAAAAAAAAAAAAAAAACAGAGACACAGAGATAAATGGAGAAACCAATATTTGAATTGAGATCCATTTCCAAATTAGGTGCCCCCTATTTTTCCCTTCACTTCAAATTTTAAGAGAGAGAGAGAAAGTTTGCTGCTGTTTTGTACACTGATAACCTAGCCAAAGAACAAAATTAAAGCCCCAGTTTTCTTCTGGGTGAATTCCAGGAAGTTTATGACTTTTAAAGGCAGGAGTATTTTAGAGTATTGAAAAGTTCTAGACCAGAAAACATGACTTCAAAACCAGTCTAGTCCCAGACAAGAAAACTGGTCTCATCACTATATATTCACACCTCATTTTTTTGAGCCAAACAGAATAAATGGCCTAATCTACAACTCCCTCTGCAAAGAGTCTTCAGCATTAAAAAGTAATAACAATTTACATCCTCAAATATGAAGCTTTGACAGTATGGAATATATTAAAATATGCCATAAAGGGGGCAACTTGTTTCAAAGTACTATGTGAAGTCTCCTAGGAATAGCCCAACTCCCATCTAAGAAGCATCTCCTACATCCATTCCTCAATGTCTAGAATTCCCCAGTCCTTATCTGTTTCTTTAGTGTTGCCTTCTTTCAAATGCAAATCCCACACTTTCAGGGTAGGGTACCAATAATCTTAAAAAAGGAAAAAACAAACACAGTCTCTCTGTTTAGAGGATGTAGGACAGTGTTTTCTTTTCAACAGTGGTATCCCCGTTGGACAAAACATACATTTTCCTAAAGTCACTGTTTTGAAGTGAAACACACGCACACGCAATTTGAGTACACAAATTCCTTTTGATGAAAAACTACCCGTGTTGTCTTAAGGTTATATTGTATTTATCATGAGACAGGAGAAGCAGTAGACTTCCTACTCTCACATTCTCGGATTTACGAAAGACAGCTACATAAGATTCTGAGTAGGACAAAAGGGGACAGAGGAGTTTTGAAAAGACACACACACACATGCACACGTGCATGCACACACACACGGGCTTTGAAGCTAAGTGAAAATTTAGATTTATCATTTAGGACCAAAACAAAAATTCTCTAAAACATTTTGCACTCTTGATAAAAGCCAGTCAAAAATTCTTAAAAGTTGAACACGTCTCTTCCAATTTCCCTTCGAATTCATGTTAAATTCACTAAGTGGAAAGAACTAATCTGGCAGGAAGCACAGCTCCTCCATGCCCTGTCAAATTCATATGATCAAATTCACTGCAAACTTTCAGCTTGTCTTCACAGGTTGAAAACTCTCTCCATCACTGTTTCAGCCCTGGCCCCGAAAGCATAGGTACTCAGCCTCATCCTCTGTCTGTAGCACCTGTTTTCAGAGTTGTCCATGGCTGTGATTCACACCTTTGGAATTCCTTTCCTTCAGAAAATCACATTGATTAAGCTCCTAGATCTCACTGTGAGTTGAACACTGCATTTAACTCAAGAACTTTCCACTGGGATCTGTTCAAATCCACCTCAGTAACTATTAGAATTGAATACTTTGCCAGAAGTCTTAACTAATTGACTAATTCTTACCTGTCATCATTGTTGTTTCTCCTTTAATTGATTTTTAGACCAATTCTTCACACAGAAGAATAAAAGAAAGGGAGTTTTGGTTGACAATAGGATCAATATTATAAACTGATGTGTCCTAAAATTTTAAGTATAAAGAGATGCAACTGGGATAGAGGATGTTCGGAGGTGGTAATTCCCTACTGCTTTTTGCTGATCAGACTATGTCTGAAGCATTGTATTCAGTCCTGTTCAGGATGCTACTCTTAGGACACACACATGTAAACTGAACATTATTCAGAGGAAAATGGTAAAAATGGGGAAAAGACTTGATACCACGTCATATGGGGAATAAGATTAAAATCCTGAAGTTCTTTAATCTAGAGATGAGAAGAAAATACAGTAAGATCACAATAGTTGGGAAATATTCTGAATATTTGAAGGCGTCAGATCTAAGACCACCGGATAAAAGTTGCACAGAAGAAATTCAAAACAAGAAACACTTTACAAACAGAGCTGAAATTAGCTGCTTTTGGAGGTAGTTAATTCCTCATCCTTGAAGGCAGCAGATGCTTAGCAACCATTAGTAAGAGTGATATAAATGAGATTCCCTAACTGGACAGATTATTTAACATATATTCAAGTGTTTATTCATTGATGTCTTTTGTAGGACGGACAATGATCAACCGGAACTTATATAAGTTTTCACTAGGCGTTGTCCTATCTTTCCATTTTCCTATAGATACAGTGGAAGCAGTTTTTGACTTCATTCAGAGGAGCCGAAGGATGATTGTTGTCCTAAGCCCAGATTATGTGACAGAAAAGAGCATCAGTATGCTGGAGTTTAAACTGGGTGTCATGTGCCAGAACTCCATTGCCACCAAACTCATTGTGGTTGAATACCGTCCCCTTGAGCACCCACACCCAAGCATCCTGCAGCTGAAAGAGTCTGTGTCTTTTGTGAGCTGGAAGGGAGAAAAGTCCAAACATTCTGGCTCTAAATTCTGGAAGGCCTTGAGGTTGGCTCTTCCCCTGAGAAGTCTGAGTGCCAGCTCTGGTTGGAATGAGAGCTGCTCTTCCCAGTCTGACATCAGTCTGGACCATGCTCAAAGGAGGAGAAGTCGTTTGAAAGATCCCCCAGAACTCCAGAGCTCAGGGAGGGCTGCAGGTGCCTCCCCAGCCCCAGGCACGATGTCCAAACACAGAGGAAAGTCTTCTGCAGCCTGTCGCTGCTGTGTCACCTACTGTGAAGGAGAGAGTCACCTGAGGAGCAAGAGCCGGGCAGAGATTCATACCCAACCACAGTGGGAGACACACCTCTGTAAGCCTGTTTCCCAAGAGTCAGAAACTCAATGGATACAAAATGGCACCAGATTGGAGCCCCCTGCACCCCAGATCTCAGCCCTTGCTCTTCACCATTTCACGGATTTATCCAATAACAATGACTTTTATATCCTATAATTACTCTGTGGTGGGTGGTGGCTGCTGTCTCTACCAGCCTTCTTTGTGTCATGAACCTATGGGAATAGTTGACATTTTTATCATCTAATGGACTATCAGATTGTGTCTCCTTTATTGATTTTTAAAAACTATTTATTTCTAGGAGACAAAAGACCTGAAGGACCTGAATCCAGATTATTGCCTCTAATGGGCTCAGAAGAGCACACTCTTCTTGGGCCCTAGAAGGTCAGTATGTGAAAGTCGCCTAAAGTCTGTTCCTCTATCCTGCCCAATGGTTTAAAATTGAGCAAAAAATTTAAATGTGTTTCCTTTGAGTTTGTTGATAAACTTCATGTTCTGAGTCAGTCAGGGCTACTTGGGCTATGATACTTACAGGGTGTGTCTCCCAAGGGAGCATTATGGAATGGAGTTGGTTCTGGTGGAAGCTGTAGGACTAAGCTCAACAGAAAACCTACAGCATATTTTCCCTGGAAAAACTAAACACACTCACACAGGGATATATGGTGTTCTCAGTCTCACTGTAAACTAATGTTCTCTAAACTGCCTAAAATTGTTGGCATCAATAAAGTTATATTTTTATGTGATTTTATTTGTACTAACAAATTTTTACCTCCCTCTCTCCCCTCTACCTTTTATGTCTCTTGAATTCACATCTGAAGATTATTCCATTTTGGGAAATCAAGATTTGGTTTAGGTACCAGGGAAGTTGAGGTGTCTCTTTCTTTCTTATGTGTATTAGGAGAGATCTGGGAAAAGACTAAATGAGAGTGAGAAATGTTTCAAATGAAATGGAAGTTTGCACAAAGATCTCATTATATTTGTAGAACTGAGAAGTGAAAAATTCAGGATTGTCAGGGGTTTATGTAGAGTGTGGTGCAAGAATCCTTTCTTCCCATTTAGGGTTCTGAGAAGGAACAGTCAATTCAAGTGCCTATAAGGATCAGAAGGTAAGAAAAATGAGAAAAAGAGGAACAGATATGAACATAATACACAGGCTCTTCCTCTAAGACCCATGTGTATAAGGACGTAGGTACAGATGAGCATTTCTTTACTCTAAACATTTTAACACAATCATAAAGGGAACGTGACGTTTGATTTACAAGTCAGGGAGATATTAGGAATTGTTGGCCCTGTCGGTAATTGAAGAGCAAATATTTTGTAAAAAGGGAGCAGACTATTAAGCTCCATCTTGATTGTTGCCCCTGACTTAGCCCTGCCGTTGGCAGATAGTCTAGTTTTTCAACGGAATCTAAAAGTCCAGATTTTTATGTAATCTCTCAATTACAAGATGGCTTAAATGTAAAGAAAAAACCAACCAAAACACATCAACACATATTTAGCTTGAGGGTCACACTTTATAGTTTCAGAATGAAAGTATTCACTCAAAGAACATTGTCGAAATGGGGATTTAAGTGTCCCTGACATTACTGAGATGGGAGGACAGAGGCTGGCCCTAAGGACATAGTGGGAGAACTTTATTTCCTCCTCAAATGGCACACATCTAGATAGACCCTCAGAATAAAGCTGATCTGACCCAACACTCCACTGAGGAGAAAAAGCTAGAAAATATTGTGCCCTCCATCTACTCTGTAGAGGGTCCCTGCCTGGCGGGTTTACTGTAAGAAAATTAGAAGCATAATTTTCTATCCCTGAACTGGAGCAGAGTAAAAAGAGCAAAAGGCCACACCAGACCTGAACAGTCACCTTCAATACCTTAACCCTGGCTGCTGGTGAGCTATAGCCCAATGAGTGCCAGCCTTTCTGTCACTAACAGTGAATGAGGGATGGAGAAAGAAACCAGAAGTTTCATGCCACTAATCCTCTTGGAGAGAAAAGCAGAAGATCCCTTCTCTGTTGAAACAAGAAACTATTAGATCCTTTTCCTGTTGAAACAATAAGATGAAGGAATAAGGGCCCTCCGGAGTAAATGTGACTCATCGAAGAACTTGTAGTTAGGAAATGACAGGTTACCCTACCTGGATATCCAGCAGAAAATGATTGAGCACCACCCATGTTCTATATCGCATTCATTCTCAAAGAGATTAATCCATCCTTCTTCAAGGATGTTCAAGGATCTTCACATGGAGGACACATAGCAGTTTCTCTCCAAATATATTAACACTGGGTAATGTCAGTCATTCCAAATCCTAAGAAGGGAGAGAATGGTTTTACCAATAATCAGCACTATTGCTTATTAGGATAGTGTCCCAAACTATAAAACATCTTTGGAAAAACTGAGAAATTACTTTTGTCATTTATGAATTGTTTTCTTAGAGAAGAAAAATAAATGAAAGGACTAGTGGCAGAGGCATGGAAATTAAACGAGCTCTTATTGTGAATAAGTAGCTAGATAATTGTGGTGTTCTCAAAAGCTAATTTTTGGTCAGCATCAATTTCCATTGACAATATAAGTACAGTGTAAGGAGTATAAAGTCATAGTTTTGGGCATTAGCTATACAGGGGTCAGAAAGATAATGGACCATGCTTTCACTGTATGGAGAAAGGCTAGAAGGTTATGTTATTATTCCCTGACCCAACATGTGAAAATTGAATATAATGTTCAGTGTCATATACTTCATTGAAGCAAATGATAATAAGAAAAGAAAATTTCCTCATGGGTCATGCATATTTATAATTGAAATGATATGATTGTAGGTTAAGTAGATATCGTTACTTAGAGATATTGTCTATTCGGGAACATGAGTTTTAAGTCAATTAGAGATGGACTTGAGTCCTACTTCTCTCCTAACTATCTGGTTGACTATGATCTTTCTGGGCTTCAATCTCTTCACAGCTAACATGGAGATAATATAATTAACCTCATTGTGTTTTGTGGGCATTAAATGATATAATACATGTAAGTGCATAACAGTGCCTGGCACATTGTGAGTGCTCAGTAAATGTTGGCCAGTACTGTACCCATAGTGGAATCTCTCTCACGGTTGCATAAACTTACATTTGCATAATGATTTATAGCTTACAAATTGATTTCATATACATTTTTTTTTTTTTTACTGTCACAAAATGCCCGAAAGCAGTATAGAACAGGAACATATTATCCAGGTTAAGTGACTTTCCTAAAGAAATGCTAATTGGAGGATAAGGTTGGACCTCTAATCTAGGCTTCTGACATCTGATCCAGTGCCAATTCTAGAACTATCCCTGTAAGATTCAAGTGGAAGTATTTCTATTACAAAACCACCTAATTGGAACTATTTAAGGTGAACCATAATATATTCAAATTAAAAAAGCAGTTAATGTAAACCCACACACAGCTAATTAAATGTCATATCAAGTGTCTGATGTGTCATCTGGCCTTGTCATATTATGATTTTATATAATTTTATTTTAAAATATTATAACATTTATTTAAGCACTTAAAAAGTAAAATCATTTTTGTGTCTTCTAGACTCTATGATCGTTCTATAATTTTCCCACAAAATAAAAGATTTGCATTTGTCTTAATGAGAAATAAAAATATATTCACCATTTACCTTAAAAAACAAATATAATCTTTCAGCGGAGATGATTTACACTTGAGTTCCTGTTACCTCGTTTTATAACTAGTCAAATTTCTAGTAATAATATGTTCACTTCCAGTTTGAAGATTTGAAGTGGTTGGTAAAACTAATGTTCCTGAACTAATGTCCATGAAAAAGTCATGAATAATACATTGAACTAATCATAAAGATATGCATAGAAGAACACACAATCCTCATGACAGTGGTTTCAAATATTGTATGTCTAAAAATCGTTTGGGAGGCATCTTACAATGAAGATTCCAGTGCAGGCCCCTCTCCCCTCAGAGGACCTGTTTATTAGATACTGAGCATTGTCTGGGAGTCTGCATTTCAATAGAGTGCCTTTGATAATTCAGATATGGTATTCCATGGATCAAACTCCTACCTATGAAAATTCTTTCAAACCTTCCTTATGTTTTTTATATTATTGCTTAGGTTGTAGGAGGAGAGAGCCTTTATCAGAGTCTGGTCCAAGGCTTCTCAAAGTGTAATCCTTGATGCATCCACATCAGACCCATTTTGGATTCATATTCAAATGCACATTTCTTGACCCATCCAAGATTAACTAAATAAGGGTCTCTAGAATGGGGCAGATTTGCACTTGGAGTTAGAATAAACTTCCCAGGTGATTCTGATGCACAAAAAGTTTAAGAACCATTAACTTTCTTCTCTCTTTAACTCCTCTTTTACCCTTGTAGGCTCTGATTTTCTCCAGCCAAGGAAGACTACGAATCATCCTTTTAACAAGGTGTTTACAGGCAATAGATGACAATGTAGAGAATGTTTAGCCCCTGGAGTTGCCTCGGTACAAGGAGACAGTTGAATAGAAGAGTGGTTGGTAGAGCATATTTTTAATATGCGAAAGCTCAAACACTGACACTTGGGACCAGGGAGGATTGCTATAGTCATCATACACATTAATCACAACCAGAAAAGTTACGCCATACTAACCAACGACCCCAATATTTCAGTAGCTTCATATAAGAAGTCTTATTTCTTGTTTATGCTACATGTCCGGCATAGGAGCTTAGAGTTTTGTAGCTTTGACATCCGAAATGTGTGGCTTCCTGCCATTATGCTTCAGCATAAATATAACACTTATTACTCTCACTTACAATTCATTGGCCAAAACTAGCTATGAGTGTTGATACAGTCATAGGGAAGGCTGGAACATGAAACCTTTCTATGTTCCCAGGAAGATAAAAGTGGAATGGAACTTGGTGAACACAACACATTGTCTTAGTCTAAGAATGAGATATTGAGACTGCCTGAAGAGGCAAGAGACCTTCAAATTGAGATATATCACATACTTCGATAACGAAGGAATAGAAGGACTTTGCTGCCAACACCCCACCTCAGCTTGCCCAAGTATCAAGTCAGGTAGTCATGAAAAAACAGTATACAGGAAAGAGTAGACCTTGTCCGCAAATGTTCCCCAAAGAAAAGTTGTTGAAGGAATGCAAAATAATTACAACTTCTTGTTAAGAGGAAGCCTTCTTAAAAATTGGCGAATTTCTGTATTTGGTTAATTTCCATTCAGTGGCTTTAGTTAGTTCTCTAAGAATGTGATGCTCAAATTATCTTCCAATGAGCCATTTCATTTTTGAATATCCAGGGAGCCTTAGAACTGAAGACATTTAGAACACAGTAGAGCATGTAACACGGTCATTAGAAAGCATCATTTGATCCACTTATCTGAAGAGCTAAATAGGGAATTCAAACTGAACATGCTAAAGCTCAGATGAAGGAAGAGACAAATGCTAGTGTGGATATTGTGAAGTCTGCTGCTATCTATGCATCTGCTTTCTCTATGGTTTGAATTCTGTGCTTGTATTAAAGATTTGATTTTTTATATGACTTCTCTAATGTTGTGCAGTATCATTTGATCATGAGAAAAAGCTCTCTGATTGGTGAAGATCAGTGGTTAAGAAGCCTTGAGCTATGTTAATAAGTTAAAATGTTAAACAAAGAAAAAACTTATTTCCGAGTGTAGCAAAGAGATATTAACACACTCAAATTCTTTAGAGAATAATTTGCAAAGTTTTTCTCTTGGACAATTCCGAACACTTAAAAATATTTAAATGGAAAGAGTAGCTCTTTGAAACGGGCTCATGGAAAGAAAATAGAAAGATTCCAAATAAACTCTGGACTCAGATCACAAGCTATTTTTATCCTATTTTATCCATCACTCTTTAAGTGATGGGAATTTTAATATTCCATTGCTTTATTGAAACAAACAAGTGAATCAAATCTGATATGTATTTATTTATTTTTCATTTAAGACATAAGAACATACATGATAACTTACTACTTTTCTATTGTCAAAAACTGTACCACATGCTTGCAATTAATTTATAATTTAGTATCATGTTTTTAAACACTTTTGACAAGTGGTTCTTAACCAGATTGGACATCACTTTTTTAAAAATTTCACACATTTGGCTATAGGCAAAGATAATTATGTGACTTCTAAGAAGAACCAGAAGGAAAAAAGGAGAATAAATGAACCTACCCACTCATTTACAACTCTCAGTAACGTATAAGAAAAGGGAGGTATGTCAAAATTCCCGAATATCAGACTGGACAGCTAAAATGTGAGGTGGGTGTCAGGGTTTGGGGAATAACATTGGATGGTCATTTCTATTAAAGAGTTTCTTAATATAGTGGATAAAATATTAAACTGGAGTCAGAAGACCTGAATTAGAATACCAGTTCTATGAACTGTGTGAATTTCAATCGGACACTTTTCCTCTCAAGTTCTCAATTTCCTCATATATAAAAGTGGGAATAACACAATATCTACCTGACTGGATTGTTGTAAGGGTAAAATTATACAATAAACACGAACCTTTAAAATCTGTAAGTTACATGCTTGGTAGCGGCATTATTACTATTATTATTATTATCAATGTTATAAAAGAAAGCTGGGGAAAAAGAAGAGGTTCAAGAGAACTCCCTTAACCTGCAGAATACTGGGGTACTTTCTAGAGCTCATGGTCCAACTGTAATCTTTCACAGCTAAAAATTAGAGAATAGATAATCTAATTTCATATGACTCTAAAGATTGAAGGCTATTAAAAAAATCATAGCCTCTGAAAAAGTAAGAAGTAGAAAAACACCTAAATTTGGTTTATATTTCCATGTAACAATTTACCCCACAGCAGCTTAAAACAACAACTATTGATGACTTCACATTTTCTGCATGTCAGAAATTTGAGAGAGGCTTAGCTGGGTGGTTCTTGCTCAGAGTTGCTCATGAGGTTGCTATCATACTGTTGGCCAGGGATGCGGTCACCTGAAGACCTAGCTGGGGTTAGAGGATGCACTTCTAAATGCAGGCACACGAGTGTTGGTGGGAAGCCTCAGTCCCTTGCCATATGGACCTCCCCCTTGCGCTGCTTGAGCATCTTTATGATACATCAGCTGGCTTACCCTGGAGCAAGAGATCCCAGAGAGAGAGACAGAGAGAGAGCTAGAAAGAAGCCTCAATGCCCTCTATGACCTAGTCTCTGAAGTGACATTTTACCACTTCTGCAATACTCTATTAGTTAGAAATGAATCCCTAAGCCCAGCCCAAACTCAAGAGGAGGGAAATTCAGCTTTGCCTCTTGAAGGGAAGAGTATCAAAGAATTTATGGACATATTTTAAAGCCAGTACTGTAACATAGACAAACATTTATTTTTCAGTTGAATAAATTGAGGTCCTGAAAAGAAAAGTGACTGGTCCTCAGCCTTCCTAAATTCATTCCTAACCTGGTAAGCTAACTAGCTATAGTGCTGCCACAACTTAAATGAAAGCTAACTCGTTTGTTCTGGCTTGGACATTTCTTCTGCCTTGTGAAAGATTGTGGAATGGGAAAAAATTTTTTTAAAAAAAAATCCTGATCATCTTTGTCCATCTCTGTCTCTCACTGTCTCTCTCTTTTCTCTCTCCCTCCATTCCCCTTCTCTGCCTCTGTCTCTCTGTCTCTCTCTTCTTTCTTTTTCTCCCCTTCACCATCCTCTCTGTCTGTTCTAGTCGACAAAGAGGCAGTCAAGCTCTGAAAGCTGCAGACAGATGAGCTGAATGGAGCTGGTTAGCCATGTTCTTGGTCTGAGATTTGAGTATTGAAATAGAAGTTTTATTGTGGGCTCACTTCTAAAGAGATTAGAAGTGGCTATTGATTCCAAAAAGCAGCCACCGCAAGAGGAAGGATGAGCAAGTAATTGCTTTCTCTGAAGTAACCCAGGTTCTCATCTTAGCTCTGAACTGAAATAGTTATATGTTAATAATCAAGTCATTTTTCCTCTATATCTCAGACTTCTGGGCCCCCAAAATGGATGGAGTTGGATTACAAATTCTGTAAGATGTTATAATTCTATACTTCATTGATTCACTGAGTAATGCTTAAATAACTCTCTCCTCTCCTCATTCATACACACAGCAGCATCCAGGGTCTAGTGAGATTTGGAAGAACATTTAAAAGATGCAAGGATTCTACTGAAGGAATCATAAGATGTCTGTTTAAACCTCGTTCCTATAATACACATTTCTCACTTGTAAAGCCAAACAGCTAATTTCTGTTCTCCTCCTTTATCTGTTTTCTGACACTGTCTGGAACCAGTAGCTGTGAGAAGATACGTTAAGTTTACATGGAGCTTGTGCATAGTTCAACTGCAGTGTCTCCAATTTCTCTAAACAAATTTGAATCTCAAATTCCAAGGCCACTACTTTGTAAATTAGGTTGAAAAAATGTTAGCTTTTGTCTTCTGAAAAGCTTGGTGTCCTTATCTTTTACCCTTAAAAAACCTAAGTGACTCTCCTATTGTGATATATGTCCCTATATTTCATCATGCCAAAAAAATAAATGGGGCCTAATTTTGAAATTACATAGTGTATAAAAACAGCAACATCCAAAAAGTTAGGAAATCTGAGTTCTAATCCATGCTATAATACTTACCTTGTTTTCTTGTGCTCTAAGACCTCAAGCAAAGCACTAAGTGCTCTATAGTCTGTCATCAACACAATACAAGGATAACTATGTACCTTTCCATGTCTGATATTCTAGGAGTCAGGGTAATAATAACAAAGTAACACTTTCCTGTGTGTTTCAAGGTACAATCCATGGTTCTTTCCAAGTAATCTGAAGTCAGATGTCCAAGAAATTTGATTCTCTTTAAGTGCATAAAATGCTAGTTGAGTTTCACAAACAGAAACCAAATCTCAGAGGTCTTCCTCTTCATTCATCCTGAGTCAATTGCTTTGTCAACTCTTGTTGATTCTACTTCCAAATAGTCTTTCAAAATTGTTCTCTTCCCCACAAGAATTCTATAAATTTAAACTATACTCGCACTAAACACTCTACTTCCTAAACATGCCATGTACTTTATGCTCTGTGTGTCTTTGTTAATTTTACTTCTGCTTGGATTGCCCACTCTCCTCACTCTTATGGAAAAGCTCTTTCAACTCTTTCAAACCTATGAAACTTTCCCAGGGAGAGTTGAATGCTCCTTCCTCTGTTCTTGTATTTGTTCATAATGCTTCTGTTATTGTATTATAAATTTCTATATATTTCCATCACCCGCTATCCTCTAAGCTCCCAAGGACAGATACTACATATTGAATCTCTAATTTGAGCACTTATGATGACAAGCACCTAACAGATTTTCCATTAACATGTCCTGAAAGAAAATAATTATCATGACCACTATCAGTGGAAACAAACGGAGCCTTGTTTTTCTTTCTTCCATCTACCCTCCACTATAGATGCAGTGTTTTATAAAAGGCACCATTTTAGGCTTTTGTTCATCACTGTGTAAAATGAATACTAATATTGGAAACCTGGGCCTCCCAACACCACATTCAGCACCACTAAATTTGGCCCTTGGCATTGCTTGAGGACAGATGATCCATGACCAAATAGGAGTGGAAAGAGCCCCAGCTGTGCTATGCCTGGCTTGGTTGCCACCCTTGCATTAAGGACTCCCATCCCTACTCTACTCTATCTGCAATAACAGCTGATGCTGGAATCAGCATCATACTCATTGGCAGATGTTCTGTTTGTGATCTTGCTATTAAATAGGCTCAAAATGACAGGACACTAAGCTGTGATAAACACTCTCCACCTACAGTGTACCGTAGAGTATTTCTGGCTAATGAATTCAAGCAGAAAAAATTCAACCTGTTTATTGTTTTAAAATCCAGATGATATTGGAAAAATGAAATAAAGTTCAGTCTTGATTCAAGGTCAGTTGGTAATTAAGAGATCAGTTCTTCCAAAAGCCTTGCATAATGTATTTTTTTTTCCTCTATGGGTCAATAAACTCTTACATGAAAATACAACTTACAATCCCGCTGTCCATGCTCATCACCTCTGCTGTGGTTCAGGACTCACCACCTCTCATAACAGCTTTTTAATTTTTCTCAATGACTCCAGTCTTCCCTCTCCAAACTCTTGTTTATGCTGTGACTAGTCTAAATGACTCTGTAGCATCTCATTTCCTACAAGATAAAATTTGTTTTGGTTTATTTTACCCTACATTTGGAGGTCTCTGGTCTCAGCCTATCTTCATCAGCTTACTTTTTTCTGCATTCACATACGCACTCAACACTCCAATTCAACTGAAAGACTTACTGTTGAATTGAAAGAGCAAGGTTGGAGTACAAGGAGCAATTGGGAGAACAGGAAATTAAGTCAGAGGCACTGGAGTGAGGTGACAATAAGGTATATCCTTGTAGACCATTATGAGGACCTTTCAATTTACTATGAGTGGAACAGCAAATGTATCATCCACAGTCCCAGCAGGAAACAGATGGCATACACAAACTGGGAAATTTAAGGATAGTTTAACAAATTTTCTATTTACAAATGTGTGGACAAGGTTTAAGAAACCTAATACGAGAAAGTATAGTACCCAGTACTAGTAATAATGGGAAGCACTACTACCCTAGGCCTAAACTGGCAAGAGGAAGGGGTGGTTATAAGAAACCAGGGTATGGGCCGGCCAGGTGTTGCAGCGGTTAAGTGCGCACGTTGCACTTTGGCAGCCCGGGGTTGACCAGTTCGGATCCCAGGTGCGGACATGGCACCACTTGGCAAACCATGCTATGGCAGGCATCCCACATATAACGTAGAGGAAGATGGGCATGGATGTTAGCTCAGGGCCAGTCCTCCTCAGAAAAAAGAGGAGGATTGTCAGCAGTTAGCTCAGGGCTAATCTTCCTAAAAAATAAAAAAGAAACCAGGGTATCTGTAGGGAGCGGGCTGCTGGACAGCAGTGCTAAGTTTCAGTAGAGGGAAAGAGCCAACCTTTGTTGAGTGTCTAGAAGATAGAAGCAGGAGGAATACCTAGACCTCATTCTCCTTCTGTCCACCAATCTCTGGCTAGTGCCTCTCATTGCTGAATCCAACAACCAGAATCCAGAGACAAGGAATCTTGTAGATGCAAACTAACAAGTTCAGCCCTTTTGAGCATAAAACAGAGTAGGGAAGGACAGAGAGGATCTTGGTAGCACACAGAAGGTATCCAGATCTTGGACCTCTTGGAAGGTTCTGAGCAGAGGAGCGACATGATATACCTAATATTTTATCAGGACACTCTGTTTTGTGGAGAGAAAACTATAGGAGAAGAAGGATGGAGGTGAGAGGCTACTGCAGTAAAGCATGTGAGAGATGATGGGGATTTAGATCAGCATGTTCACAAGGGAGCGCTGAGAAGCAGTTGCAAACTATGCGTTTTTGAAAGTTGGGCTGCCAAGATTTTCTGACATATTAGATGAAGGAAATGAAAGTTTGAGAGGAGCCAAGGATAAATTTATAGTTTTGGCCCAAGCAACTGGAAAGAGAGAATGGCGGTTTTGAGAGAGGGAGAAGTTTAGAGATTCAGTTTTTTTAAGTTCAAGATGCTTTAGACTTTACAGTGATGATGTTTAGGAGCCAGCTTAGTGCTGGGAAACTGCCATTCATGAGAAGGCCTGGGCAGGATATATTCATATTGAAAACATCAGAAGGCATTAGAAAAAGTTGATGTCTTGGGAAAAGAAAAGGTCCAAGGAGTATCCCTGAAGCATCCCAGTGATGGAAGGTCAAGATGAGGAGAGGGAACCAACAAGGAGTCTGAAAAGAAGAAAACTTGGAGAACGTAGAGTCCTGAAAATCAAGTGAAAAAAATGTTTCAAAGTGAAAGAAATGATCAATATGTCAAATGACAGGGCTGGATCAAGTGAGATGAATATTGAAAATTGACTATTGGATTTGACACCACAGAGGTCATCGGTGAGCTTGACAAGAAGAGTTTCCTGGAGTGGTAGGAGCAAACTCCTCACACAAGGATGAAGAGAGAGGGGAAAGAGAATTTGGTACAGAAAGTCAAATAATTTTTAAGGGAATTTGGCTATAAAAGGGAACAGAGAAGTGAGATGAATTTTTGAGTTGTAAGTGGCATCGAGAAGTGTTTTGTTGTTTCTCTCACACTGATGTGAATAACAACAATAAAGCTTCACTTCAGAATGGTAGCCCTGATTTTGATGTGAGAACATTCCACATACTTGTCTGTTTTTCAGAACTTGTATTTAGTTACACATGGATAGATAGATAGGTAGAGAGGAAAAAATTAAAGATGCAGGGTAGAAAAAAGAAAATTGGTGGAAGAATGACACTGTGTGAATTAAATCTAGTGCACAAGTGGAAGGGTTTCCTTAAATGGCACAGAGTTCAGAGCAACAGGAGTGATGCTGGTAGATGAGTAGATGGAGTGCTGATAACTTGAGGACTGTCTGTTCTGGTTCTCTTCTGTTGTTTTGTAAGTGAAAAAATAAAATAATCAGTGTGAGAATGGGAGAAGAGATGTTCGGTGCTGGATATTTGAGATAAAAGGGCCAGATATGAAATAGTCATCTAGGAAAATATGAAAGGTAATGGTTCTAGGCAATGTAGTATTATTTCTGGGGAGCAATAAAGGTCTACTTGAGGATGGTGATCATGAAATTGATATGAGATCAGTCAGCATGGTTGTGTGTTTTTCCCCACTACATTTGTCTACACATGTGCAGGTGGTAAGTAAGTGGAGAGATAGATTTAAACTAAAACAGGGATTGAGAATGCCCAGAGGCATGATTATGTTGATTAACTGTGGTATTTAAGCCACATAAAGAGTGAAGTGAGGACATGAGGGGGTTTAGGAATAATGGAAAGTGATGAGATCAATAGGTTGGAGATCTTGATAAAGTCAAAAGATTGTTGGAATAAGGGTACTAGGCCAAGTGAGCTAGAAAGATAGGAGGTGACAGACAGAAAATGGGTGCTTGAAACTGAGATTATGGAGAATTTGAAATTATTTACCCTCATAACCTTAAAAGTAAGATACTAGTAATGAGAGAATGAGGAAAATTGAAGATAAGACCACTAGAAAGGAGGAGATCAAGGAATTGAGAAGCTAAAATATTGGAAATATAATCTATGTGAATATTTTAATCACCAAGACTTAAGGCAGTACTACTGAAAGAGTGACAGTGAGGCAGGTGTCAAAATCACAAAATGAGGAGGAAGGATTGGGGGTTGGTATATGACTGCATTCAGGATGCAGTCGGGGTGGTATGCATGAAACCTAAAGCTAGAGGATTCCAGAAGCAGCAACCAAGAGAAAGGAGGATACTTAGTTTACTACCAGGCCATTTGTATCAGGGATGTGGGAAGAAAACACCGACTACTAGAGAAGGCTAGAGGAAAAACAGTATCTTCAGGAGCAGGCCAGCTTCCGTTACAGTAAGAAGAGAAGGTAATTTACAGAGAAGAGATGGAAGATATCAAAAATCTTGCTGATGACTGACCATAAGTGTGAGTTCCAGAGGACTTAGTGAAAGTGGTGTAGTAGTTGGAGACGGAAAGGGAATGAGGTCAGAAACGGGGAAGAATGGAACCATGCATGGATTATAATGCAGAAGATGAAGGTGTTTTGGGAGTCTACGGTTCATGTGTTACCTATGATGAAATTAATCATATGGATCCCAGCAGAGAAATGGATGGGAGATTGCATCATGTTTGGGGATGGGGGGTAAAAAGAGACCTATGAGGAGGAGAGTTTAATGGTGTTGGGATGATCAGAGAATCTTAGGTGTTTTGTGGTCATAGATAATGCAAACAGGGACAGAGAACGACGGGAGAGGTCCCAATATTTTCTAGGAATAAAAAGATGGTGAGACAGTTTGTGCTGAGTTTAAAGAGATTCAGAGATCTCGCCAGGAGCACAAACAATTCTGGAGCTCTTCTTGACTCATATTGATGGAAAGTGAGGAATAAGAACTAGGCTATTTACTTCCTGCCCTGAATGCAGTAATTTGTCTACATGTTTTACAGTCCCCTATTAACACTTCCTTGAAACAATGATTATTGCTGTTTGCTTACATTCTCTATATTCCCCAAAGTCTCACACACAGTAAGTGCCTTATAAGCCATTTTGAAGTAAAGACCTAGGCATCCTTGATGCTGTTGAATATTAACTTTTCTGTTCAACCCTAAATTTTCACAGTGTCATTTTTAAATGCTTTGCCTTTGGAATGCCTAGTGTCTCAAGTGTCGTGCTCCTTCCAGAAGTGGTATTGCATGGAGGTGGTTACTTTGAGATTTGGCCACAACAACAACCTATTCCGACTTCTCCAAACTAGTATACTCTTTAGCCACCCCTGTGTCTTTCTGTCCTCTTTGCCCAAATGTCCACTACTCTACCTCCTACAACTACTTGTTCATCTTGTAAACCTTTGTTCACTATTTGAGGCTCAACAAAAATATCACGTTTGACAAATGCCTGACTAAGATATCTATATTTTTTGCAACCAGTAGCCATTCTTCTTTTCACAGTAATAACATTCTGATTTTTTTAGGGCATCCAGCTCTTCCCTTCTCTCAATCTTTGTTTTATGGATAAGATTAGATCCAGAAGAGGGTATATGATTTAAGCTCACCCAATCAGTAGTATTTTCCTGGCCTCCATAATTAGTTTATAAAAGGCATATAGTCCAAATCAGTCCAGAGAAATTGAACTGGGACTATTATTGAGGTTTTCAGAAAGGAAAAGGATCTTTTGATGGGGTTACTGAAAGAATAGGAGCTGCTAACACCTTCTTTACGTTGTGGGAAGAGATCATCTGAATGAAGCCAACAGAGGGAGAAAAAGGAGTCAAGAGAAGAAGAGAGAATGACTCCTGAAGACCTATTTTGAGTCCCGGATCCAGCAATAACTAAAGCATTTTCTATCCCTGAACTTTTCAGTCATGTGAACCAATAAATTTCCTTTTTATTCCTTACGACAGTTTGAGTGGGCATCTTCCATTTGTAAATAAAAGAACCATGACCAATACAATCACTTTATATGATGGAGAGTCAGAAGTCCTGAGTCCATTAATCAAAGCCCAAATTCCTGAGAATGATTGAGCCTTCTAGGACCCGTAACTGGAACAGTGAGTTTCTTGGACAGTTGGGAGAAAAGCCCTTGTCTAGGACTGTTCCCCTCAGCTCTAAGCCTCTGTTTACGCTTCCTACACGATGAATAACAGCATTCAGGTCATTAATGCAGAGAGAATTAGCCAAAGATAATTAAAGGGAAATTCTTCTTCCTTGTGAAAACCACTGAAAGTCTACAATTAAAGGTTCATTCAATTATGACAGTGCCCATATTCACCACAAGTCACACAGTGTGAAGACAAAACCTGCCTTTGAGAGAAACAAAGAAAAGTTTAAAATCGAAATATTTCAAAGGAAGTCTACTTCCTGTTACATTTTATCAAACTGCTTACCCTTAGGAAGAGCCTTTCATATGTTTTAGTCAGTAATTTCAAATTTTTATTCAGAGCTATAAATCAATTAATTAATAAATTATTGTTAATTAGGCAACAACCCAGAACAGAACAGAGAAAGGTTACACACAAAAGGCACAGAGAGAACTTCTCCGAATACTGTATTATTACTTGCCAACTTGAAAAAGTAGTTCAAAGACATGCCATATTAGTTATTTTTAAGAAACGTATTGCCTTTTGAAGAGTTAAAAGAGAGAAAACAAAGATAACATAAACTTTCCCTCTAGAGTGTGACAGAATCATAGTCAACAACATGTCTATCACTACTACATTGCTTTCTTACACACGCTTTCATCTGGAGAATCCTAGGCTAGATATCTGCATTCAAAACTACTAAGGAAATTACATTAATTGCATGAAACAGGCCACAGTGATTAACTATCAAGTTCAATTAACCACAGAGAGCAAGTATCTCTTGAAGCACATTTCTGAAATAAACTGTATGCAAAAAGCCACAGCTGTAGTTTATAAACAGTTATCATAAATATTTATAAGTGGTTTATTGTCAGTGTTTTCCTTTAAAAGAGTAAAATATTTTCTTCCAACTATATAGACCTTTTCAATCTCTCTGAGCTTGAAACTAGCTGTAAAGGATTGTGTTGGAAGGCAGCTGGGGACTGGCTAGGGAGAGGGAGATAATGGAGAGTGGGGTCCACCAACTCTTCCTTACATACATCATGCCATTCAATCATCCCAGCGACAACAAGAAGCCAGTATAATTAGCCCAGTATGAAAAATTAGATAACCAAGAGTCAGAAAAAATAACTTGCTCAAGATCAAACAGCTCATCATGGGGCAGAACTAGTATTTTGAAACGAGACAAAGCGGACTTCAAAGACTAAGCTTTCTTCACAGATCAGGCTGCCTCATAACATTTTTAATCAACGTGATTCTTAAATGGCTGTTTATGTTTTTGGCACCATTGACATATTACAATAATGAAATATGATCAAGAATGGCTTGATGATTAATAAGCTTTATTATTTTGTCATTAAAGATTACAGATTATAATAAGACTATATAAATGGCCTGGCGCATCAAAATATAATTTTTGTTATGTTATTACAATAGCCATAGCAATAAATCACATTATATAACTATTACAGTTTCAAAATATTTCCACATATCTATCTCCTTGTGATTCTGTTCTCATCACAACCTGTGAAGTAGGCAGAGCCAATTTTATTCTATTTTAAAGTTGAGGAAATTGAGGGACAGAAAAAGGCTTTGCTCACATCAAATGAAGGAACAGCCTGTATGAGAACACAGGCCATTCATTCACCGATGCCTTCACTCTTTCAACAAATAATTTTGCTTAGCTATTATTTGACACTCACTTTTATTTCTTAAGTGATACCCAATCTATTAGTCTTTTCATAAGCTTGAGCCTTACATTATATATTAAACATGTTAATAACAGTGCCTTCTAGGCCTAACGTCTTTTCAAGTCCCAACCTACCTCTTCCACTAAGAGAAGCTGACTTAGGTTGTTCTTTGAGTGAGCTCACTAATTTAGACTGGCCAGAGAGCAGCAAACCCATGAGCTGACCACTAACATAAGATGTGGTCTAGCAGAAAATATCTGCTCACAGGGGCAATGGCTATTTAATAGGCAGACACTAAAAAAGAGGCAGAAATTGAGGGAATAAAAGAGCCAGACTTCTGGGCTAAAGAGCAGACTTAACAGAGCAGAACCTCTTGCTCTGACTCTGAACACAAAGTAATGCTGGTTAACGTTTTAAATAAATTAAAAACTGTTAGATAAGCTACAAAGCAAGAAAGAGAAACATCCAGAGGCCAGACGTGAAAAATAATCCCAGAGCCATAGCAATGAGCAAGAGCTGAAGCCTTGTTGCCTCTGGGAGAGTAAGGTTATGTGCATTAGTGGCTTGAATTTTTAATGCTACATGCAAAAATTCGTCAAGACTTCAGTCCCCACATACTGTGAGAACTGTAGCTGGGCTCTTAGTGTAAACCAGAAGCCAAGTAAGTGCTGCTCTGTATATTTGTAGGGTCCTAAAATCTCTGAAATCTCAGCCTACTGAGCAATGGCTCCCGAGGTCATAGGCATGCACCAAGGCACCAGTAAGAAACTGAGATCTTAGTCCTGTACCTGTGCACAGCCCAAATTTACACCACCTGAACTATTTGGAAGAACCCCAAGCAGGAAAACTGATATAAAGTTTGGAACCAGCCTAGCCAATTCTGTCAATCCAATAGAAGGAAGGAAAGGGAAAGAGGAAACAAAGCAGAATAAAGATAACACAAATTAAGATGGTAAAAATAAGTTCAAATATATTAGTAATTGATAAAATATAATCTCTTCAAAAAGTTGTAAAACAGGAAATACATATGGATTGTGGAGGGATACATATGTGTAAAAGCATAGAAATTGGTGTACTCTAAATTCATGTTAGTGGTTGCTTCTGAAGAGAAATGGGACTGAGAATGGGAGAAAAGGGGTTCAACTTTTTCTATAGTGCTTTGTTTCTTTTAGGAAATAAAAAAACTTGAAGCAAATATGACAGTGTTAATCAACTGAGTGGTGAGTACACAGATATTTTCAAATATCATGTTAGTGCTTTAATATTTGTAAATGTCTCCATTTTTATCAGAAGTTATAAATTCATATTAATAGCTGATCACTGAAGTCTTGAACTCTTGCTTCTGCTAGATGTCAATGGATGCTTCATAGTAGGGTTTCCATGAAACTGAGCAACAAATTTTCCAGGTTCCTCTGAGCACTTTCATCATTTACTGAACCTTATGTGCTTAACATAAACTCACTTTCCTTAAAGTACCTTAAGAGAGTCTCTATTGCTTTTAATTTAAAAAAACTTTTTTATACACATACACATGTAGGTCCAAGAAACCCTAATAGTAGATTTGAAAAAAGATCAATATTGGCACAAATATATAAATTTGAGTTGATTTTGTCTGATTTGACTCAATTCAATTTCTTTCAACATTCACTCAAGCAGGCACTAAACCAGATAAGGTGAGTATGAAGATGTGTAACCTATGAACCTTATCTTCAAGTGCTATATCGATTGGTTGAGTTGCTAATGAAGACAAAATAAAGAATTACAATACGGAGTAACAGATAGAAGGATAGAAGGGGAGCAGGTGCCTGGGAAAGAGAGTTGATTCCAACTGGATGTGGTGACGGAGGTTTGCTCAGAGGCAAGGGTATCAAAGTGGTGATTTGAAGAATAAATAGAGGTTTAATACAGCATCTCTGCTTGTCTCAAGATACATCTGCTTTAGTCACAGCTAAAATATTCAAAAGGAAGAATCGAAAATGTCATCTTTCATGATCATAAAATCCATATTCTTCCCAGTGCATCTACTTGACCTTGAGGGTCCTAGAAAAAGCTGAATGCTTCCCCAGTATTAGTTTCGTCACGGTAGGTGACTCAGAGACCCTCAGAATCCTCAGTATTTGCCAATGGGAACTGATTTTCTAATTCATTTGCAGGATTACGCTTATTTTATTTAATTATCAATTGCATGTTTATTTTTCACTGCTTCAAATAAGATGCCTTTGACTACAAATACTAGAAATTTGACAAAAATGGACTTAAATGATAAAGAAAAGCATTAATCAATCTATAACTGGCAGTTTAGAGGTGAGACAGGACCCAGTGAGACATGAATAATAGTTTAATAGTGCAAGATAGGGTGTGGACGCATACATTCCTACCACCTCTTCCCTCTGCTGTCCTGTCTTGGCTTCAGTCTAAGACTGGACTCCTCCCTGATTAATAACACAGCTATTGAAGTTTCCAGCATCGCCTCCTCACATTAACAGTCAGACAAAGTAAGGATTCTGTCTCTTTCTTATTAGATGCATACATATTTGGGACTAGTATGTCTTCTTAACTGATTTTTTTCTCATTATAGTATTTCCCTCTTTGTCTCTAGTAATACTTTATCTTACAAAGTCTACTTTGTCTGATATTAATATAGCCACACCACCTTTCTTATGTCTAGCGTTGCATAATGTATCTTTTTATTTTTTATCCTATTATTTTCAACCAGTCTGTGCTCTATATTTAAAGTGTGTTTCTTGTAAACAGCATTCGGTTAGATCTTTTTTTAACCCCGTTTGACCATCTTTGCCTTTTAGTTGAAGTGTTTAGTTCATTTTCATTTAATGTAGTTATTGCTATGATTTAAGTTTTCCATTTACCCTATTTACTTTTTGTTTCTCTAGTCTGTCTTTCCTGCCTTTTTGGGGGGCAGGATATTGCCATTTTTTCATCCTCTTAATTAGCTTTTTAGCTAAATTATTTTATGCTATTTTTTAGTTGTTGCTATAGAGATTACAATAAACACCTTTAAGTATTTGCAGTTTATCTTTAAATACTATTGCAGAATCTTACTTCACAGGATCTTAAACAATGTAATTCCATTTTCACCCCCTCCTATCTGTTATATTCTAATTGTCTTATATGTTACTTCCATATATCGTGTATGTCATAATATATTGTTCTTATTTTGTTCTAAATATATAATGGTATTTTAAATGTAAAACTATGTATGCAAATAAGATCCTTTTTCAATATTTACCCAGATATTTATCTATTCTGATGTTCTTCATTTCTTCCTTCTGATCCAGAGTTCCATCTGGTATCATTTTTCTTCAGCTTGGATAATTTCAATTAGCATTTCGAAAAGTTTTTATGGTGCAGGTCAGCTGGAGACAAATTCTCTCAGTTTTGTCTGTTTGAAAATGTCTTTATTTTGAAAAATATTTTTACTGAATGTAGCATTCAAGGTAGACAGTTTCTTTTCATTCAAGCTTAACAGTTTAAAGACTTCTGGTGAGAAGTCAGCAGTCGTCTATGCTGCTGTTACCCTCTATGCAATATATCTTTTCTCTTTGTGAGTATTAAGATAGATTTATTTTAATATAATTTAAATAAATTAAAATTCACATGTTACATGAATACACTGACATTTTATATATATACACACATATATAAATACACATATATCATTATATTTTCTGCCTGTATGTGCATTGCTTATTAATTTTTTAATGTAACCTTTTTATGAACAGAAATTTTAATTTAAATGAATTCTGATTTATAATTATTTTATTTTATGGCCACCAATTTCTGTATCTTATCTATGAAAGTTAGCTATCCCCAGGTCAGAAAATATTATCCTGTTTTCTTCTGGAAGCTTTTATTTTTAGCTTGCTTTTAAGTTTTGTTTCATTACCCATTTTGAAGCAATATTTATGATTTTAGGCAGTGGTTGAGGTTCATTTTTCCTTCTTTGAATATCTGGTAGTTCCAAAACCATTTGTTGTAAAGATTGTTCTTTCTCCATTGAATTATTTTGGTGCTTTAATTGAAAATCGATTGTGTAACTGTGGATCTATTTCTGTGCTTGCCATTCTGTTCCATTGATCCCTTTGTCTATATTTATGCTAATCCCACACTGTCTTGATTACTGTAGCTTGATGGTGAATGTTGATACCAGGTTATGTAAGTTCTTCACTTTTGGTCTTTTTTTCCAAAATTGTTTTTCTTATTCTAAGTCCTTTGCATTTTCATATAAATTTTAGAATCACCTTGGCAAAGTCAACTTGAAAAGCCTGCTGCTGTGATGACTGAGATTGTATGAATATACAAAACAATTTTGTGAGAATTAACCTCTGAACAAAAGTAACTCTTCCCGTTGTGATATAATTTTGGTATGATTGTGATATACCACAATCATATTGTGGTATAGCTTTCTTTTATTTAGATCTCTTTATATTTGCTCAGTCTTGCATGTCTTATGTTAAATACATCCCTATTATTTTTGTGATTTGATGCTCTTGTAAGTAGAACTGTTTTTTAAAAGAAATGTGTATTTTTTAAATACACAGACATTTTTAATCAATTGTTTGTGACTATTATATAGAAATATAATTGATAATGGTAAGTGGGTTTTGTATCTGTCAACCTTGTTAAACTCATTTATCAATTTTAATAGTTACTTTGTACAATCTTTGGCATGTATTTTTTTAAAAAGCAGCTATGTTATCTGTGAATACAGTTTTACTTCTTCTTTCCCAATCTTTCTGCCTTTTGTTTATTTTTCTTGCCTTATTACGCTGACTAGGACCTCCAATACAATGATGAATAATATTAATGAGGGGAGATATCTGTGCTTTGTTTCTATCTTGGAGGGAAGGGGATGGTCATTTGAAATTTTTCCAATAAGGACAATGTATTTGGTAGGATGGAGATACACACAGGGATCACAATGTATGATTCTTCTTATGTATTGTTGGATTTAACTTGACAGTATTTTATTAAAAATTTTTGCTTCTATCTTCATGGAGCGGAGGAGATTTGTTTGTTAGTGTTGTCAAGTTGATTCTCTTAGCGACCCTGTGTACAGCAGAGTGGATCCCTGCCCTGGTCTTTCTGTGCCACCCTCTCACCTTTCCAGCACTACATCAGACAATGCTCTGCTGCTATTCATAGAGTTTTCATGGCCAAGTTTTTGAAGTGGGTGGCTGGGGCCTTCTTAGTCTGTCTTAGTCTGGAAACTCTGCTGAAACCTGTCCACCATGGGTGAGCCTACTTGTATTTGAAATACTGGTGACATAGCTTTCAGCATCATAGCAACATGCAGCTGCCACAGTATAACAGACAACAGACTGGTGGTGTGCTTCTCTTACTGGGAAATGAACCTAGGCTGCAGTGGTGAGACCCCCAACTCTTAACCACTAGAGCACCAGGGCTGGCTATCTTGGGGGGTGGGGGGATGGGAGGGGGATGGGATTGGTCTAAAATATCTTACTGTAATATCTTTATCAGATTTTAGTATCACGATGCTCCTTGCTTCACAAAGTAATTTGGAAATCGTCCCTCCTTTTCTATTACCTGAAGGAGTAAAGCCTGGTGTTATTTCTTCCATAAATAATTGCTAGAATAAACCCTTGGAAACCATATAGAACTAAGTTTTCTTTGTGTGAAGGTTTTTGGTAACGAATTCAACATATTCAGTTGATTCAATGACTTGCAGATTTTCTATTTTATTTTGTGCCAATTCTGGTGAATTATTTCTATCAAGAAATGTGTCCATTTGATCTGTTATTAAATTTGTTTCATAAGGTTATTCATAATATTCCATTATTAGTTTTTAGTGACTTAGGATTGGTGTTGATATCCCCTTTTTAATTTCTAACGTTGCAATTTGTGTGCTCTCTTTTTTATTGTTTATTTCTTTTAGGAGTTTATTATATTCTTTGCAAACAACCAATTATTCCTACATTAATTGTTTGGGTCTATATGATTGATTGCTGTTCTTCATTACTTCCTTCTACACAAATTGTAATATGCTATATTTTCATTATTATTCAGTTCAAATGTTTTATAATTTCCCTTATGACTTATTCTTTGATGTGTGGGTCATTTAGAAGTGAGTTGTCAAATTTCCCAATACTTGAAAATTTTGTAGATAACTTGTTACCTCGTTATAATATTTGTAGTCAAGGAACACACTCTAAAATATTTCAATTTTAATAATATTGAGTATTGTTTTATTATCCAGCATATGGTCTGCCTTGGTGAATGTTCTATGTGCACTTGAATATAATGTTTTTTCTGCAATTATTGGGTCTATTGTTCCACAAATGCCAATTGAGCCAATATAGTTGATAATATTGTTTAGAACTTTTATGTACTTACTGATTTTTTGGTCTATCATTTTTATCAATTGCTGAAAGATTGTTCTTAAGATCTCCAGCAATGATTATGGATTTGCCTATATTTCCTTAGTTCTGTTAGTTTTTTCTTCATGTATTTTGAAACTCTATTATTAGATGGTCTTTCATTCAGGATTATGATGTATTCTTGATAATTAACCTTTTTAAAATAATGAAATGTCCCTCTTTATCCATGGAAATATTTCTTTTCTTAAAGTAGATTTTATCAGATATTAACACAGCCAATCCAGTTTTTTAATGCTTACTATTTGAATGCTATATATTTTTGTCATCCTTTTACTTTTTGTTTGTTTTTGTTCTTTTGTTTTATTGGTGAGGAAGACTGGCCCTGAGCTAACATTTGTTGCCAATTTTCCTCTTTTTGCTTGAGGAAGGTTGTCCCTGAACTAACATCTGTGCCAAGCTTCCTCTGTTTTGTATTTGAGATGCCACCACAGCACAGCTTGATAAGCAGTGTGTAGGTCCATGCCTGGGATCTGAACCCGCGAACCCCAGGCTGCCAAGCAGAGCATGCCAACTTAAACACGCCACTGGGCCGGCCACAATCATCCTTGTACTTTTAAGCTATGTTATGTTTAAATATATCTCTTGTAGATAACATATAGCTGAGTCTTGCCTTTATATCGAGTCTGAATTTTAAATAGAGAGTTTTATCCATTTAGTTTCAAAGTAATTATTAATGTGTTTGGATTTAGATTTGCCAATTTTCTAATTGCTTTCAATTTGTGCCATCTTTTTTTGGCATTTTATTTCTCTTGAGTTAATCAGATGAATTTTAATTTTAATCCTCTTTTTGGTTTTTTTAAGCATTATTTTTCAGTAGTTGCTCTGAGAAATGCAATATATATCTCTAGCTTATCACGATGTACTTAGAGCTAATATTGCATAATTTAAATGCATTATAAGAACTTTGGAAAGGTATAGTTCTTTTAACATCTCCCATACTTTGTGATATTTTTCTTACTTATTATATCTATATACCCAATAAACCCCAGGATAGTCTTACAATATTTTGCAGTAAACAGTCATATCTTTTAAAGAAATTATATAGGGAAAATATAGTCCTTTATATTTACTCATATATTTACCATCTATATGCTCTCCATCCCTTCCTTTAGACCAAATTTCAACTTGATGTCTGTTACCTTTAGCCTGAAGAAGTACCTTCTACATTTATTGCAGTGTGTGTTTACTGTAAGCAGATCCTCTCATTCTTATCTATCTAAAAAAATTTATTTAGCTTTATTTTTGAAAGATATTTTCGTATAAAAAATTTTGGATAAAGTAATTTTACTAATAAATCATTTTAGAGATGCTATTCCATCATCTTCCAGTTTCCAATGTTTCTGGATGAGAAGTCAGTCATATTTGTTTTGTTCTGCTGTATGTAGCGGGTTGTTTTCCTCTGTCTACATTCAAGGTTTTCTCTTCATATTTGGTTTACAGTAGTTTGATTACAAGATACCCATGTGTGATTTCCTTGTATCTACTACCATCATTGAGGTTTGCTGACTTCTTTTGAGTTAAGCCAATGATTGCTTTTTATCTTTGACCAATAACTTATATTTTTCGGGAAATTTCAGACATCCTTATTTTTAAATATTTTTCTATTCAATTTTATTTCTTTTTTTTGAGATTTCAATTCCATGTATGTTAGATTATTAGATATTGCCTTACAGATCAGTGAGATTCTGTTCCTTTATTTTGTACCATTTTTTCTCTTTGTTCTTCAGACTAGGAATTTCCTATTGACTCATCCTCAAGATTACTTACACACTATTCTGCCATGTCCAATCTGCTCCCAAGTCCATACAGTAAATTTTTCAGATCTTGTAAATGTTAGGGCTAAAATTTTCATTCAGTTCTTTCTTTTAAGTTTCCATTTCTCCATCTCCTTTAAGTTCCCAATATTCAGCATCTATTCATTTATCATAACTGTATTTTTCTTTAAGTACTTGAACCTTTTTATGGCATAATACCTGCTTTAAAGTTCCTGTGTGCTAATTCCAACATTTGGATCATCTTGGAGTCTACTTGTATTGATTTTTTTAAGCTATTGATCATATTTTCTTGCTTTTTCTTATGTATCATCATTTTTTATATTATACTGGATATTTTCCTAATATGTTGTGGAGATGCTGGATGCTCTTATCTTCCAATGAAACATGATTTTCGTTCTAACAGTCTCTGCTTAGCTCTTTCACCCTTCTAGCTATTGCTTTCCTGTCGGCTTTCTGGGTTCTATCCTGCATATACATAGTTCAAGGGTCAATCAAAGACTTGGGTTGAGTAATATGCAGATTTTTGTAGTTCTATCTCTGTGTATTCCACTTTCCCAGGATTCTCCACTTCACTTTTAAGCCACTCCAGTAGCCTCAAACTCTGCCCTTTTCTCGTCAAATAGTGGCTTTGTGCCTAGATTCTAACTGCCCTGTGGTGTGCAAACTGGAGCAAACCCTTAGGCAGAAATTTACATTAATGTAAAGTTCACCCAGCATATTTCCCTTCTTTCAGGGATAGACTCACTCCATTTTGTCTATTTTTCGTCACTCCTCCGTACCTTCTATTGTTTTTTCTTGATTTTGTCCAATGTTTAAAATTATTATCTGCAAGAGGATACAAACTATCCTATCATTACCAAAGGAAGATTCCCATTCATCCTATTTTGATTTGTTATGATATAATGTGATTACAACTATTTCCAGTAACTTCAAAAGAAGAAGTGTATAATCTTATGAAATTAAAAATCACTGGTATAGGGGCTCAGAGACTGCTTCCCTAACTGTGCAACAATTAACTTCAGTTATGAATTACAGTGAGTTAACTTATGGAAGAGGGATGGGAATGGAGTTGACCTGTATTCCTGGCGAGAGGAACAACTTGTGCAAAAGCTTTGTGGGGAGTGATTGCTGTGTTCTCAAGGACATGTGAGAAAATTTCAGTGCGGCAAGAGAAGAAAGAGTGAAGAAAAGCAAAATAAAAAACAGGCTGGAGATATTATTGGTGGCCAAATCATGCAGAGCCTTATAAACTGTGTTAAGTATTTTTGTCTTTAGCTTGAGAGAATGGAGAAACGTGAAAGGATTTTTGAACATGAACAGAAAAGGGCATTATGAGACTTCTATTTTGTAAAGATCATATTGGTCACATGGAGAAAAGTGCTTATGGAAAGAGACAAGAGCGGAGAAGAGAGACCAGTCAGGAGACTATTTTAGCAATGTTATGAATGAGAATTGTCAGAAGTTGAGACTAGCAGGCACTTACATGGAAGCAAAGTGCACAGATTTAAGGGACCATTAAGTGGTAAAGAGGGTAGGACTGGACAGATGTGAGTGTAGAGGGCAGAAAACTGTTTCCCCTCACATGGGCAGGGAACTTTGTCTATTTTATTTAATAATGTTATTCTAAACATATAAAACAGTGTCTGTCACACAGGAGGTCAAATTGATGAATAAAAGGATAAATCCTATTTTTTTTTTTTTTTTTTGCAGAGCTGAATGAGTGATGTTACCTTTCATGAAGATAAAGAACACTGTTAAACACTGATAAAACAGGGTTTGGGTTTTGTAGGGTTTTTTGGGTCATTGTCGTTATGTTTTGATTTGATTAGAAAAATCATTAGTTCAGTGTTAGATATGTTGAGCTTGAGGTAGTGTTGACATATCCAAGTAGAAATGTCAAGTTGGCAGCTAGTTTTAAGATTCTAGAGTACAGACGAAAGCTCTGGGTTAACGTACTCTAAATCATCTTATTAAGTGATAACTGAATCCTTGGGTAAAAATGAGATCACTTAAAAAGGAAGTTTGGAGTTGGACGAAATGAAAGAGTACTCCAAACTAAGTCATAAATTAATTCATCTTTTACATCTTGAGTAAAGGAAGAAAGAATCAGGAAGATTAAGAGAAAAGATCGTAAAGGTAGGGAAAAAAACCCCCGAGAGAATGAAGTATTCCAAAGGCCAAAGAAAGATGTTTCTTCAAGAAAGATTGCTGCTTAGAAGACAAGTAAATTAAAGACTGCAAAATATCTACTGGGTTTAGTTATATGGAAGTTATTGTCAGTGTAAGTGACACCTGTGTGCACTTCTTTCTCCAATTTTCCTGTACCTCGTAGTATTTTATTTTCCAAGAAGGAAACATGGTTAAAGATAAAATAAACATGTATAAGGGGCTGGCCCCATGGCCTAGTGGTTAAGTTTGGTGAGCTCTGCTTCAGTGACCTGGGATTGGTCCCTGGGCATGACATACACCACTTGTCAGTCGCCATGCTGTGACAGTGACCCACCTACAAAATAGAGGAAGACTGGCACAGTTGTTAGCTAAGAGACCATCTTCCTCAAGCAAAAAGAGAAAAATTGACAACAGATCTTAGCTCAGGGCAAATCTTCCCCAGCAAAAAAATAAATAAATAGACATGTATAATAAGGGTTTTTTTTAAAAAAAAACAAAAAAAACTATTTTTCAGACAGTTTTAGGTTTATCATAAAGTAGAGAGAGATACAAAAGTTTTCCTTATACCACCTGCCCTCACACAAGCAGTGCCTCCCCCACCATCAACATCACTCTGTAGATTGTTAATTTTTCCCAAGGAGGAACCTCCATTGACACATCATAATCACGCCAAGTCCATAGTTTACCTCAGGGTTCTCTCTTGATGTTATAAATTCTATGGGTTTGGACAAATGGATAATGACGTATATCCATCATTATAATATCATCCAGAGTATATTCACCACCCCAGAAATTCTCTGTCTTCTGTCTATTCATCTCTTCATCCCCATAACCCTGGTAACCACTCATTTTTTTATTGTCTTCACAGTTTTGCCTTTTCTAGAATGTCTTATAGTTGGAGTCATACAGTGTGCAGCCTTCTCAGATTGGCTTCTTTCACTTAGTAATATACACTTAAGTTTCCTTCTTTCTTCTCATAGCTTGATAGCTCATTTCTTTTTGGCACTGAATAATATTTCATTGTCTGGCTGCACCACAGTTTATTTATCCATTCACCTACTGAAGGACATTTTGGCTGCCTCCAAAGTTTTGGCAGTTATGAATAAATCTGCTGTAGACATCCACGTGCAGGTTTTTGTGTGGACATAGTTTTCAACTCTTCTGGGTAGATACCAAGGAACGCAATTGCTGGATCATATGGTAAGAGTATGTTTAGTTTTGTAAGAAACCGCCAAACTGTATTTCAAAGTGACTGTACCGTTTTGCATTCTCACTAGCAATGAGTAAAAGTTTGTGTTGCTCCACATCTTCACCGGCATTTGGTGTTATCAGTGTTCCAAAACTGGACCAGTTATTCTAGCACCATTTGTTGAAGAGACAATCTTTGCTTCATTGTATTGCCTTTGCTCTTTTGTTAAAGATCAGTTGACTGTATTTATGCGGGTCTATTTCTGGGCTCTTTCGCCTGCTCCATTAACCTGTCTATTCTTTCACTAATACCACACTGTTTTGGTTACTGTACCTCTATCGTAAGTCTTACAGTTCGGTGGCGTCAGTTATCCAGTTTTATTTTTCTCCTTCAGTATTCCGTTGGCTATTCTGAGCCTTTGCCTCCCCATAGAAACTTTAAAATCAGTTTGTCAAAATCCATAAGATAATTTTTTAAATTTTTATTGGTATTTCATTGATTCTATAGACCAAATTGAGAACTGACATTTTGAGAATATTGGATCATCTTATATATGAACTTGGAATATCTCTCCATTTATTTATTTTTTTATTTCATTTACAAGAGTTTTGTAGTTTCCTCATATAGATCTTGTAAATACTTTGTTAAATTTATACCTAAGCATTTCACTTTTTAGTGCTAATGTATTGAGTTTCTAATTTCAAATTCCTCTTCTTCATTGTGGATATTTGGGGAAGCAATTGACTTTTGTGTATTAACCTTGTATTCTGAAACTTCGCTATAATTGCTTGTTAGTTCTGGAAGGTTTTTGTCAATTCTTTCAGATTTTCTACATAGGCGATGACGTCATCTGCAAACAAAGAAAGTTTTTACGTCTTCCTTCTCAGTCTATATACCTTTTATTTCCTTTCTTTGCCTTAATGCTAGGCTTATTCTAGGTTCCTGGTTTTGTCTTCTTGACACTTATATTTCACACCTTTTCTTGCTTTCATGATTTTGAAAGAGAAGTCAGATGGAATTCTTATCTTTGTTTCTCTGTAAGTAAAGTATTATTTTTTCCTCTGGTTTCTTTCAAGATTTTTTTCTCTGTTTTTGATTTTCTGCAATTTGAAAATGTTATGCTGAGGTTTAGATTTTTTGTCATTTGTCATGTTTAGTATTCTCTGAACTTCTTGGTTCTGTGGCTTGTTGTCTTACATTAATTTGGGGAAATTCTCAGTCATTATTGTTTCAAATATTTCTTCTGTTCCTTTCTCTCTCTTTTCTCTTACTTCTATTCCATTATGCATATGTTACACCTTTTATGGTTGCCCACAGTCCTTGCATATTCTGTTCTGTTTTTTTCAGTCTTTGTTCTCTTTCCTTTTCTGTTTTTGAGGATTTTATTGATATGACCTCTAGCTGAGAGATTCTTTCCTCAGCCACGTCTAGTCAGTTAATAAGCTTATCAAAGGCATTCTTCATTTCTGGTACGGTGTTTTTTTCTTTATCTCTAGCATTTATTTTTGGTTATAGCTTTGGATTTTCACCTCTCTGTTTACATTTTAGATCTGTTTTTGCATGCTGTCTATTTTGTCCATTAGAGCTCTTAGCATATTAATCACAGTTGCTATAAATTCCTGATCTGATAATTCCAATATCTTTGCCATATCTGGTTCTGATGCTTGCTTTGTCTCTTCAAATTGTGTTTTTGCCTTTTGCTATGCTTTGTAACTTTTTCGTAATAGCTTAACATGATGTGCTAAGTAAAATGAACTGCTGTAATAGGGCTTTAGTAATGTGGTGGTGAGGTATGGAAGGAGGGAAAGTGTTCTACAGTCTTATGATTAGGTTTCAGTTATTTGTTAGCCTATCCCTCTGAATTGTGAACTTTACAAGTGTTTCTCAGTTTTTTCCTCCCCCTTAGGTGGGACATGACGGCTACAGTGGGTCCAAGTTATGTATTTCCCTTCTCTGGTCAGTTACACTTTGACAATACCCCAGCAGGTTAAGTTCTGGTTTGCTAATTCTCTCTGAGGGCAGGTCTTGTTAAGAGGAACAGAGTGCTCTGGCATATTTCAAAATGGTTCCTTTCCTCCTCCCCATGCTGAAAGCTGCAGGAGATTTTTCTCTTATGTTTTGTATGAAAACCTGATCAAGCTCCTGGAGGTGAATCCCACAGTATTTTCTTGACCCCCGCTAAGGCTGTTCCCCCTGGAGTTTTTAACTTTCAGAGTTATCTGCACCAAGACAACTCACAGTTGTCAGAGCCTCCAGCAACTCGTTAATGACAGTTCAGTTTTCCCACCCTTGCCTTGGTTCTAGGACCGCTTTCATTCATGAGTCTCTGCTCTGTAAGCCATGACTCCCTGTATACGACTGTCGATCTCTCCACTTTTTAGGGCAGTGGTTTGTCCTCTGTCCCCTCCTCTCTTATGAATCAAAGAAGAGTTGTTGATTGCTGTCATCTTTTTACTAGTTAGGCTGGAGTGGTGATTTTGGAACTCCTTACATGTGGAACTGGAAACATGAAGTCATATGCTAAGTTTTTGAAGTTATTTAAGTATATATTTTAGATAAATTTAAATTTTGTTTTAAATTCCTGTGGAAGGGTAGCTACTTTGCAATTACAAAAGTATTACTTTCCAGGGAGCTTAGGGAAAATGTCATGGGAGACACACTATTTCCACTCCATTTCTTTCACTCAATCCCCACTCTATCTTCTCTCCTCCAAACTCTATCAATATGTCCCTTTACTCATATTTTCAAGCTAATCAAGACTGAAATACAGAGAGGCTAAAATTATTTGCTCAAAAGTTATTTTTACAGTTTTCTCAGCTCAAAATCAGCTGTATTCTATCTCTGGGTTAGAGATTTTTTTGTCATTTAAGAATTTGGTATTTGAAGAAATAGTCCATAATTAACTATGTGTGTCTGTTCTCAATGGGCTGGAAATATCCCACAAGGCTTTGGTGAGCTTAAAATCCCATGGTGGTAATGTAGAAAGATTTTTCATTCTGACAACCTGCAGAAGATGAAGTTTTTACTTCAACCTAATTATGGATAGCTCAAGGAGGCAATTATATATTTGTAATTTGCTTGGCCAAGTATAATGTGGAATAATCACCTCTTCAACCAGGAAAATGCCTTAATAGGCTGAGGGGGAGAATATTAATAGCAACTAATAATATTAATAATATAATAATATTTATCCTGCTCTTTATTAATAAAATGCTTGCACAAACCTTATCTTCCTGATCTTCACAACATCTCTGTGGGGAGTATGTGTGAGAGACTTTATTATTATCCTCATTCTACTCATGAAGAACCTGAGGCTCTGAGGAATGAAGGAGCACGCATAGATACCAAGAAGTAAGTAGTAGAGACAGGACGAGACACAAGTCTTCTCAAAATCCATGCCTCCCCTAGAATCTTATATCGCCTGCTTAGAAAGCCCACAGAGAGAACCTAAGAATCTCTAGGCTGAAAATAATTATAATTAGTAACCTCAGATACACAGAGATTTACATTTTATGAAGCCCCTTCTCTCGCAGACTCTCTTTTTTCCCACATTAACCTAGTGTGGTTTTATTGTTGCTGTGATGATGATGATGTGGGGATGATGATGATGATGATGGTGCCAGTGGTGATCTAGTCTGAGACTTGTCTGAATTAATTCAAGTACTCACCTAACCAGATGACCCAGGCAGGAAGGAGTGACCCTGTTTCACACACCACCTACACCTGTACAGCAGCATTGTGCTATTCAGTAAAGAATGGTCTCCTTGTTATCTTTCTCCTTCTTCTGAATCTGACTTTGCTCTTTTGTCTGTTTTTATTTTTAATATGTGGGAAGAAAAGCAGCCTGAAAACTAGGACGACTGACAGAACCAGGTTAGGAACTCTTTTTGGTGCTGTATCAGATGTAATTTTAGCCTAGATTTTCCTGAAATGCTCTAAGAAGAGACTTTTCATTGGTTAATGTGCTCATGGACTTCAGTTCATCAAAACTGAAAAACTGTTTAAAATAGAGGCTGACTTTTGAAGGGTTCCAAAGCACTCCACCTACAGGTGAGATGGAAACATCCTTCAATGTGTAGAAGTCTATGGAAATCGACAAATAGCACAGTCCATGTGTCCTAGCCTGGGTTTCTTGAGAAACTGAGAAAGATGTAAAGGCTTATATGCTACTCCTTTACTAAGGAGAAGGATTCTATAGTGTAAGAATCAGGGAGAAGGGGAGAGTAGAAAGGAAAGAGGGAGAGCAAATGGAAGGATGTATTATTGAGTAGTTCACCACTAAATGTGACTGTTGGTCAATCCCAAGTGACTATCCTTTTAGAATCCATATAATCTTCATATCAGGACAGCCTCTTCATGGAGAGAAAAATGGAATCATTTATACTCCAACTCTCTTCTCCTATGGGGCAAACATTTTCCCCACAGCTTATTAAATTTCCACACCTCTGGGTTACACATGCGTAGGTTTAAGTGGAGTCCCACAGCTTCCCATTTCCAACATGATAGGGAAGCTCCAAGGTGGGAGGCAAGAATTGTATGGTGTGGATATGAGATGAGGCACTGTCAAATTTCATATGTGTGAAGCTGTGGAGGCACACAGTTGTAACTATAACAAGAGAGAGATGAGGTTGAGAAGATCTGAAATTGTCCATAGATCAGATCTGATGGAGACTACCCTGTACACCACTCAGATCTCTCATGTAATATATTATATCTGGCTGCCATACCGCAATATGGAGTACCCATTTTTGTGAGAACAAGATGCGTTCACTTTTTTCCAATCTGTCACCAAGTCTCCGTCTAGATAGTAGCCACTTAATGGCACTTAGATGTTAAGATTTAAAGCAAAATAGTTACTGAAATATAGTCCAGCTCCTGATGCGGTAATGAGGCTGTAACTGATATTTTCCATTATTTTCCTTGTCTCCAACTATTCATTCTAGAGTTTACTCATGCTGGCTGGTCTGAGTTTATTCCCTGGTAAGCTCTAAGCCCTTAGTGGCTTGCCTGGGCTGTGGTTGCTGCTATTGTCCAATAACTATCATTACTGGGTATGGAAGCAACATCGTAGTTCCAAACAAATGCCTTCCTGCCTACATTAGGTAGCAGAAAACATCACTTCTCTTAATAATCTGGGCTGATTGCACTCTTACTACATCAATTCCTTACTTTGCCTATTGATCCACTGGCATGAGGAGCCAGAAGAAAGCAAGTGGTAGATGCAGTTTTGAGTTTATGAGAAACCTTACTGTGGCCCCTGATAAAAGTGTTTACTCCTCTGAAACAAATAAATGGGCAAAGAGAACCAGGAATTTTAATTTGGCAATGCCTAAGAGTACAGTGACAAGCAGGACCAATTATGCAATTGGAGATCAGGAAGGAATGGTGAGAGGGCAGGATCTTATTTCCTCCCCTTGGTTCCCAGATCCATATATATCTTGATTCCCAGATAAAGCACTATATACTAAGTATTCCTCTTGGAAAAAAAAAAGAGTACATTGTTTTAACTTCCAGTTGCATGCGTTTTGTGGCTTCTTTCCTCTTCTTTTGCACTGGAAATCCAAATAAATCCACCTTGTTTTTTCTGTCCAACAACAGGGAAAGGAATATAATATAATATAAATAGTGTGTGTCTCTCTCTGTGTGTATGTGTATGCATTTATTTATCTTTCTATCTAAATGTTATGTCAAGGGAAGTACGATATTCTCAAATGTTGGGTATTTAGTTCTTCCTACTATCATCTTCCAACTGAAAATGTCCTGCACTGCTGCTTTAGTTTTCTTCCCCTATCCACACCCCCACAGCACACAGTTGAGATATCACAGTCTAAACTTACAACCCACCCCTGCTATTTAAGGAATTCCCCACATACATCTGTGCATTTAGCTTAAGACGAGCTGTGGGATTTTTTTGTTGGTATGTGCTGTGTGGGTTTCCCAACTGGAGTCCTAATTTGCAACACCTACAGCTTGCTCAGCTCATTCTGATGCTAGGGTGGTTTCCTTCTGTGAATAAATGTCAGTGAGGTGCTCTAGGCAAAGCTATTGCTCTCACAGAGCCTATGAATTTAGTTTGTTCCAGGAATAGACTCCTTATTCCAATATGCAAGTGAACATTTGGAACAAGTATATTAGCTAAACCAGCTTCAGGAGATTAAAAGAAATGACTCTTGCTCCTAAGGGCTAACAGACATACTTTGCTGTACATTATAATGCTTCATCTGAACCAATTATATACAGACAGTTTTTGAGTGCCTAATATATGCCAGGCACTGGATATTTCCTATTTTACAAATGTTCATGAGGTCTACTGTGAGCCAGGAGCAGTGCTAAGAGTAAACAGAAAATACGTAAATAAAAAAAGGAACATATAAACTAGTAAGGCTGATAGGACTAACCCAATAATCACAATAATCATAATAACTAAAGATAGAATAAGGAAGGGTGATGTCAGCAAGATAGTGGAGTAGGTGATACCAGTTTTTAGGACCCCCTTCCCCCAAATAGAAAGCCATTCAGAAATTTAAAAAAAAATACCTTGGAAACACTCAAGAGCCAAATGAAGAACATGAAGAAACACAGTGGAGCAAAAAAGAGAATAATTGCACAGAAAGGATTGCTGGAGAGATCAGCATAGCTAAGACATCTGGAGATGGCTAGGAACAAAGAAAAGGGTGGAGGTTATCAGTACCAGCCACACAGTGGGTGCTACTGTGGTGCCTAGTGGTCTGCTCTGTGGGTGACCCCAGAAGGTTTCCTGTAGAAGACCTCAACAGCCCCTGTGACAACCACAGACTCCCTAAAGCTTTCACAGTGAAGGATCTAGTAGTGTTTGTCAGCACAGACTCCAGGGACCCGCTCCATGGAGGACATCGGTAGCTTTTGCCACTGAAGTAACCAACAGCCATCACTGCCTCTGACCCCCCTGAGAAGGGAACAATGCCATGGATCAATAAATCAATATAGGAGGAAAATTGACAGTTTCACAAATATATGAAAATTACCAACACTAAATCAACAATCAATCAATGGGTAAAAGAAGAAATCAAAAGAAGAATCAAAACTATCTTGAAACACAATGGAAACACAACATACCAAAACTTGTCATATGCAGTAAAAGTAGTTCAAAGAGGGAGTTTTACAGTAATAAACACTTACTTATTTAAAGAGAAAGATCTCAAATAAACAACCTGACTTTACACCTTATGGAACTAGAAAAAGAGAAAAAAACTAAGCCTAAAGTTAGCAAAAGGAAGAAAATAAAGATCAGATCCAAAATAAATTAGAGATTAGAATAACAATAGAAAAGATTAGTGAAACTAGGAGCTGGTTGTTTGAAAAGATAAACAAAAGTGACAAACTATTAGCTAGACTAACTGATAAAACATTAGAGAAGAATAAAATAAATAAGAAATGAGAAATGAGACATTGCAACGGATACCACAGAAATACAAAGGATCGTAAGAAAATATGAACAATTATACATCAACAAATTGGATAACTGAGAAGAAATGGATAAATTCCTAGAAACATGCAATGTACCAAGACTGAATCATGAAAAAACAGGAAATTCAAACAGAACAATAACAAGTAAAGAGATTGAATCAATAAATGTGATACATACATTAAAAAATGAAGAATAAAAATCATATGATCATCTCAATATAGACAGTAAAAGCATTTGACAAAGTTGAACATCCTTTTGTGGTAAAAACTCTCAACAAATTAGGTATAGAAGAAATGTACTCAACATAATAAAGCCCATATAGGACAAACACACAGCTAACATTGTGTTCAATGGTGAAAAGCTAGAAGTTTTTCTCTAAAGTCAAGAATAAGACAAGGGTGCCCACTTTCACCACTTCTATTCAGCATAGTACTAGAAGTCCTAAACAGAGCAATCAGGCAAGAAAAATAAATAAATAAATGAATGAATAAAAATAAATAAAAGGCTTCCAAATCAGAAAGGAAGACATAAAATTGTCTCTGCAGATGACATGATCTTATAGATAGAAAATCTTAAAGACTGCATCAATAAACTGTTAAAATTAATAAATTCAGTACAGATTCAGTGAAATTGCAAGATATAAAGTCAAAATACAAAAATAAGTTGCATTTCTATATACTAACAATGAACTATTCAAAAAGGAAGTTTAAAAATCAATCCCATTTACAATAGTATTAAAAAGAATAAAATAGTTAGGAATAAATTTGACCAAGGAAGTAAAAGATCTGTACACTGAAAACTGTAAGACATTAATGGAAGACGACACACAGAAATAAAAAGGTATTCCCTGAGCGTGGATCAGAAGAGTTAATATTGTTATAAATGTTCATACTACCCAAACTGATTTAGAGAGTCAATGCAATCCTTATCAAAATTTCAATGCCATTTTTTGCATAAATAAATAAAAAGTCATAAGAATTGTATGGAATCACAAGAGAAGTCTAATAGTAAAACCAATCTTGAGCAAGAAGAAGAAAGCTGGAGCCATCACATTTCCTGATTTAAAATTATATACAAAGCTATAGTAATCAAACAGTATGATATAGGCATAAAAAACAGACACATAGACCAAAGGAACAGAGCAGAGAGCCTAGAAATAAATCCACGTATATACAATCAACTACTATTTGACAAGGGAGCCAAGAATACACAATGGGGAAAAGATAGCCTTTTCAATAAATGATTTTGTGAAAACTGGAAATCTAAATGCAAAAGAATAAAATTGGACTCATCCTACACTATACACAAAATTGACTCAAAATGAATTAAAGACTTAAACATCAGACTTGAAACTGTGAAACTCCTAATAGAACAAACAGGGCAAAATCTCCGTCATATTGGTCTTGGCGATGATTTTTTGGAGTTGACTCCGAAAGCACAGGTAACAAAAGAAAAAAAACCAGGTGAGACTATACCAAACTAAAAAGTTTCTGCTCAGCAAAAGAAACAATAAACAAAATGAAAAGGTACCCTATGGAAGGCTAAAAAAATGTTTTCAAACCATATATCTGAAAAAAAGTTAATATTCAAAATGTACAAGGAACTCAGACAACTCAACAGCAAAAAACCACAAAAACACAACCCAATTTTTAAAAAGGGCCAAGTCCCTGAATAGATATTTTTCCAAAGAAAACATACAAATGGCCAAAGATATAAGAAAAGATAATCAGCATCACTAATCATCAGGGGAATGCTTATCAAAACCACAATGAGATAACACCTCACACACATCTGTCAGGATGACTATTTCAAAAAGTCAAAAGATAAGTGTTGGCGAGGATGTGGAGAAGGAGAGCCATGCAGGAATTGATAGGGATATAAATTCGTACAGCCATTGTGGAAAACAGTATGGAAGTTCCTCAAAAAATCAAAAATAGAACTACGACATGATCCAGCAATCCCACTTCTTGGTACATATCCATGGAAATAAAATAACTACCTCACAGGGATATCTCCACTCCCATGTTCATTGTGGCATTGTTCACAGTAACCAAGATATGGAAACAAAGTAAAAGTCCATTGATAGATGACTGGAAAAGAAAATGTGGTGTGTGTATAAGGGCATATTACATAACCTTAAAAAAGAAAGAAATCCTGCCATTTGTGAACATGAATGAACCTTGAGGACATAATGCTAAGTGAAATAAGACAAAATATAAAGACAAGTACAGCATCTTCTCACTTATATGTGGAATCTAAAGAAAAAAAGAGTCACACTCATAACAATAGAGAGTAGAATGGTAGTCGCCAGGAACTCAGGAGTGGAGAAAAAGGGAAGACATTTGTTATAGGGTACAAACTTTCAGTTATAAGATGAATAAGTTATGGAGATCTAATGTACAGCATGGTGACTGTAGTTAATAATAACATATTATAAACTTGAAATTTGCTAACAAAGGAAGCCTCAAGTGTTCTCACCACAAAAAAAAGTAACTATGTGAGGTGATAGATGTGTTAATTAGCTTGATTGTGGTAATTATTTCATAATATATACATATGACAAAACATAATATTGTACATCTTTAATATGTACAATTTTTGCCAATCATACTTCAGTAAAGCTTGAAAAAAAAGACAGAGTAGGTAAATTGGATATGTACCAACAAAGAGTTATAGGTTTTAAATAAGACAGTGAATGTGAAATCTTTCTAAACACTAAAAACATAAGTTGGATATTAGCAAGCTATCCTTGGGTAAGAAGTAGGTCGACATTTGGGTTTGGGACCATCATCTCTACCTATTCTCTGGTCTTTTTACTGCAGTAAGCTCTTTTTTCAAGAATTATCAAATCCCACTTCACTGCTATTGTCTCAATTACACACTTTTGGGGAAGTCAAGCTCTTTCTGAGGGGAGTAGTTTGACCAGCTAGCAAAGTGGACTTCTAACCATTCTACCATCCTGTATTTGTACGTACTAATATCTGCCTTTCTCCCTCGAAATTACATAAAATTATATAAAAAGCATGATTTATACATGTAAATAAAATTTATATTTATATATATATATAAAATAATACTTTTTCTCCCAAAAGGAAATCTTTTATGGAAACATAGTAAATTAAACAAATAAAACTCACCTTAGTTGAATTGGAGAAAGTACCAGAGCCCCAGTCACTCAACCCTCTCTCCACTGCCCTCACTACTTCCAGTAAATTCTATGAAGCCATAATCTCATAGAGTATTTTGAAATCACTGCAGTATAGGATTTCTAAGATCCCTTCATTTTTGGTATTCGTGAGTCTGAGACTAATGTCTATCGGACCCTGTATCTTTTAGCTGGTCAGCCTTGAAATCTATGGGAATAACCAGTCTGGTGGTAAATTTCCCAATCTCCCAGGATTCTCTTCATGTAATGCCCTCCCTATTCTACTTCTTCTCCAGTTTACCCTGCTCATGCCCAACATATGGCCTACTTCAGCTTTCCTACATGGAAATTATATGAGGCATTGTCAACTTTAAGCCCCAGAATTTTCCCAGGCCTTGGGCTTAGACTTTCGCTTTTGATCCTCTCATCCTGAATACCAGGCTGGGCCAGAAAACCACGCTAGCTTTTTCCCTGGGGATCCAATCTCAACCACTAACTTGCACGGCCAGTTAATGGGCTGGGCTGGGCTGGGCTGCCCTACCTCCCTGGCATAGAAAATTTAGACTAAAACCTATGACAAAGTAGTTACCTCTCCTCGGAGTCTTTTGTTTTGTTTTTTGCTTATTTTATTAGAACAGGAAAAAAGCTTTAGTTTAATTTCTGACATACACAGTCTCAAATTGTAGTATTCCAGAGTTGTAGAAAGATTTTAGGAAAACTGAGAAAACTGAAGGAATCCTCCTAATATGGTAGGCTACCACCTTTACAGAGCTGAATCTACTGGAAGTACCAAGGAACAGCCAAAATGAAGGATTCAAAACAAAAAAATCATATGTGTTACCCTATTTCTTTCTTATATAGGTTGTGCGCAGAAAACTTGAAAAAAGTTTTATCTAGCGCCACCTGGTGGTGGGAGCTTAAAACACAACCACCTAACAGTTTGAGGACTTTTTTTCCCTTGCTGTCTACTTCCTTGCATGTCCTAAATAAAAATTAACTCTGAAATTGAATTGCACTTCTTTTGCAACTGGATACTGTTAGCAAAAGATTAAATATCACAGTGCTCAGAGTAATAGGAAAATATATTACAGCAAAAACTAGTTTCAAAAATAATTTTCGGGACACTCCTGGAATGAATTCCAAGAATTTTGGGTGCATGAGGAGCAATTGTCATTACAGAAATAATTTGAAACAGTCATTGTTGTTCATTAGTTAGTAGTCTTTTATTACTTACACAAATTGTGAAATACCTTATCCAGATATTTTTTCCGATAAGCAATGGTGATCCAATACAAATTTTGAAAAGAACATGACTTAATAACATTTGTTTTTAATGATAAACATGGCTGGAGAGTGGGGAATGAAGTGGAGTGGAGAGTGGGGAGGAGTGGGGGATTGGATGACAGAAGGAAAGTCTTGTAGGTAAAAGATTCTAAGAAAAGAACTTGAACCAGAGCAGTGGCAGTAAAGGTGGAGAGGGCTCAAATTCTAGTGACATTTCTGAAACAGAATTGACAGGGTTTGGTCATTGAGACAATATAACTGGTGGAGGGTGGGAGTCGCTGAGGATACAGGCTTTGGGTCCTTAGTCCCATGGAATTTTCCACTGAACTTCAAACCATGCTACTACTTTCCTGAAGTTGTACATCCCAGCATCTTTCTTCCAGGAAATCGTCATGAAATTCATATCTAACCTGGATCAGAGTGAGAGAAGGTGAGAGTTATGGGTGAGTCTACCTGCTCATTTAAGCTGAAAAATCAGGACATTTAGATTGACTTAAACTGGATGTTGAGGACAGGCCATAAAACCAGGATGGGTACCCACTGTGAGGGAAGATTAGGAAAGATGAGGAACATGATGAAGGTGAGGGAAGATAGCCACATCAACTCCACTTCACTCATTTAGTATAGCATCTTTATTTATTTATAGCATTATAGTTCATATAGCACTTTCTGTACCAGACATTGTCCTAGGCACTTGGGATTTAAGTGAAAACAAGAGGAAACGTTTGCAGTCAATAATTTTGCTATCTGGGGGTTGAAACAGGCAAGTAAGCAGGCAATTCTAAGACAGTGTGATTAATGTATTTTTCATGAAATTAAAGGTTATTCAAAGTGTCACAAGAGGACAAAGAAGAAGGCAAAGCCCAGACTTGGAAAATTCAGAAAGTCTCCTAAAAATGGTGACAGCTAAAATAAAACTTGGAGAGTGAGTAAGCAATCCTGGTGGAAGTAGGGAATGACAGTCCTCCTAGGCAGCCGAGGAAAGAGCCAGTGAAAAGGTCTAGAGAATTATGAATAGCTCAATATGCCAGGAGACCTTAAAAAAAAAAAAAAGTAGATTGGGAGAAAGAAGCATGGTAAAAGATGAATTTTCAGGATAACCAGGGGCTAGATCATGTGCAATATAGATTTATTCAGAGTTCATAAAGGAGAAATGGTATTCCTTCACTCCTAATTCCTATCTTATTGTTAAGGGGTTAGATATGAGTGTTAGCATTTAAATAGTGCCCTTTTTGTTGGCAGATGTGGGTCAATTTTCACCTTTTTGGGTTTTCTCAAACCCAAAGCTTCAGTCTCAGCAATCTGTCCCTGACTGAAGAGGATTTTTTTGTTACAACAAAACCATGCTATGCTTAAGCCATACATAAGGTCCCTGCTGCATGCAGCTTATAGGAGGCATTGCAGACCCAGCATCCAGACAGAAAAGAGAATCGGAGGTTGGCATTTTGTTTTTGAGGTGTGACTAACCCATAGTCTTCTCAATTCCAGCTTTTGTTATTTTCTGTAAATTAGTTTAAATTTTTTTTCCAAACCATGGACTCAAAATGTAACCCGCCAACATAAGCTTGCCTGGGAAGGGTCTGCAAAAACTTCTGTCAAACCTAAAAGAAGAAATGGACTGTCAAGTCATCTCTGGGCTGGGGCTCAAGCAACAGAGAAAATGTGGAATAGACTGCCACCATCACAAGAAACAATGATACTAAAGGAAGGGTTTGGGATGCTGAGATTATTTATGTTATTCTAAGAAAAGATCATCTAAGAGGAATAATATACCTGGGTTCCCTGTCTCTGCTGAGATGGTTTTCTTAAAGGATGGGAAGCCTGAGAAGGGTTACAGAGACCCACTTCCTAGGCCAAGAACATGTTTGCCAACCACGATGGACACTCGGGAGACAATGTCAAGAGTGAGTGTGTATGAATGTATGGAGGGGGTGGGTACCTGAAATACACCTTCTGGACCATGATAGGAAGTCCGACGTATGATAACAAGTTCAGACTTTATGCAGACGGCATGGAGGAAGTCTCATAGTGTTTTAAGCAGGGAAATGGCATCATCTTATTTACATTGTATAAATATCAGGCAAGCTCCCGGGTGTAGAATAAACTGCAGGAAAGCATGCTGAAGGGAAGAAGGCCTGTTTTGGAAACATGAGCAACAGTCTAGGCAAGAGATGGTAATTGATCTAGCCTGGTAGGAGTGCAGATGTTGAGATGTGGCTGGATTCAAGAGATTCTAAGGACATAGAAGCAACAAGACTTGGAAATAGATTGGAGAGATCAGTGGTGATAAACAACAATTTAGAGAAGATGGCTTTGCCTCAAAACTTACTATGAATGTATGTTACTGCTCGCCTGAGGGTTTTTTTTTTTCTCCTGACCATGGGAGCATATTGGATCTATACTCCAGGAAAATGGAAATGCCACAGGTACGGCCCCAGAAACAGCTCTCAACCAATGACATCTGGGGAGCTGACAGATCAATACTCCAGCTCCCCCTCCCTCAGAGATGGACCCATGAACTCTGTTCTATTAGATTCTAGAGTTCCCAGGCAGGATTTAGCTCCAGTTGCCCATAGTGGTAACTGGCTTTATAATGAGCCTTAGCTGGCGTGCTTCCATTTCCTATTTTACTTCTCCACACCTCTGTGTTTCCTGGGATCACTTGAATATTTGCCTCACTGTCTGTTTCGGGGGAATACAAATGACACCTTTAGCTGCAAAGTGATGTATGTTGGGATGGAAATGAAGAGCTCAAATTGGTGGAAGTTGAGTCTAAAATACCCTACTCAGATTAAGTTCTAGTTTAATCTATCTCTTAGGGCCTCCCTGGGTTCCTGCCATAAGCCTGCTTCCAGAAGCCCAGTTTCTGAGGCTTTGAACTAAGGCCTGGTTATATTTTTTTTTGCTAATTGATCTTTTTATAAGTTGAATCTGCTCTCCCATTGAATACTGGATCAGTTCTGGGTTATGTCGCCTATGCAAGATGAAATTTAAATGTATTGTAATTTTAAATGTATTTTAAATACATTTTAATATATTTAAACTTTAAATGTAAATTTAGATGCATCGCAAATTTAAATTTAATTGCATTAAAGAATATTTTCAATGTGTTTTTTAGCTTTTTATTTCATTTAGGTAGGAAAAAATGTGCTATGAACTATATCGTGTCCCCCAAAATTCATATGTTGAAGCCTTAACCCCCAATGTGACTATTTGGAGACAGGGCCCTTAGGGAGGTAATTAAGGCTAAATGAGGTCATAGGGTGGGGCCCTAATCCCAGAAGGCTGGTGTTCTTATAAGAAAAGAGACACTAGAGTGTGTTCTCTCTCTCTCTCTTTCCCCCTACACGTGCATGGAAGAAAGCCCAAGTGAGCAAAGCAAGAAAGTGGTGTTCTACAAGCTAGGAAGAGAGAGTCCTCACCAGAAACTGGATCAGCTGGCCCTTGATCTTGGATTTCCAAGCCTCAAGAACTGTGAGAAAATAAATTTCTGTTGTTTAAGATACCCAGTCTATGGTATTTTGTTATGGCAGCCCGAGCTGACTAACATATGTGGGTACATTAATTTTTTTTAATGTCCCTACTACTTATTTCCAAACGTCTACATTCTCTTTCCTATTTTTTTTTTTAATTTTCTTTTTTCATAATGCTCTTCTTAAGAGAACGGATTCTGGACCCAGACTATCTTTTTCTTTGGTCAAATTCCTTAACTTTCTTTGATTCAATTTTCTCAAATATAAAAGGAGAATGATATTAATACTCGATTCTTCATAGAATTGTTGTGGAGATTAAACATGTTAACATATATAAAGCCTGGCAAATATACACACATTCTTTATCTTATTCCTTCCTATCTTTTAAACAAAAATAATCCAAATTAAATTGAACCTTTCTATTACTCTCTTATTCTTTTTAACATAGCTCTTTCCTATCCTTAGTTCCACTCCCCCTCTCTAATTTCTTCTTGCCACAGACTCCTTCCCCTGGGTAGACAGAGCTTCACAAGCTCATGGTTATTCTTCCTTATAAAGGGTAGTCAAACAGACCATCTATTGAGATTCCCACCAGATCAATTGACAATTGATTCAACTTGGTCACTAGGCAACATATTTTAGGAAAAGAATGCGGTAATCCTGTTTTTTGCATTTATTCTCCAGGAATGAAAATGTCTTCAAATAATCTTCTGCTTTGTTCTAGGATCCATGTGAGCTTAAAATAGCATCACACCGTCTGTCTTTGCTTCCCCGTTACGTCATAAATTCTTTCTAAGCCTGTATCAAAATCACGTTGATACAGGATACAGATTTATACATTTAGGAATAATGTCAAGAAAGAAAGAATGTCTGGAAAGAATATCAAGAAAGATACATACCAGAAGAAACAAATAAAAAAGAAAGAAACAAAAGAAAACTGGTTCAAGCTGAAACACCCTGGCAACAGTTTCTCAGTACCAGTTACTTCATATTCTCACCCTCCATTGCAGAATTGGGACATTATTTTTGGGCTATTTTTCCACAGTGGCCACTGGAGGGCATTGCCAGTCAGCAGTGAGGGAGGTAAATAGCAAATCCTTAACTTGGGGAAAGTCATAGAACAAGGTGAGATATGTCAATAGGGTCAGACAGCACCAGGGCAAACTAAGATATAACTTAAGTGTCTCAAGGTAAGATTTTGCTGAAACTGAGACTGAAGTTTAAGAAAGAGTTGTTAAAATGTGGTGGGTGTTTGCCCTAGATTTTACTGCTCTCCTACGCACTGTGAACGTAGATATTGTAATTGACTTAAGGCTTGATGGCTGTGTGTGCCTTATATCATGTCATCAGCATGTTACCTAACAGTTTGATATAAATTGAGTTTCTGAAATTCAAAACCTATTTTAATGATGATGGGTGATTTCACTGTTAAAAGATGGCATAAGCAGATCTTTTCAAAATGGGAAAAGTTCCTTTAGGAAAGCAAAATATTATTTTAACATTTGAATACAACTGCGAATTCCTTATTAAGTTGATTTAAAACGTGACACATTGCTAAGCTACTTGCAGCTTGATTCACTAAACTGGCATACTACCCAATTAGACCATTGGCAAACTTTGAATTAGATTTGAATCTTGAGAAAATTTGAATCTCCAAGCATTGGTTTAGCGTATGTACCGATTCTATTCCTGGGCGGCTGATGCTTCCTCTGAGTGCCTTAAAGCTGTGCCTCTGTGAAAACCTGCACCTTGTTAAATTCTACCCTCTCATTACACACTTTGGAATGCTCAGATTTCAAGTCTGCGGGGCGTGTTTGAATTTATGTTAGTGTGCATACGTGTGGATTGTCTATGGAAGCAGCTTTACATTTTAACTTCTGTTCCTGGTAACTCAGTGGCAAGTATTGGTTTTACATTTGGTGTGGCTGAATGGGTATTGAGTTCATATGCCTGAGTGACAAAGGGCATCAAGGAGATCTTCTAACGTCGTGTTTCTAGAGAAATTTCACCTGGTTTTCAGCACTCTGCTCTCCTGGATTGTCTCTGACATCAAAGACTGTTCCTCCTCAGCATCCTTCACTTTCCTCTTCTCTCTGATATCAGAACAAGCAGCATGCTCAGAGGACAGACGTTGGACCTATTTCTTCTGTATCTGTCTATTTTCTTGGTGATCTTCTCCAGCTTCATGACGTGTAAACCACCAATTGACTAGCAATTGCCAAATTTATATCTCCAGGTTTTCTCCCTCCCATATATTCCAAATTCTTATATCCAAATGCCTACTTGACATGTCCACTTGAGTATCTAATAGAAACCTCAGACTCACATCCAAAACTAAACTGCTGATCTTTCCCCCCAAATTTAGCTTTCCTATATCAGTTGAAAGCAACTTCCAGTCCCTTAGATGAAAAAGACTAGATTCACGGTGCCCCTCCCTCACACCTGACATCAAATCCAGAATTTATAAAGAGATTTATAGCTTACAAAATATTTTCAAGGGGCATCATTTCATTTGGTCTTCAATCTTCTTTACCTAGATAGGTAGAAAGAAATAAAGAAACTGGGTCTCTAGAAGGTTAAGTGATTTATTCTGAACCTCAAATTCACACCTCCGGATTTTAAGCACCAGGAATTTTTTACTGGTCTTAGAACTAGTGCTGAACACTAATAAGTGTCCCATTGGTCCATTGCAAAATGAGGAAAATATGAATAATGAAGTAAATTTTTCACAAAGCTAAAAGCATTTCATTTAAAGAAGTGTCCTTTATTCTTAGATATACTCTTTGCAATATTTGATGTCATAATGTACTTTATTTTATAACAATAGTGATATTACTCATAAATGTCTTAATTTGGCAGATAAAAAGTTAACTCCTATTTGAAAAATATTATGATCTATTGTATGCAAAATCTGGGAATCACTGAAAAATTACTGGATGGCTGCTCTTAGATAGGTATTGAAGAGCTCTTTGAGAAGCTGCTGTATTAGTTGAGAGCTGAACAAGAGGAATCAGCTATTTAAAGACCCGGTAAAAACATTCCTGGGAGAGAGAACAGCTAGTGCAAAGGCTAAGACACAAATGATCTTACAATCGTTGAGGATCCAAAGAAGGTGATGGTAAAAGAGTAGCCAGAGAGGGAAGCAGAGGTCAGATCATCTAAGATTTTGTAAACCAGAGAGGAGTTTGGGTTTTATTCTAATTAGGATAGGAAGCTGTTGGACAAGTGTAGGCAGAAGAGTAGCTTGATGTGATATATGACTTTAAAAGACTGCTTTGATTGATTTTTGGAAAATGGATTTGTAGGAGGTGGTATATCGATTTGGATGATGTTGGCTCTAATTACAGAAAACCTAACTCACAGTGGATTTAAAGTTAAAGAAATGTGTTGAGGCCAGCCTGGTGGCGCAGTGGTTAAGTTCCTACATTCCTCTTTGGTGGCCTGGGGTTCACTCATTCAGTTCCCAGGTCTGGACATGGCATCTCTCGGCAAGCCATGCTGTAGTAGGCATCCTACATGTAAAGGAGAGGAAGATGGGCACGGATGTTAGCTTAGGGCCAGTCTTCCTCTGCAAAAAGAGGAGGATTGGAAACAGATGTTAGCTCAGGGCTAATCTTCCTCAAAAGGAAAAAAGACTGTATTAACTCATAAAATAAAAAGGCCATAGATAGGACATCTCCAAGGTTGTTTACTTAGTGACTCAACAATCACATCAAGGACTAGAGCCCTTTTATCTCTTCATTCTGACGTCATCGGTGTGTTGCCTTTGCCTCCGTGGCTTCTCCCCCGTGGTTGAAATAAAGCTGCAGTGGTTCCCGATTTTAAGTGTAGACGTGAAGAACAAGCCTCCCAGGAGACCATCTCTCAGATCTGCCTTTACATTCATGGCGATAAAGATTTCTGGGCGAGTGAAAAAATCTCCATCTGCTCCCAATCTTTGCCAATCAGCATTTCAAAATGTACAAAAAAAAAATCAAATAACCAAATTCCAAGGTCTTAATTTAAGAACCGGAAGAAAGCTAGGTATAATTAATGTCCTCAAAGAGATTTTGGAGGATATTATATTCATAAAAATAAACAAGCTGTTATGAAAAGAAAAATCAGACTTCAAAAATAAAAACGCTATTGCAGAAACAAAAAATAGATGGGCTAAAATAGCAGAATGAATACAGCTGAAGACTGAATGTCTAAGCTAGAAGACAGAGTCAACAAAAATGAGTGTATATTTTTTGCAACCCTCTGAGGTATTTATAAAATTTCAATAAACTCAAAAAAGTGAAAAATAGTATAGATCAGATTTGTTGAACACAGTGTAATAATAGAAAAACTTAACAGCTAAAGGGTAACCAAAGACTACTCACTTGGAAAACGTTTTTTAAAAAGACAATTAAAAAGCAGAAGTTTTGGTTAAAGAGAAATTCAAAACTAAAATTACAGGTAATTACGTTGCATAACAGCTGTGCTAATCATCTCTCTGAGACCTGCTGACTATTTCTGAACATATGGTAGCACTGTGCATGAAAATATGTAGAATGAGGTCAAAACAGTATTTAGAGGAAATTATTTTGCCATAAATACATTAATTAGAAAATAAGAATGATTAAAAATAAATCAACTATGCTTTCAACTTGAGAAAGAAGAACAAACCACACTTAGAGTCAAAAATACTTTATTTAGAATTTTATGTTTTAGGAAGTTTGTCAAAATTCTCAAAAGTTGACTAAACAGGATCACAGATCTTTGTAAAACAATCTTTAGTTATCTAACTAAAGTGACAATAAAAGATTTTGAAGGAAAATACAGAAGGTTACATAGTTGTAAACAAAACTTAGCCCTTCTAATATTGAGAAAATTCAGTTTTCTAAAGTAATCAAAGATTTGATAAAGACAACATAAAGCACAGGAAATTATTTTGATAAGACAAAATCTTTTCTTTCTAGGCAGGTTACTTAAAAGGTAAAGAAAACTTTTTCATAAGCTCTTATCAGGAGCTGACCAATAGTCTAAGAAAAACTGTCATTCTAGCGGATGAAGGAAAGTTTTTCCAGTTTTACCTAAGTACATGGTCGATATTAAAGCTTATTTTTACAAAACCTATAACAAATTCAGCAAGCTTGATTACATAAGGTAAGATTCCCTCCCTCTCTTCCAAACTTTCTATATCCATTTACATCTACTTAACTTGCTTGTTGTTAACAATTATGTTAGATTATTCATGAAAATTTCATGAGACATTAAGCAGCTAGCCATTGTCTTAAATTATTTTTCTTGCTGACAAATTGTGTAACAGAGGTAACATGAACTTATTTGGCTAGTAAACCCATGTAGAATAAAAGCCGTATGCCCCTACTAAATTTAATGCTGATAACTCTGAAGACATATCTATTTTAATTAAGCCAACAAATTTAAACTAGCTTTGATTTACTGAAGATTATCCAAGATCACATGAACTTGAAAAGCATTTGGGTTAGTTTCTACATTTCTGAGAGTTTTAGGAATGCTTAATTTATATACATACCTATTTTAAGTAGATTAAATAGATGTCCTTTACAAATTAATTTTGGCAATGCCATCCAGAGGTAGAAAAATATAATGCATACATAATACATATCCATAGACCCCCATAAACATATAGATAGACACAAACAGAAACCCTAGAGCTTCCATTCCAAAACTTTAGCCATGACTCAAGTACAAAAATATAAAACTCACCAGTTTATAAATAACTGTCAAATAAAAATTGTGTCCAGTTAAGTTTACCCACTCACATGGCTAAAGCTTTTTGCTAATTTTTGTGGAGAAAACTTTTAAGATTTATATTTTCCCTTGATAAGTTGTCTTATGGAGGCTGTCGATTGGATGTGGGGCACGGCAGCTTCTATAGCTGTCTGTATTTTAAAAAGCCTCTTTCTCCTCCTTTTTTCCCCTTCATTCTCTATGGGCAGTGTTTTAGATGTCCCCTGGGGTATTTACATGTCAAAGACATGATAAGATTTACATCTTCAAGAGACAGAGAAAGAACGCAAGTTTTTCTTCTAGGAGTTTTGGGGTATATTTCCCTACTATCAGAAGTCAGAGTAGTTACTATTTAAAAATTTTCTTTATATTAGGGGTCGGATGGTATGGGATGCTTTGTCCGTTTCACTGTCAATCACCACAACATCCTCCTCTTCACTCTCCTCACTTTCCCATGGAGTCCACTTCTTAGTGTCTCAATTAGGCTTTGTCACAAGTGTTTGCATCTTAATCAGTGGCAGCTTGTGCCCTTCTAGCTTTCCAAAATGGCACATTAAGTTCTCCAACTAATTGTCTTCCTCTCACACCTTGTCTGCCAGCCCCAAAACTAGCAGAGTAGTGGACAACCACACATCCTTCTCTAACCTCTGCTCTTCTTCCAACTTTCTAACTCAAGCTTCAGCCTCTAGTTGGGCAGTGGTGGCCCAATTGCCAACAGTGGAGGCCAGCCCACTGTGGCAGCCATTTGTTTCCCTTTGTTGCTTCAGTGTGTTATGTACAGTTCCTCAAACAAACACATTAGACCAGCTGGTGTTTTCAGGGCATCCCCCTACTCACACAGGGGTCTACAAGCATCTAACATATGAGCCACTCCTCTCCACATAGAGGTCTATGGCCAACCTGGGATTTCCCCTGCAGATGCCTCTTTCCCAAGACCTATTTCTTTGGTCTCCTGGCTGGCTCACCAATTGGTAGCTTGCAACCTGGGAAGTTCCCTGGGTGAAATCTGAAACTGGCCCCCATACATGAAGGGCAAGGAGGGACTGAAGAAAGAAGCAGGTCACTTCAGATTGGTAGGTGGCAGTTTTAATAAGCAAGGGAAGTTCCGTACGAGGCATGTCTTGGGCAGCTGCAAGATGAATAAATCACACCCACTCACCAGAATCTTAAAAGTTTATGTAGAGGCCTTAATGAGGTTCAGTCACATATATAGTCCAAATTGTCTCGACAACACATTACTCTCTCATGGTTGTGTCTTGAAATGGCTCTGGCTATGGGAATGGTGGACAGAGTATACATTCCCAGAACAAGAGTCAGGAGGCTCTGATTGCCTGGGTCCAGCTTGTGGGTCTCCCAGCAGTTACATCCTCTCAAAGACCTCCTCCAACAGTAATGAAAACATAGGTCAGAATGGGGTAAAATAGAAACAAATAGAAACAAATATGTCATCAACAAATAAATTTGAGCAGGAGGAAATAAATGTCTACTCAAACTATACCATGGGTTCTTTTATGAAAGGGGATATTGGACATGCGGCACCCGTCCAAAAATGAGAGGAGGTATAGGTCACACATAGTGTGAAAAGTAAAAGATAATGACAGGGAGTTTCGGAAGACTATTTTCAGGTCCATGATGGTCAGGACCATCTCATGATACCCAAATATAGCTTATTTTATAATTCTTACTAATAAAAACTTAACTTTATAGTACTTTTGCTCGGTCCTTATTGTTTATAAAATATTGTTATTCTCTTTGCACCAAGAATTAGTTCCTGTTGATAGAAGTTACCCTGAAACAAAATCGTGTTCAAAGGAAAGAAAAGTTTTCTAAAAATCTATTACTATCAGATGGTAAGAGAACTTCCTTGAGAGAGGTGGGAATTTTCCTGTCCTTCAAGACATCAAATAGTGGCTGGAAGATTGCTTATATGTGATGTTGTAGAGGAAAGTTATTTATTGGATGGGATGGATATTGATGTGACCAGATGGACCCTAAATTCCCTTCCCACCTTAACATTCTAGGATTTGTGCTTCTGGTGTACAGCATTTACTATAGATGAATTGTATCAAAATACTCCTCTATTAATTAAACTTCTAAATAATTCTAAATATAGAAAAGAGTTCATCTTGTATATATTCTAGTCATTGCTAACCCTTTCAAGGACCCTACACATTTATTAAAAGAAGAAGAAATAGGTAACGCATGCTTTTATTCAAATATGGTTATTTCATGGGGTCTGGACTTTCCAGCAATGAATGGCGTTGCTCATTTCTAAGCTGGAGGCTCTCCTTAGAGAGTCTATTTAGGCTTTGGTGACGAAGTCAGCATCATCCTGCATATGCCCTCCTGTTCTCATCCTCAATGCTCTTAAGCATACCAGGATACCAGTCACGTTGCTATGACTTGCTGAATAAATGAAAAGAAATAGAATATAGTGGAGTACATGAGGAAGCCCTTTGGTTTAAAATTAATTTGGCCTGGCCTTGTTTCTCCAGACAGGCCTGGTATGGCTTGTTGAGCACGCATTGTACATCTGCTTTAAACATTTATAATGTCCCAAAGCCAAGAATGATGCCCTTAAAGGTAGGGATGTTGCCTCTGCATATCAGCATTTCTTTAAGATTAATCATTTCTTCCCAGAAACAGATTAATTAATGACCTGCTTTAACTCATCTCGTGACCACTACCACTGATCACCAACTTGCTGTGCTTACCTTGTGACCACTGATCTGCTATGCTAATAAAGTATCTCGTGATTATAGTAAAAGAGATATTCCTGTCATATGTGATGGATGCTCTTGTTCCGAGAAGGTATATAACCACTCTGTGCTCCCACTTCTTCAGAGAGCTTCGCTTCTTAGTGGAAAATTCTCCCAGGCTACAGTCCTCAAACTGGCTCATGATAAGCTCACCCCAACTTTCATTTATAGATTGATTATGGATTATATGCATTGACAGACTATTGGTGGTAAGTCCAATATAGTAGATTGCATTAACATAGTGACCCTATAGGACTTACATAAAGATTGCAAACATTTATTGAATACTTCTTGTGGATCAGACACTACTCTCAGTGCTTTACATGTGTTGACTCATATAATCTTAAAAACAGCCCTGTAACGTTGATGTTACTTTTATCCTGATCTTAAGGGTGATGAAACTGAGGCACAGAGAAGTTAATTAATATGCTCAGTCACAAAGCTAGTGAGGGAGAGCTCAGATTTAAACTCAGAAAGTTTGGATTTCAATCTCCTGATCTTAATCTCTTCATCTTTAAAATATGGTCCTTCTTTTAAAATTTCTACATGACATGATGTAGCCCATACTAAAAAGAACAAAATCTTTTTTGTTTTTAAACAAAACTAGTAAATGAGAGGCAGTGAGATGGAGGGAAAAGAATATTGCACTCGGAATCAAGACTTTGGATTTCTGGTTCTGACACACCTCTATCTAATTTGTGGTGAATCATTTAACAGCTGTTCCTCATCTGTAAAATGCAAATTGATTTAATGCCTTTTATTTGTCTCATTCCAGACCTTTCACCAATCACCTTCACATGCATGATCTCATCTAAGCTTTACAGAAAAACCTGTAAAAAACCTGAAGCTCAGAATAGCCTCCTATTATAATATTTGCCATATAATATCCTATAATAGTCACTCACCTCCTCCCCACCTACTTTGTCACACAGATGGTAAGACTCTTCAGACTCCAATGTCAGAGTCCTTTCCTGCTATACTTTGCTGGTCTATTTTATGTACATAAAAGCATTTTCTAAACTGTAAAGTCATATGCTGATATTCACTTTCATAATTACTGTGGTATGTGAAGATGAATTGACAAAGTTTTCAGCAGAAGAAGGTAGCAAAGAAAGAATAATTTTGGAATTGATCTGAAGAAGCCAAACTAGTTTATGTGAAAACCACATGCATTCTTAATTTATTTTGAAATCCCGGAACAAATGCTAAACTGTGAAAGAATATGCTGCTTCTCTGTGCTTCGGTGAATTCCTTATTCTGTAACACGAAATGATAAATGTTTGAACAGCTGCAATTATAAAGTTAAGGAACCATAGAACACACACCCCCCCCATACACACACACTTTTTTTTCCCTCCAGGGCTGTTGATGGGAACTGTGCCACAGAAAAGTAATCCATGAGTGACATAAATATATTTTCATTCATTTTGCTGAATCCTTTGCATGGTATAACTTTCTCTGTGGGAGGTTTACCTCAAGAATGGAAAGAAAAGAAAAAAATGTGAACAAACCAGCTTTCGTGATTTATTGTCTTGGAATAGTTTCTGAGATATTGTTCTCCTTTAGGTACAAGTGAAATACTTTTGCAACAATTGAGGACTAATGGGAAGGAGCTGAGGGTGGGGGCTCAGCCACGGCCTTATCCATTGGACAAATCTTTAGTCTCCATTTTATCTTTGTATACTTAAGAAACATGAGTAGGAGTATTTGTTATTTCTTATTTAATTTATTTTTTAAGTACTTGTGCTCTAAATATATACTATTATACAGGTGAGCCTGTATGTCTCCTTAATCCATATGCAAATCCTTTTATTGGTTATGTATCTGAAATCCAAGAACTCAATACTCGGTTGGTGTTCCAGGAAGTCACATGAAAGCTTACAGTATGGCTTAACTTCCCTGTTGTCTGCTAGAAATAGACGAATGGGCTTAAATTTACTCCTGCTATTTACTGAGATATGCATAGATCATACAATATCATACAGAATGGAATCTGAGAATCCTAGAATATCAGATTTGGAAAGGGCCTTAGAGCTCATCACCATAGTTTATAAGTCAGGGAAACAGAGCCACTATAGGTATTATGTGAATACAGGATTTATTATAGAAATTAGACCTTACCCAAATGTGAGAGGAACTAAAGAAGAGATGATCTAGAGGGGAGTTGAAAGGTCCAAGAAAAAGTTATTGACCAGTCCATCTTCAGCACTGATGTGAGTGGACAAACAGAAGCTTTCATGGAAATCCAGGATATCAAACACTCTCAGTCTGTGAATCAGGACCATAAAGCGGGAAACTGGTGGGGAGTCAGGTGGAAATCTCCACCTCTCTGGATGCTATGCCTCTGTGTAGCTGCTCTCTCTGTGAGCCTACAGCCAAGTCCCTGCTGGTGGACCTGGGCAGTAGGACTGGCAGTGGAGAAGGCGAGCTACAAGCAGAATAGAAGAAAGTGCACATAGGCTGAGGTCTACGGGGCACCTATATGTCTGCACAACACCATGCCAGACTGAGACAACCTTCCAAGAGTAATGGCACGTGCTTAACTCTGATCTTCCAAATCTCAGGCAACTTCCTCTTCTGGCAACTCTAGCCTAAGACCGTAGAGAGAAAGGGATTCTGGGAAATGCAGTTCTCAGCCTTAGTCAAGTTGACAAGGCAGAACCCAGCACAATGTCCAGCATTCTAATTTTGCAGTCAAGAAATTTGCTGCTGTGAGAGAAGTGACCCTGCCAAGCTCAATGAATCAGGTAGTGACTGATTCAGAACTAGATTCTAGGTCTCTTGATCGCTGAAGTAGTTTTTTTCTCTACTACATCTTTAGTTTAGTTTATATCTGCATATGTGCTACATAAACACCATTGTTGAAAGTGGACTAAAATCTTTATATAGGTCATTCATCAAATATTTTTATTAGAATTAATATATAACTTATTTATGGACTTTAATATGATTAAGGGATTTTTTTTGTTGTCAATGATTCGAGGAAGTTTGAATTTGCTCGTGTTCCTCAGTGGTAAGGAAGGGAGATTTTGTGCACATGTGCTACATAATTAAGTAATTATATAACTCTCTGAGAGACTTTTCACCCAAACTGTGTTTTAAAAAAAAATAAGTGATACCAGGAAGGGAAGGACTACATAAAATTATGACGATTGCATTTGTGATTTATTGAGAGCTTACTATATATCAGTCACTATGCTAAGTACTTGACATCTATCTCTTGTTTTCAATGATTTTTCCTTGTTTTTAAATTATTTTCATATAAATATGAAAACTTCTCCACATAAAAATTGATTAGGATGCACAAACAACTCTGTAAGAAGAACCACTTTGTCAGAAGAACAAGAATCCTAGCAGAGGATAACTTAGGGGCAGTCTGGGTCATAGTTTGGTTTTCAGCTTCCCTCTGAGGTTATGAGTCTCTTTTGGGGAATTCACTGGGAAAGGCAGTGAATGAGACTTGGGAAATGTAGAAAGTTCCACAGTCTGGCATCTGGCAGATCTGTAAAATGAGCTGGATATTGGATATGGTCAGAGGAGTGAGTTGGTTTTATTTATTTACTTGTTTATCTTCTAAGCTCACTATGGCCAACTTCTAGATCTCAAGAAATTCAGCATGGTGGGATAAGTATCCTCAATTGACAATAGTGACTGTAATCAAGAGTGGGGACTTTATTAGCACATGGTCCGGGTTGATAAAAATGTAAACCAGACTCATCAGAGCAGAAGGTATCTTAGTGATGACAGCCACTAGCATGTCTGTTTTTTGGGTCACATTGCTTAAATTTGGGCTGGTTGCTCTTTACGTCTTTTGTCATCCTGGGATTGCCCTTCAACGTCTCTTGTATTGGATCACCTGAATCCTGTTTAGAAACAGAAGACAAAAATCAGAAGCTTTCTGAGAATTTTTAATGGAAATATTTTGTTAAGTGAAATATTTTAATCTTATCTTCAGATTTAATTTTTAATTAGGCTGGATTAAAATTTTGGATTTTTCATTACTTATCTAAGAATTATGCAGGCATTATTCAATTTTCTTCTTGCTGTCAGGGTTGTTTGCTGAGAAGCCCCAGGCCATTCTGAATCCCAATTTTATATATAATATCTAGTTTTATTTTTCTTCGCCCTGGAAGCTTGTAAGATTTTTCTTTGTATATCCTGAGTTCCTATATTTCTTCAATTTGGATTCATTTTCTTCCATTTTATATCAATTCATAGTCTTTGTTTCTGGACAAATTTCCCAACATATTTTATAAGTACTCTCCTCTCCTCTCTTTTTCTCCATTCTCTTTTACTAGAAATGACTTGAAAATGAAACATCCTCAAAACATTGAGAAGAAAAAGTGCCTTCTAAATATGCAATTGCCAGTAAATGTGTGCAGGGACAGATTCCAGGATGGCCACAAACCAATACTAAACTAATGATTGGAAAGGAAACACTATTGATTAGCCTATTGCCTCACTTGCGATGCTGACGCTTAAATCTGAGTGAAGACACGAGTGAAGAAAGTTTAAGTTTTGATTTACAGTGATTGACAGCTTTCTGGGCAGTCAGATGCCAGTGTTTGCTCACTCTAATCTGTTAAGGACTTCTTTCTTCTCCCAACACCAATACTCCTCAAGGAGAATCATGAGTGTGTCTGGATCCATCACACTTTATGACTCAAGAGAGCCCGTTAGGAAACTATAACAAATAATAATCCAGATTTTAATATTTTACAATCCCAAAAAGGCTTAGATGTTGACTATTCGTGGTATGTTACTAATTATCCTTTTTGGAGAAATCTCACTGTTGAAACTAGGACTAAGTAAACTTATAAGAAAGTAAGAAAGCCAAGGCAAATGAGCTCAATAAGCAGTGGGTCTTTTTCTGCAGACTCCTTTTATATGGAACCCTCTCTAAAGGAAAAGTTGTTGAAAAGCATATGGAGGTTGTTATGGCATTAACCTCAAAGGTTAATGTATGAATTGTAAGTGTGCCTTATCCTCCTTTAATGACGATAATTCCTTACACACATGAAGCATTTTAGAGTTTTCAAAAGGCTTTCACATAGTTGTTAACTATATCGTGAGAGCTTAAATAATGTACAAAACATCTCAATTGTATTTTTTTCTTCACAGCACAATGCTTGAAATATATAAATGTGCTGTAAAAACATGTTGAATAAGTTAAACAATTTGATTCACACAAAAATCTATCTGTGGTATATAGGCAAGAATTATTATACATTTTATGTACCTGGAAATAGCTTCAATGAGTTGTCAGGGTGCCCTGACTAGTTGATGCAAGGAAAAAGACAAAATCTAATTCATCTGATGTTTTAGCCTTTAGTGAATTATGGAAACTTCTGATAAAGAGAGAGAAAGAGAAATAACCAATAAAAATCTGCACAGATGGACCTTTTCAAAGAACACACACTTCTATTTAAACAGCATTATGATATGTATAAGAATGGATAGACAACCTACATTTCTTACATGGATAGAGAAAAGCCTGAACTCAGGATTCTTAGTTTTTACTGTCTGTACACTGTAAGGTAACTTAGATTTTTTTGTCTGCGATGACCACCACCATTAACTTTACAGTGTTCATCTTGAAGTTTTATCTTTGTCTTTTAACACTTAAGGAAGGTATTTGAATATTTCCTCAGTCCTTTGATATCTTAAATGATGGGAAATTTTAATTAAGTCTTAAAGAATAAATGGATTTGTATGCCAGTTTTAGAACTGGGTGAAGAGTGTTTCAAATTGAGGAAACCGTGTGAGCAAAATCCGGAGGAGAGAAACTGCTGAAGATATGTTGAGTGAATGAGTTTGGCTCAGGCATGAAATAAACAAAAAGGACAGTTTTGGGGTTGGGGCTAGATCATGAAGCACCTTAAAGGCTAAACAGGGCACTTCCTGCCATGAGCAGTAGGAAGCTATTGACGATTATTCAGCAGAGGAGTGGCATTGTGGGTCACTAAACATTTTTTTTTTCAAACAATAATGAGAGCATAGTCAAATCTCTGCTTTAGTATTATCATTCTGATAGTAATGAAAGAAGAGTGGGGGGTGTGTGTGTGTGTGTGTTGGAAGCGAGGACAAGAGTAAGAAGTGGGCAGGATGATCATCTAAAAGAGACTATTTCAACAGTCCAATTAAAATGGAAAGCATATCTACCACTTACTAGATATATCATGCAGGACAAGTTACTTCTCCGTAAGCTGCATTTTCTTCATCTGTATCATAAAGGATTGTTACTAGGATTAAGAGAGAGATTGTATGTACAATTATAAGCACCAAGTTAAGTATATAATAGATGCTCAATAAGTGTTTATTACATATTAGGCCAATTAAGATACATCATTTTCATCAATATCTCTCAGTAAAATGTTTTGGTCTTTTCTCAACGAAACATTCTCAGAGTTTAGACATCCTGTTGGATGAAGTAGAAGTGCACACCAACAATGTCTTTCCCAAAACTGTCCTCTTGGCCTCCCTCAGAAAAGAGGGCTTTGCTAAAAAGGGGTCTATAGCAAGAAGGTCATGTTGTCACCTAGAGCTTCTGTTCTTCCATACTGTTCAACCAGAAAAGCAAACCCATGAAAGAACACTCTGTCATGCTCGAGAAGCCAGGCATGAATTCTGGTGTTTGCTCTCCTCCCAGAGCAAGTCAAGCATGATGTTTCACTTATCTCAGAGTATTTGTAGACACTTGTCCTCATTTATCATCTTGCATTTTTTTTAACCCACCCTGTGTGTAAGATGGAATGGTAGCACTACTCTCCATTATTTACCACATTTTCCTCCTTAAATGGCTAAGGCCCTCTTATGACCAAGTAGGAGTCTTACTATATTTCAATGACTGGAAAGGTAAGACTGAAACAGCCATGTATCAGGAACAAAGTATGCAGCAGACTTTGACAAGAAAGGAGGTCTAGTCTATCTTTTGGATTTGTTTTATTATACTAGTAATCAAGGATGATCATAATGCTGGGCACAGAATGTGTGATAGATGCACGTGGAATTGAAGGCAGTAGTTATTCGTATTGTCATAATTTACTCACTAAAAAAAACTCTAAGCAAGTAAGCACCTATATTATGGTCAAATACTGTATTAAAGGATAGAACATTGAGATAACATTATTTAATCCAAGATATTTACTAAACACTAACTTTGCACAAGGTTTCCCATACTGTTGTGGGAATTCAAACACGACTATGCAACAATTTCTTCCTTCAAAATCTTTCTTGTGGAGAGACTCCATAAGGAATAGACTTGCTCAATAGCAATAACTAAGTAATCCTTAATGATCTTTAATTTATGATATTTAATAGTTAAAACATGTTTCATATGTACTTCATTCCATTTTAGATAAGAAGATTCAGTCATCTGAAATATGCCTTTTCATGTTTTGTTTCTCTTTTGGGACACTCTTATCTCCTATACTGCTGGAAAGATAGAACAGCTGTGTTTTCCGGACTAAAGGTATTCAATATGGGGGGCTGGCCCCGTGGCCGAGTGGTTAAGTTTGCGCGCTCCGCTGCAGGCGGCCCAGTGTTTCGTTGGTTTGAATCCTGGGCGCGGACATGGCACTGCTCATCAAACCACGCTGAGGCAGCGTCCCACATGCCACAACTAGAAGGACCCACAACGAAGAATATACAACTATATACCAGGGGGCTTTGGGGAGAAAAAGGAAAAAAATAAAATCTTTAAAAAAAAAAAAGGTATTCAATGTGGTGGTTTCTCCTCAGCCCTACACAGACAAATACTGCTTGACAGTTGATTGACTGGTCTTCATCAGTTTGACCTTGTTGATTCCTAAGATTTCTTAAATGGAGAAGTTAAGAAGGCAAGCAAGCATTCACGCTAAAGAATCTCAGCATCCAGTAGATTGATGACTTCTTGACTGAATACTTCAAGAATTGCAAAAATAATTTCTTTTATCTCAGGCTTATTTATCTCTCTGTCACGAGATACAACTTTCACTATGTTTGCCTACATCTTTGTGGTTCAAAGAATGTTGTTTGGGAGAGTTAATGCATTCCTTTTAATAATGATTGGCCATCTGAATCCCTTTATTATGAAATATGGTAAACATTCCTGTGTTATCTATGTCAAATTTTCATCAGTGGCATGAAAAGTTATAGGTTAGGAAGGAGGGGTCAGGACTGAGACCTCTATAGTCAATATGCAATTTTACATTGAAATAATCTAATCACTTGCATCATTATTAGCCATATTACCAAAATAGGCCAATAGAAGGGGAAACAGTTCCTCTTTTAATGTGTCATCTTAAGACACACAGAGGAACTCTGTGTCTGTGGTTGGTAATGGCGGTTTCAGTTCAATATCTAGGTGCCTTAATTTCCCAGTCACCTCAGGGAGAGAAGATGGTAAGGTTCCATTCTTCTTGTAATGTGTATTAAAATTCAATGGCTGAATCTACCCAATTCTTCCAGCTGAGGGTTTGATGTTGCAGTGTGTTCAACTTCCTAAGAAAAGTTCTCTAAAGATTGCTGCAGGGATATCACAATTTAATTCCTTCCTTCAAGAAGCTTGTCTCCTTCTGATTTCTACCGGGAAGTGGAAGAGAAACTGGATCTAAGTATGCTTTAGTAACTAACTGAATTCACAGACCCAGCTAAATTAATCCCAAAGATTAATATTTGTTTTTGTTCAACCCAACAGAGTATGTTAAATGAAGCTCAACATTTTGGCCAATCTCAATCTGTTATTAACACTGTGCAGACAGATTTTCCTTCTGTTAAGCTACGACTCGTCAATGCACTAGTAGGAATTTATTACCTGGAAAAGCCACATTTGATATTTGCACACATATGAGCTTCCAGTTAACCTAGGCCCAGATGGTTCACTGAAAATGTCAGCATATTTTTCTGAATTTGGAGAAAATAGTGATTCTCTAGTTCAAGAGTCTATTGGTTAAGCACTGATGGAACAGACGTGAAGAGATGTTTCTAGGGAGAGTCAGTCTAATCTATACTCCTGCTGGACTTTCTTACCAACTTTTTCAGTCAGCAAATCACATTAAAGCAATTAATCCATTTATATAGACTTAAAAATAGAGAATCTCTGATGATTTATTATTGTTTTAAGAATCTCTGAATGAACTAGACACACATTTAAGCATATAAGAAGAAAGAAAATCCATTAGAACATTCTAAATGTACTGTTTATGTTTGTCTGACATCGTCTGTCAGAAAGCCATGATGACTCTCTGGTTTGAGGTGTATCCATTCCAGCGAAGCGGCAAACATCCTTTCAGAACAAATGCATTGCTTCCTTCTTGTTCTACTGCTTGTTGTATCACAAGAGTCATCTCTTTAGATAAGATGGCTAAATTTGTAATATCTGGTTGTTTCTTTCTCTCAAGCTGAATTTGAGCATTTTCTGTCTAAAGGAGGATATGAACCTTTCCAGTACCTGGAATAGCCTTTGGCCTTTACATCAGAAAGTAGCCCATGACACAGGACTTTGTCTTTGCCTCCTGTTCCATTTTGTTTCTGTACAGACCAAGTCTACTGGTAAAGGCTGATGGGAAAAGAGAAGCAGTCATCAAGAGACTCCTAGAAATATCTTTTACCAGGGCCAAAAGACACTTTGAAGGAAAAATGGAGTTTTCCCTGTAGATTTATCCAAACAGCATTTCCTATGAACCAAGTTGTTATATTTTCCTGTCTGCTGGATTATTTCCTTGCCTATTTCCACTACAAAGTAATAGTTTCATTGAACTTTTCTTGAGGAATTTTTCACCCAGGAGAGGCATTCTTTCAAAAAGAGAGGTGATATATGTGAGGACAATTTTTTGAGACTAATGTAAACTTTTGTTTTCTTGTCCAGTTGTACTATTAAAGAACACTTGATATCCCAAATGTCACTTCAGGTTCCTTTGCTACTCAGAAGAGGGAATTACCAGAAAGGGTTCTGATGACAACAACTCGGATTTAGTTACAGAAAGCGGCTGATGTTCTTGAGGGAACCATGAGCTCCTTGGCATGCATGTTATTTAATGGAAAACTCAAATACATCAGGCAACTGGTAATATGTTAAAATATCATATTTGAATAAAATCAGTGCTCCATATAATAAGAAAAATAGATAAAATATGTGAACCCACTTTGTGCTGGCACTGCATTAGGTGCTTTACTTACATCATTTCCTTTAATTCTATCAATCTTACGAAGTAAGTGTATCAGCTATCTTCCCATTTTATAGATGAGGAAGGTGGAGGTCAAATAAACTAGCAACAATAATAATAAACACTTATCCAATACTTACTATTTACCAGGCCCTGGTATTTAGAGAACAATCATATTAACTCATTTAATACAGATAAAACCCATTGATAGGTATTATTATTAGCCTCAATTTTTAGGTGAGTAAATAGAGGCACAGAGAGGTAAATAATTCTCAAAGTCTCAGCTGATAAGAGGTGGAGATGGTACTGAAATGCTTATGTCTGGTTCCCAGGGCCACTCTCTTACCACTGCGCTGCGCTGCACTGCACTGCCTCTCTACACAGTTAATTTTCAGTGATTTATTGTTGGCCAGTGGCAGTGAAGGGTCTTGATTTAAAGTCTGTGCTCTTAATTGCTATATTTTCCTCTACAGTCCCTCATTTACTAAGCATACAAGAGATGTGCTTAGTGTAAAGACACGTGACTTTTCTGCACATGGAGGTGGGAACAGAGTGTACAGAGATAATCTTTACCCTTAAAATTGTTGCGTTTTGGTGGTAAACTGCTTACTCTCTATTTAAGGGAACTACCAACCCAACTAACACCAGAATGACTTCTCCAAGAATCATTCTGGGATCATTAGGGATCCCTCCATTATAATTCCTGTAACTGACTATCAAATGAGCCAAGGAGATTCCCACTCAATATATTGGTCATGTTTCTTTCCTAAAAGAACTGTTATAATTAGTAAGAGATAAGCTAATGCTAAAGGCTTTCCCCCCTCACTAAGAAGAGGCAAAGGGCTGAAGTGATAGCTGGACAGTAAAGAGATCAAAGCTCCTGTGGGGAGTAATACCAGCTTTAAAGTGCTCAGCTCCTTTCTTCTCTAGATGAGAAAATGATGATGTAACATGAAAGAATTGATGGCAGTGAGTCCAAACATTAATTCAAATATTTTATGGTCCCCAAATATTCGCTGTAAACCAGATGTAGTATACTGAAGGAAATTTAATTTCTTTAAATAATATTGAAAGAAAAGCAGAGCAGAAAATAGATTTTTGAGAAATAAGATACTAAGGTTTGGCTAAATTTATGGCTAATAAGACCTTAAGTGTTAAGGGAAATGAGACTAAACCAGGAGTCAGATGCCCGAGTTCCAGCCCTCACTGAAATCTTAGGATTAGCTCTATTGCTGTGTGTAGTGGACTTTATTTTTATTAAAGAAAGTGACATGTTCTCACAGTCTTTCTCCTTGGGTGACAACAACTTTGTCCTTTTCTGAGCTCCTATACTTCTTACCATTCACCCGGCCTGTCATATATTATTATGTCATAAGTTGTCATATATTATTATATGCTGGGCTCTATATTATTATGTCACTTTATTCAACTTCATTGTAAGCTATTTAAGGGCGAGGTCTATGAATTCCACCTCTTCACAGTCACTGTTCCTTGCCCAAAGTGGGCGTTCAGTAATTGTTGATGGATTGAGATTAGCTTTCCATTAGAAAGATACTCTAAAATTAAGGCTTTCCAAACATATCAGTGGAATTCAAGCTTGTTATTTACTGACTGCTAATAATGACTGCATTAAACTAGAGACCTAACTTGACGCAAATAGTTGCATCTAATTATAGAAAGGTAAATATGATGATGGATACAATTACCGAAAAGATTGCCAGCTAACAGAAGCTTATTATTTGCAAAATAACAAGCAGTTCTTTTGAGCATTGGCATTTTCAATAAGAGGTTTATTTACATAGTAATCGTATGGTGAAGAATTAGTATTTTTTGGAGATGACTTCTCATAAATGTAGGAGGTAGAAACTTACCTTTCTAAATTCATATGACCAAAGAATATTGTAGTTTCAATACTGTTTCTCCTGGGAGGGTTGACTCTTTCATTTCAGCTTGAACTGAGCAATGATATTTTTAGTCTAACTCTTGGAGTTCAAAGGGCTATAGATCAGTATAATATAGAGATCTCAGTTGCATACTCGGAGAGTGGAAAGAGTTCTATAGCATATAGTAGGACAGTAGAAAGAGAACTGTACTGAGTCTGGAGAACTGATTAGAAGTCCTGGCACTGTTGACAGTTTTCTGTGTGACCTTGAGAAAATAATATCTGTATAACAATCTCGTCCAACAACAACATACTGTGATTTCTCAAGATACAGGTTTTACATTCTTACTTCCACCTTTGCTCCCAAATCTTCTATTTCTCTTTCATCCCAGGACATTACATTGCTATCTAAGAGTTCTTCACCATGGAATGAAAATGTCAAATTCATAAAGAAAACAATCTAAGGTTGAAATAGCCTTCTGTGTTGTAAAGAGTTATAGAGTCTCAAGAGACTTCTAGTGACTGTCCAATAAATGGTCTTGGCAGCTTGGGTGTCAGACAGTTAACTAGGTCAGAGTGGGTGAATTTTTTTTTTGATGCTATTTATCTATTCTCCCACTGTACAATTTTATTTGCTTTGGGTAAGTTCTTCTTAACAAATGCACTCAAGTCAGAAATTGAGCTTCTTCATCCTGCTTCCACTGCTTAATCCTCTGTTATATTGGGCAAGTCCATGTTGTCTTTGAGCCTTAGTTCCCCATGTGTAAAATAAGCATAATATCTGCCTAATAGAATTTTCATGAATGTTAAACGATCACTTATCTAAAATATTTATACACTACTCAATATTTTCAAGCCAAGAGATGATGATGATAATGATCTTTTACAGAGAATAAACTAAAGATTTCAGGGAGATATAGTAACTCCTTAAACAGTGTTCTAAGTGAAATATTGAGTTTTGAAATTACAGTAGCTTCAAAATTTGAAGGACTTACTCTTAAACTTGAATCTTCAATCAAGATTTGCCTTAGCAAGGAGAAATCATTCACTTGAATACAACCTATTCATTTTGTGAAAAATTAGTAATACGGCAACAACTGCTGCCACTATCATTACAACGATAATAATAGTAATTTTGATAATGTTGATATCATGATATTTCAAGAATGATGACCCTTCAAAATGTTTTAAATCTTATGAAATCGTTTTTTTTAAGATTATGGCTTATCACATAGTGAGAAATATATTTTTTTTTTTACCTGTGTCTTTTCTTAGGGATATTGTAAAGTAGGGTGTAGCAGTTATTCTTTCCATGCAAAGTACTTCATGAGTGACTCAGAACAAACGTATGCCCACGGAGTTGGAAGAAGTAGGGAAGAAATCTAGGTATAGAAGTTGGAGAGTTCCCTTTCTTGTTTGGACTCAAACTGCTTCAGCTTCAAAAGGAGACTCTAGTCAGGTGAAAACATGGCCCCTGGCAGGAACTTAGCACAGAGGTCTAAAGTGTTGTACTGGATTTTTCAACACCTGCTCAGAAATCCCATTATTTCAAGAATTAGAGTGGAACTATAGAACTCCAGGACCAGTATTTTCACAGGCCAATTTGTTCAACTCTCAATGCTTCTGAATCACATACAACCAAAAACAGTGTGAGTCCATTGCTTGACTGGACACCCCAACAATCACATCACCACAAATCCAGGCATTTGGCAGCCTGTCTTCATGAGCGACCTTCACAACTAAGATGTGTGAGTTTATGTTCAAGACCCTTGAGGAGCAAATCAGGCAAAATAACTAGGGAGAATGAAAATGTTAGTTGAAGAACTAATTTTTTCCTACTTTCTCTTAAAGGATAGCCTAGGAGGCAGCAGCTGATGTTTGGCTAATCCAGGGTTTATGGTTAGAACCAGTGGTGACCCTTTACTAGGATAAAGCATTGCTGACAGGTACACACACTGGGGTCTGTGGGACGTGTGTATGAGCTATGCTTCAGCTCAAGAAAATAGGGCCAGAGAAAAATTGAGACAGCTTAAAGATATAAAAGAAAGAAAAATCCATCTAGCGACTGGTAAGCAAAAGAATCTGAGGGCATATCATTTTAAAAAATGAAATGCTCTGGTCTCATAAAGTTCTTTGGAGCATTTTTCATATGTGAGCTAATTAAATCTTATAAAAATTTTGTATGTCATGATGATGTGGGGAGTTTGCCTTTATATGGAAAACTCTAAGTACTTGATGGCTTATCTAGAGTTAATCAGAAGCAGAATCATCAGAACGTAAAGAGACATATCCTAGAGAGTAACTGGCCGGGGAGATATAGTCAATCTTATCTTTACTTTTTTTTGGTTTCGTTTTTTATCATGAAAAAGTCATTCTGTCTCACCTAGCAAGTTATTGCATTAGGCACTGGTTTTCAACTAGATAACGTATTTCAGGATCACCTGTGAAACAAAAAATAAAGAGGGGCAAGGCCCTGACCCCCAAAACTGACTCAAAACCTTTGAGATAAGGCCCCAGAGATGAGCCTGGTTAAACCAACTCTTCATTTCACACACTATGTAGCCATGCAAAAATCCATTTCTTCTGAATTAGTTTTGCCCATACATTAACTTTTATTATCCATGTTCTTTTGAAACTGAATTTGTTTTCAGTCACTTTGTTTCTCTATTAGAGTATAAGAAAATTAATTGAGATTGACAAGTACTTTTTACTGAAGTTTTACGTACAACAAGCTTCTCTGTTAATCTATTTACAACCATTTCCAATCAATAAATATTTTCTGAATGTCAGCTAAGTGTCAGACACTGTGTTAGGTTCACAAATTCAATGATGAAAAACACCCAGCTCCTGACCTCACGGAGCTCAGAGTTGAATTGCAGAGACACAGACCCAGCGTAAGTATAGTCAGGATCAAAGTCTTTCTCCTTGGCACTTGGTAGTACTTTATGCTGATCTCATAATTCTCGTTGCATTCTTTCTTGTGCCACTGTATCCATATCCATCTCTCTAGTAGATTAAAAATTTCCCAATGGTAGAGAAATACCCACGGTCCTGTTGGTACCTAGCATATAACAGGGATAAATAAATTAAAATTGATGAAAGAAAATAGGCAATGTAGCTGTGCAGATTTGATTGATGGTTACCATCAAGCAAGTTGTCTCAATCTTGAATAATGGTGTATAATCCACTTGTTTCCAAAACTAGAAAACTGAGGGTCATTGGCTTGCTCTTCACAGTCTCCATATCCAAATCCAGTGATTTGTGTCTAAGGGCACGGAATCTGACTGATTATATTTCAAAAATTCTGTTCTATATTCTTACTTTCATTGATTTACTTGAAAAAAAATCATTTCTCACCTGTACTTCTGCAGAAAAACATTATATTGAATTTCAGGTACTTTTTTCCTCACTTTGTTTTCTGCTCTTTCTCCAGAGCCATCTTCCTAAAAAGCAGATTTGATTTCCCTTTCCCATGCTTAAAAGCCTCTTTTGACATCCCATTGCTTACAAGATAATATCCAAATACCTCAGCAAATGAGCCTCTTTCTTCTTTTTGCCTCAACTTATATCTCCATGCCCATTGGCAACCACTCTCCCCATTGTCTTACAAACACAAACGGCTCCTTAAACATCCTGTGCTGGTGTCTTGCCACATGCTGCTGTTTTCTTTTGGGAGGTCCTTCCTCATTTTTATGGCTGCTCAAAACCTAATCAGGCTGCAAACCAATCCTCAGTATCACATTTGTAAAACTTCCCTGAGTTATCCCTCTAAAAGTAGTATTTTTCTGCTCCGTGCAGTGAAGCTCAATTTTCAGAGTATGTCTCAAAGTCCAATTCTAAAAATTTTGCTACTCCAGTCTTGCCACCGAGCCTAATATTTCTGAATCTATCTGTCCTTTGAAATAAGACAATAACTTACTTACAATGGCAGGAATTTCCTTCTAAAACACAGATAACTTTAGAAGAGCTCATACATTAACAAGGTCCCTGGAATTCACCTAACACTTCACAGTTTACAATACATTTACATTTATTCAATTTTAAACCAGGAAGACAAATATTTCTACTCAATAATATTCAAATCAAAGAGCTAGCCTCTCTGGTTTTTTCTGCATTTAAATGTTTTTCTAGACCTTTTAAATTTGTCAGATTGACACTTCTGTGTACCAGGTTTCTCTCCCTCCCTCCCTCTCTCTCTCTAGGCAATCATATTGCTACTTTCCATTTTCTCTCTCTCTCTTGACAACTCCCTCTGGAGCCTCAGTTTCTCCATATATAAAGTGAGTGGGTCAACCAGATATTTTTAAAAGCTTTGTCTCATCCTGATATTTCAGTTTCGGAATCAATTTTCTAGGCTGCTGTTTAAACATAATCAACCTACATTTTATCATTAGAGTCAGAAAAATTGGTCACTCCATTCTTTTAAAACTTTATAGTCTTTGTTCAACTAATTTCCCGGCAGTCCTTGCTCGGCTTATGATTTTGCAAACATTGTTGCTATTTCAAGACTTTCAAAGAGCCTCAAATGAAATGCAAAACCTCAAACTATGTTACTTATTAATATATTCTGTTTCTTAGATTCTTAAACAGTGGTGCTTGGCCAAGTGATCTATTTCTGATCTTCTCAGCTTCATTCTAACGCAGTTCTAACTGTGATTTGGCTTTGCACAATTCACTACTAGGGCAGCTTCCAAACTTTTCAAGCCTGTAAACTCAAATCAGGTTTCCATCTTAACTCTCACTTTTAAAAGTATGAGAGAATCAAATGCATGTAAGGTAAGATAACACCGTCAGAGCTGGACTGACTTTAAAGTTGATCTTCTCCACCCTTTCATTGGACAAGTGCAAGAGGACGTTGGGGCTCCAGGAAGAGAAGTATATGATTAGAGTGAGACAGGAAATTTGTGTCAAAGCCAGAACCGACTTCCAGGTCTCCCAATTCCTACCGTAGTCCTCTTCCAACAATATCATGCTGCCTTTCTGATGTTAGTTTGTAAAAGTGTCTCTTCTGACAAGTACTCAGAAATTTTCCTTTATTTAACACTAAAGGAAATGGTGTTAGGTAATCATGTTGCTACTTTCCATCCTCCTGACCTTTAGATTTTATGCCAAGTGATTTCCTGGAAGTGAATTCTACCACATCAAATACATTTTTTCCAAAAGTCATTAACTCGTTCTAACTTCTGAATTCATCATGACTCACAGGTGTAACAGCCCCTTGAGGAACTGCTAAATGTCTCAGACATTTCAGAGATGTTCTGAGTCAAATTACCATTTAGAAAGAGGACACTTCAATTAGAGGTGAATAAAAGAGTTGAACATCAACTGATTTACTCCCTGAAGGAAGCAGGCATGTCTCAATTATACGCAGTATCAGGTCAGGATTCTCTGGAGCTTTTATAATGATACATGCTTCCAGTGTCCCTGAAAAATCAAGCCTTTATGGATGACCTAATTTAGCTATAAAAATAATTGCTATAAAGGGCAATATTCACCTGACAGTAGACTAAAGCATATGCATTTTAAAATTCACTGAACTCACTTAGAAAGCAGATTACTTATCTATTATTGGGCCTCAACACCTCTTCCTCATTTTTTTTTTTTTTTTTTTTTTTTGCCTGGTTCGAACTCTGTTCCCTTTCTGAGCTCATAAAATCTTTCCCAATGGAAGGTGCTCGTTCTCACCCAGGAAACCTCATGGTGCTTAAGCCCTTCTTGTGCCACTTAGGTTTTGTTCTGAGTAATAATGAATTAGGCTTCTCTCTTTCCTCCCCCTACTCTGTGCAAGAAACTGGGTTTATTCTCTTTCGCTGGAAGCCAACATAGGTGCCCCAGTATGGAGGATTCAGCAGATGCCCGATTCTTAATTAACAAAGCCAGTATGGACTTTGTTCTACTCACTGTGCCAGCCAGAGAAATGCTTGGAAATGTATGCGTTGATGGTAATTACAAAAATAAATGTTGTATTAAAATCTCTGCCACGAGATTCAAAATTGTCCTATTTGTGTTCAAAGGAATAGAATTCATCAGTTTTGAATTGGAGGCTAAGAAAATCAGCTGATTTATATGTGAGGAAAACAAAATTCATAAACCACTTAAATTGCCCAACCGAAACACAAACAGGAGTAGGCTGTTAGGTATTTACATAGACTTAACATTAATTTTTTTCAAATGAGGAACCAGTGTTAGCTCAGTTTCCAAAAAGTGATAATTTACCAGCAAACGGTTATGTTTGTCTGCATGGCAATAGGCTTGGCAGTGCTTAGAACAGGGACCAAACAAAGAGAAATGAACAAATTACCCAAAGTGGCAACGCCAACCTATTTATTTGATTTAATCAATAGCATGGCACTTTCAACTTCCTCAACAAATAAAGGCACAAAAGCTGAGTTAGGTCAGTCATCTTTCTTTCTTTTTTTCCTTAGGGGATTTATTCTGATCAGAAGCAAAGGAATGTAAAGTTGGCTTTTCCTACTTGTGTTAAAGCATTTAACAATGTGAATCAAATCCAAAACGTTAGCCAAAACCATTAGCTTTAAAATGAACCCTGAAGGAATTTAAGTAAAGCTTGTGTCCTCAAAGGGTGTCCTTTGTTACAGGTGCAATTTTACACCTGCCAACAAAATGTCTACTGAACTGGGAACTGAAGCAATGCAGTCATAGGAATGATGATCTACCTTTTTTTTTTGCCGAGGAAGATTCGCCCTGAGCTAACACCTGTGCCAATCTTCCTCAATTTGTATGTGATTTGCCACCACAGCATGGCCACTGATGAGTGGTGTCGGTCTGTGCCCAGGAACTGAACCCAGGCCACTGAAGATAAGTGCTCTGAACTTTACCACTGGGCCATGGGTCCAGCCCCTACCATATTTTTTTAAGATAATAATTTTGTGTGTGGGATTAGAAGAACATCAGAGTGAAGAATAAATAAACTATACCATGAGTTCCACATTATCAAAGACTTACCATTGGAAGAAATTCAAAATATCACTGTTTAATATCTTATCTGTTTCACCAATACCCTTCTAAGTGGTCTCAGCTTTCCCTTGAACATCTGCAAGGGCAGGGAACTAACTCATTACCTTCTAGAATGGCCTATGCTATCTTTAACTGAATTTATCAGAATACTTTGTCAACATCTCTTACCTTGAGATTTCTATCCATGGTGCAATTGTATTTCTCATGACCACAAATGTGTCTATTCTGTGCACATGAAAAACTTTTCCAGTAAAGAAATTTATAATTTCTCATCTATACAGGTTAAATACTGTTACTTTTCAACTGTTTCTCAATGTGATGCCAAGGACTGTCACTATTATTGTTTCTTTCCTTTTCCACACAGTAAAGTATATCTATATTTATAAAGCTCCAATTTACATAAATAATACAACACATTTTTTACAGGGTTTATTTCCTGGTCTACCTTATATATTGATGTTTCTTAATAAAGTAAATTATTACTTAACATAGATTATATCCACAAAGGGAATAATACAACATGTTTAGTGACTAACTCAATGAAAACTATGCATATTTTACATAAAATGGTAATAAGTTTTTGAATATACAGAATGAGTGCAGAAGCTTTTATTATAGATAAGAACTAATAATTATAAAGAGTTCAATTTTCCCAAATTATTTAGTAGAACTAATGTAATTTCACTATCATGATTTTTCTTAGAACTGTATAATGAGACAATAGATATCACCTGGAAACAAAAAGGTAAGAATATCAAAGGGTATTAAAAAAGGAAAAATGGACATAAATTTTAATATTGTTTATAAATTAAAAAATATAGTACTGGATAAAATAGACCTGAAAAATAGAAGATAGGCAATAGAATAGACTGCACATGAATTTAACATATTTGAAAGACATTTGCAAATCAATAGAGATTTGGGGGCTTATTTAATAATAGGCCTAGAATAAATGTTTAGAAATTTAGGAAAAAACATTTCACGTCTCAAGATATGCTAAAATTATATAAGGTTAGATTAAAAAGTTAGATACATAAAAAGAAACACAATTGTTTTTCTGAAGCCATGGTATTTTGTAATCTTTGAAACGATAGAAAAATTACAAAGTACTTGATATTTTCTTTTTACCAGGTCCAATTAGCATGGTGGATCAATATAGTGGATTGGCATAATATTATGTAGAATTTTAAGATGATCAGTGTACCTGCCAACTATTGTGATGGAGATCGAAAGAATTAACACAGCTCAGGGTCAATGCAATAAATGTGTATTGCTGTCTATCTCATGAAAAATAACCTTTTTTTTTCTTTAGGTCAAGGACTGAGAAAAATACATCCTTCAGATCAATGGCTGAAAACCAAGTGTCAGAGACTGTCTTGACCTGGTCCAGTAAGGATCGCCAGCTGGTACAGCTGCAATGCATCCTATCATTTGGTAAGGGTAACCATAATTTTCTGTTACTTGCCATGATCCATCTGCATTTTCAGGCATCATATAGCAGAATTGAATGAGGGATCATCACCCCAGCATACTTCATATCTTTGATGATGACATTAACCTCTGTAATCCCTCCTGGGAGTGGTATTGCAGCTGACTTACTATAGTGGTGGTGTGAGGGGACAGTTTCAGGAGCTTTCACTTGGCCCTTCTTACCATAATGTCATTTACTTCACTGTCAAATAATCAATATGAGGGTTCCTCTAGCTGCTATATATATTCATCTCAGTTATGCACTGGGGATCAGGAAAATGATCAGAGGGTGTGTCCAAAGACCCGTTGCACACATAGTGAGATGTATTTGGACCATAATTCCATTTATCACCTGGCTTCCATAAGTCCTCATCCTAATAAGGGGGGCATAATGCATTTCAGAACCCATGTTTTAGATGCAATGTCAGTTCAGATTCCATAACTGCTCTACAAACCTAAGTTGGCTCTCACATGGTTATGTAACTCAGGATTACACACTTATATGATCCAATAAGTCTTAAGCTCAGAATTTTATTTTAAAAGACCCGAGATTGATAGTCCACCCAGTCAAATCCTCTTTGGAAGAATACAACATCAATCTAGGCCACACAACTTCCCATGGATATTTCTCAGAACATGAGATTTTAATCCTACAGTATTCCCTCCCCTTCAATTTTTGGGAAGAGCTTGAGAAAGATTGGTGTTAATTCTTTTTTAAATGTTTGGTAGAATTTATAAATAAAGCTATTTGATCCTGAGCTTCTCTTTGTTGGGAGGTTTATGATAACTGTTTCAATCTCCTTACTTGTTATTAGTCTGTTCAGATCTTCTGTTTCTTCATAACTTAGTCTTGGTAGATCGTATGTTTCTAGGGATTTATCCATTTCTTCTAGGTTATCCAATTTGTTGGTGTATAATTGTTTATAGTAGTCTCTTACGATCCTTTGGGAATTTCTGTGATATCAGTTGTAATGTCTCCTCTTTCATTTATAATCTTATTTCTTTGGGGTTTTTCTCTCTTTTCCTTGGTTAGGTTAAAGGATTGTCAATTTTCTTTATCTTTTCAAAAAACCAACTATTAGTTTTGTTGGTTTCTCTATTACTTTTATAGTCTCAATTTCATCTTGTAATACCAAAAAATCCATTTTTAAAAGCAAAAACAATATATGTTGAAGGCTTCAAAGTCAAGCATAAACCACCAAAAAAGTTAGGACTAATTTAAACTCTGAAGAGCCCATTAGATTTCACATGGGAACAATTCTGTTTCACATTAAAGCTAATACGTAGACAATCATCGAAGTATCATCATCTATGCAAGGAATCAGAGCTTTCTCCATGCATCTAGGCTGAAGTCACCAGGAGGGTAAATCCAGAGTAACAAAAACAGTTTTCCTGGGGTGATGCACACAATGTTAGACTGAGACAAGATTCCTGGATGGTAATTCCAACTGTGCTTTGGACAAGTTTCCTACCCTGTCTAGGCCACAATTGATTTCTGTGTAAAGTTAGTGGGTTAAAATAAAGTTTAGGTATTGAAAATATGACCAGAAGGACAAATGTAGTTTGCCTATCCCAGGGTGGAGAATCAACAGATATTTTTAGCACAACTTGGAAGTCTTAATTTGCTGGTATAGCTCACCTAATAAGGAGATTGAATTGATCAAGCATTTAAACCTGAAACTGCTGCTTCTGGAAAGTGAGAAGAAGGAGAAAGAACTATTAAGACTTTCCCTAGGAATTATCATCTCTGCCGTGGGAGATCTGTTTTCACTTCTACATACCAAGCCTGATGAGACTTGTCCCACAAAAAGAGGTTTAAAATGCCTCTTTTGTTTGACAATACAAGTAGGATGCTGATTTTGCAGTGAAGAGGCAGAGAAGCAGTGGTCAGACTAGAGAAATAAAGAACTGTGCATCCTAACTGGTTCCAATAGGGTGACATTATATATTAGTTGAAGCATTCAACCATTCGTAATTTGGACATTAAATTATAGAAGTGGGTGAAAATATTTCATCAGGTGGAACAATAAAACAACCTGAGATTTTTAAAATTGCTTCCCCTGTTATATATCATAAACTTAAAAAAAAGAGTTTCCTAATAATTTTTAGCTAAAGTCAGCGGGGTGATTCATTTCAGATATTTACATAGCATCATACATTTTAAGGTTTTAGAAAATTCAATTTCATGGGTACTATTTTGTCCCTTAAAATTCAGGTATTTCTGAGGGTCAAAGAAGTCAAAGATTTAAAGAACAACTTGTTCCCTGGGCTTACTTTTTGATCTTGCTTATTTGGAATGCAAGCAAGGACTCGGCTTACTTTTGAACCAGCCCATACCAATTTCACAACCTCCTGCTCTGGCATGTCTAAGGAAAGTGGTTTTCTTAGATATGAAAAGCTACTCATCCAAATAATCATCTAAGACTTATTCCTGAAATGTGTTTGGGGATGTTGAATGTGAACTTTACAAGGTTTTAAACCTGTTTAAAATTTAAAAATCAGAAATATTTGTCTGACTCTTGCTCTCCTTAGAGATGTAGCATTAATGGATGTCTTGAGGATAAGCCTTATTTTTTCTCATTTCCTTAAAGTGCAGTTCGGAAAATATATAATTTTAAATTTTTTATTTGGAAATAATTTCAAACATACAAAAAGTTGCAAAAGTAAAAATAACACAAAGAACATCCATATAAATTTTACCCAGATTCAACTATTGTTAGCATTTTATCCCATTTGCTTGATGTGTTTCTTTGACTCTCTCTCTCTCCTGTGTACTTCCTCCTGAAATGAGGGCCTCATTTTCCTACTCAGGGTGACTATATTTACTATTACGGAGGCAATGAAAGGGAGCAGGGGTGTTTTTGGTGAAAACAAATATGATCTTGCAAGGCAACTGTCTCAGGTGTCTTTGCGGAACTCCAGGAAATGAGAGGCATTTTTTCTGTTACGAGGGAAAGGAAACTACCTATGCTGGACCCGAGGACTCAGGAGAATATAGAGGTTAGAGGTTCTGAGCTCATTCCATCAAAGGTCCCCATTGCAGACCTCAAGTCTCATTTGTTTTCTATTAGCACCTTGTCTTTGGCATAAGAGATAGAATTAGTCATAACTGTGCTACACATGTTATTAAATCTTGGGCCTCTGCCTTGTAGCTGCAGGAGATGAGGGTCTTTTTAAATGTTGCCATGGAGGTTTTCTTGTTTTCAGTGTATAACTACCTGTCTGTCACTTTAGTTTTTAAAGCTTTTGAAGCTATAAATAAAAACCTGCCAAATCACCATCTTCAGAATTATGGTTGGTCCTAAATGATTTAAATGTCAACCCTTAAAACTACCACAGCAGCGAAAGCCTCACCTTTTACCTGTACCTTATTCCTGTCTGTCACTGGTAAAATTCTTAGTGAATTTTAATAATACTATGGAATACAAGGGTTATCACCGTCCCACCTACCACCAGCAACACAGTCCTTACTGAGAGCTGACTGGTGAGTGTTCTGGTTTTAGAATCCTATTCTGGTGGTGTGCTTTCCAGGGTTTCTTCTGTTACCAACCAGTGCTGGTTAAGTTAGGCTAGTGTCCCTAAAAATCAGGCATGAAATATGGGCCTGCATGCAGATAGTTTCTTTTTGAAAGTCATCCCAAGGGATAGGAGTGGGAGTTGGAAAGGTATAAAGGAGAAGGAAGAAAGCCAATCTAAGGGTAAATTATCATGCTAATCACCACAGTGGGAAACTAGGGATCTATCCGGATAGATACTTGGGAGGAACCCAGTGTAAATTACTTAATTATTTCCTCTGAGATGCTGAAGAAGGAAGTATTTATCCACTGGCTTCCATCTTTCATCCCTCCTTGGCTAAAAGTAGTCACATAGGGTTCAACTCCCTCAAAAGTAGAGATTTTCTCCATGTCACAATGACTGATGATTTTCTGGCTGTTGTCCTAGAAGGCAGCTCAGGAAGAGAAGTGAAGTTACTCCATACAGCTGAGGTGAGGTGCCATGGATTACACTTGCACACAGCAGGTTGACACAGCAAACACTGGAGTAAAAATGAGGGCTGAAACAATGTGGACTGAGACACGAGTTTAGTCAGTTACAGTTGTCATTTAAAGAAGAGGCGAGGTATTATTATCTAAAAGAACATATGTTAGAACAAGGATATTTTACTAATTAAATGAGGATAAGGTCCTGTATTAGTTTCCTATGGCTGCTGTAACAAATTACCACAAATTTGGTCGCTTAAAAACAACACAAGTGTTGTCTTTTACAATTCTGGAGACCACAAGTCCAAAATTACCTGTATTAGCATTATGAGTATATAGAGAGAGACAGAGAAAGAGAGGAATTTTGAGGAATTGGCTTGTGCAATTGTAGAGGCTGGCAAGTTTGAAATTTTCAATGCAGGCCAGAAGGCTGGAGTCCCAGGGAAGAGTTGACGTTGAATTCTTGAGTCTGAAGGCAGTCTGGAAGCAGAATTCCTTCTCCTTTCAGGACCACAGGCTTTTTCTCTTATGGCCTTGAACTGATTGGATGAGGCCTATCTAAATTATGGAGAGTGATCTGCTTTACTCAAAGTCCACTTATTTAAATATTAATCGCATGTAAAGAATACCTTCACGGCAACAGCTGGACTGGTGTTTGACCAATCGTCTGGGCATCATAGCCTAGCCAAGCAGACATATAAAATTTACCATTACTGTTCCCTTTCCCCCACCTTTAAAGTGTGTCACTCCAATCTCTCTTTCCATCATATATGGCCTTCTCTATAGTTCTGGTTCCTCCTGCATCCCTTTCATGAGGACCCTGTTGATTATATCAGGCCCATCCAGATAAGCCAGGACATTCTGTCAATCTCAAAATTCTAATCTGTATCTGCAAAGTCTCTTTTGCCATACAAGAGAACATTCACAGGTTCTGAGAATTAGGGGTAGACACCTTGTGTGGGGGCATTATTCAGGATATCACAGTCTGCCCTGTGGCCACCAAAGATTCATGTGCATCCCAGATGCAAAATATATTCATCTAAATGAGATGAGACTCTGGATATGATCTATTCATCCTGAGACAAAATTTCCCTCCACTTGTGGACCTGTGAAACTAGAAAACAAGTTATCTGCTCCCAAAATACAATGGTGGGACAGGCAGGGGATAGTAGTTATAGACATTTCCATTCCAAAAGTAAGAAAATGGAAGGAAGAAAGAAATTAATGGTCCCCCCAAATTTTGAAAGCCAATCAGGTATCTCCATTAAGTTTCAAGGCCAAGAAATAATCTTCAGTGGCTCTTGGCTTTACCTTCTGAGTCATCTTTACTTTTTTTTCTTTTTAATAGACTTTAGATTTTTTAGAAAGTTTTAGGTTCACAGCAAAATTGAACAGGAAGTACAGAGAGTTCCTATATATTACCCCCCACACATATGCACAGCCTTGCCACTAAAAATACCTTCCTTACAAGAGTGCTACGTTAACTACAATTGATGAAACTACATTGACACATTATTATTACTCAAAGTCCACATTTAACATTAGAGATCACTATTTGTGTTGTGCGTTCTGTGGATTTTGACAAATCTATGATGACATGTGTCACATGCACCATTACAGCATTATACAGAGTAGTTCTATAGGCCTAAAAATCCTTTATGCTCTGTCTATTCATCTCTCTCTCCATATGAACTCCTGACAACCACTGATCTCTTTAGTGTCTCCTTAGTTTTGACTTCTCCAGAATGTCATATAGTCAGAATCATGTAGTATGTAACCTTTTCAGATTGGTTTCTTTTACTTAGTAATATGCATTGAAGTTTCCTCCATGTCTTTTTCATGGCTTGATAGCTCTTTTCTTTTTAATGTTAAGTACTATTCCATTGCCTTGATGTACCAGTTTATTTATCCATTTACCTACTGAAGGATGTCTTGGTTGCTTCCAACTTTTCACAATTATGAATACATCTTCTATAAACATCTGTGTGTAGGTTTTTGTGTGGACATACATTTTCAACTAATTTGAGTAAATACCTAGGAGCACAACTGCTGGATTGTACGGTAAGAGTATGTTTGGTTTTGTAAGAAACTGCTGCACTGAACTTCCGATATCTGGTTCCACATGTAAGGACCTTAGAAGTTACCGCTCTATCCTAACAACAAGTAAAAAGCTGAACAGACTGAAAAATCAACAACTCTTCTTGGATCTGTAAGAGAGAGAAGGAAACAGGGGAAACCACTGCCTATAGGTTTGGAAATACTGACAGTCAAATGCAGGGAGTCATGGCTTACCAGAGTGGAGACTCTGCAGGAACCAGTGCTGGGGTAGGAAAGCTTAAACTGTACTTTAAAAATTGCTGGAGGCTCAGTGCAGACAACTCTGAGAGTTAAAAAATTCCAGGGAGACCTAAGGCACAGGGGAGCCCTCAAAATATCTGAGATTACCTCCAGGAGCTTAACCAGATTCTCGTAATAAATATTAGAGAAAAATCTCTTGGGGCTTCCAGCAGAGGAGGGGAGAGGAACCATTTTGAAATACACCAGAACACTCTATTCTACTTAACAAGGCCTGCCTTCAGGTGAAACTAGTTAACCAAAGACCAGTTAAACTAGTTAGTTGGGGGTATTATCAGAGCCTGACTGACCTGGGGAAGGGAAATGCCCAACTCCAGATAGCTCCAGCCTTCCCTGTAAGAGAAGGGGAATACTTAACTGCAGTCCACTCTAGACATAATGTCCCACTTCGGGAGGGAGAAAACACTGAGAAACACTTGTGAACTTCACAAGCCAGAGGCATACGCTCAAAAAACACTGAGACCTAATAATAGGACTATAACACTCTTCTGCTTATCCTCACAGCTCACCACCATGTTACTAAAGGCCTACTTACAGTTTCTTAAGTACATCATGTCTGGCTTTTGAGAGAAAATTACCAGGCACACCAAAAGACCAAAAATACAATTTGAAGAGAAAGAGCAAATGAACAAGACATGACAGGGATGTTGGAATGATCATACCAGGAATTTAAACTTTAAAAGTGAAGGAGAAGTAAATATTTTCTCAAACAAACAAAAATTAAGGGAACTTGTTGCCAGTAGACATGCCTTGCAAGAAATGTTAAGAGAAGTTCTTTAGAGAGAAGCAAAATAACATAGGTCAGAAACTTAGATCTACATAAAGAAAGGAAGAGCATCCAAAAAAGGTAAAAGGTAAAACTTTTATTTTTTGTATTCTTAACTGATCTAACAGATAAGAGTTTGTTCAAAATAGTAATAGTAACAATGTATTCAAAGATTATAGCTTATGGACAACTGAAATGAATGACATCAATGATACAAGGGATGGGAAGGAGGAATTAGGATTATTTTGTTATAATAACATACTTGCACTACACTTGAAGTGGTACAGTGTTATTTGAAAGAAGACTTGGGTTTGTTGCACATATATATTGCAAACTTGAGAGTAATCATTAAAAAAGTAAACAAAGAAATATTATTGATATGTTAAGAAAAGAAAGAAAATTGAATCCTATAAAATGCTCCATCAGTAAAATAAATCAATGAAATGAAAAGCTGGTTCTTTTGAAAAGATCAATAAAATCAATAAACTTGTATCCAAGCTAACTAAGAAAAAAACAGATAGGACATAAATTACTAATATCAGAAAGAAAAGAAAGACATCACTACAGATCCCATGGAAATTAAAAAAGTAATAAAAGAATACTATGTTTTTGAGGATTCTATTGATATATTCTCTAGCTCAGAAATTCTTGCCTCAGCTGTGTCCAATCTACTATTGAGCCCACCAAATACCTTCTTTATTTTTAAAGAATGTTTTTGATTTCTGACATTTTTTTGAGGATTTCTTAGAATATACGTCTGCCTTTTTCCAGTCATGTGTCTCTTGACTACAGAGATATTTTCTGAGAAATGTGTCAATAGGTGATTGTGTCATTGTGCAAACATCATAGAGTGTACTTAGACAAACCTAGTTGGTATAACCTACCACAAACTTAGACTATATAGTACTAATTTTATGGAACCACCATTGTATATGCCGTCTGTCACTGACCAAAGCATCATTATGTGGCTCATGACTGTACATTATCCATCTGTTCTTGCATGTTGTCTACTTTTCCCATTAGAGCCCTTAACATAGTGATTACAGTTGTTTTAAACTTCCAGTCTGATATTCTAACATCCTTGTCATATCTCTGGTACTGATGCTTGCTTTCTCTTCAAATTGTCTTTTTTTTTCCTTTTAGTATGCCTTGTGATTTTTTGTTGAAAGCTAGACATGCTATACTAGGTAAAAGAGAATCCAATAAATAGGCATTTTGTGATGTGGTGTTAAGGTGTGGAGGGAGAGGAAGTGTTTACAGCCCCATGATTAGGTACAAACCTTTTATTGATAGTCTGCTCCTGGGCTGTGCACTTCACAAGCGCTTCTCACTTTTTCTACCTCTTGCATGGGACAGGATGGCTAAGGGGCCTAGAGTTGGATATTTCCCTTCCCTACATGGAAGACTAGAAGGGGATGGAGTTGGTTATTTCCCTTCCCCTAAGTCAGTTAGGCTCTGATAAACCCTCAATAGGTTAGGCTCTAATGAAATAGTTTCTCTGGTGGCAGGCCTTGTTAGGAAGAACAAAATGCTTTGGCATATCTCAAAATGGCTACTTTTCCCCTCCCCCTGATGAAAGCAGTAGGGGATTTTTCCCTGATCTTCACTGTGGTAACCTGCTAGAGCTCCTGGAGCTAAAACTCACAAGAGTTGGAGACTCCCCTATAACTGGGCTCTCCTGTGGTTTTTAACTCTCCGAATTGTCACATTGAGCCTCTGGAAATTCAACAGTTAGACTTTAGGTTTTTCTAACCTGCTACTGTTTCCTACAGAGGTTTCTGCTTGTGAGTTTCTATTAGATGTGATTCTCTGTATCTGCCTGTATGTCTCTCCAATGTTTGGCAGAGTGGTTTGCCCTGTGACCTCACTTTTCTGACAGATCTAAGAAAAGATGTTGATTTTTCAGGCTGTTCGGGTTTTTATTTATTGTTAGTATTGAGCGACAAGTTCAAAGCTCTTTACATGCCAGACTCGAAACTGGAAGTTCATTCTTCCTTTTTCATGAAGGGTAGCACCTGTTTGAAGCTGAGTCCTTTTATTATCCCTTTTATTATCCTAGAATTTTGGGAGTCTGACAGTTTTCTCTCATACCCTCTCTGTCCCGTTTAGGTCAAGCTTGCAGTGTTTCTGTGGGTATGGCGTTTTCAAAAACCTTGTGGATCTCCTGTGTATTTCTTGCATATTCAGTCCATTAGACAGGAGGCTCCTCTACAGGAATTTCCTAGATAAACTCATCTCTATTTTTTACTTCTCCTGAAATGGTTGAGGGAATCTATGAATCACATCCCTAATCTATTCAAATAGCTCTCTGTGTGACTAAATATTTTGTGAACTTTCGTCAATTCAATTATGTCTGCCACCATATCAAAATTATCTCCTTTTCTCTCATTTTTGATAACATGTACCTTATTTCCTTCTAAATCCTCACCATCAGCACCTTTAAACTCCATACTTCTATCAACAGTATGCTTATGATTACTTAAATATTCCCTAAGATGCTATCAGCTTACTATAGCATGACATTCAAAATTCTTCAACCTTCTAGTCATTACCCAAGCTGAAAGCCACTTCCACATATTTAGGAATTTGTTACAGCAGCACCACACTTCCAAGTACCAAAATCTGCATTAGTTTCCTGTTGCTGCTATAACAAAATACCATAAACTTAGTGGCTTAAAACAACTCAAAAGCATTCTCTTAGAGTTCTGGGGGCCAGAAGTCCAAAATGAGTTTGACTGGCTAACACCAAGTTAATGTGTTAACAGGGCTGCTTCTGGAGTCACTGGAAGAGATCCATGTCCTTGGACTTTTCAGCTTTTAAATGTCATCCAATTCCTTGGTTTGTGACTCCTTTCTCTATCATTAGAATGCATTACTCCAATCTCTGCTTTCATCATCGCATAATCTTTTCTCCAGCTCTGACTCCTCCTACACCCCTCTTATAAAGGCCCTTTGTGATTATATCAGGCCCACGTGAAATAAGCTGGAATCTCATAATAACACCTATCTCAAAATCCTTAACTTTATCACATCCCTTTTGCCATATAAAGTAACATTCACAGGGTCTGGGAATTGGGATATGAATATCTTGGGAGAGAGGAATTGTTCAGCCTACTAGAGGCCTCAAGTTCTAAAAGATTCTTTAGAGAGCAAAAAAAAAGGCAGGAGAAGCCTCTACTCTTCAATAGAAAGGAAGAGGAAAATATTCTTTCATGTCTCCTCTGTACTAAGGTATCATAATCTGGGAAAGGTACATAGGATAAGAGGTGAAAAGGAATTGTAAAAGCTAGAAGAGTTGAGAGAAGTTTGAATACTGTTTGGAGTGAAATTTTCGTGGCCATATCTTTGAAGACCTATGCGGGTGGCATACATTTTGGATTGGAAATGCCTTCCTTATTTGCAAATTACTATGCTGGACATTGAATTAGGCTTTTCTAGTTTCTACAATAGAATTATGGTGGGAAATCAAAGTATAAATAGAATATCAACAGGTATATATGGAGAAGGGAGGATAGTATAGGCAAAGGGAAAAACATATGCTAAGACTATTTTACATATACAGAATGTGGATTATATGTTTAGGAAATGACGAATTTGGTGCTGCTAAAATATAAGTACATGTACAAATTCTCCAATATTGCTGTCCCATCTTTAATATACAAAATCTCAGGGAGTATACATTCATTTTCTAGTGGCTCCAAACTGCAGAAGGTGTTCTGCCTTCTATGGGAAAACTGATTTCCTGACCAGCAATCTATCTTCTAGCTCTCTCTAAAGCTGTATTAACTGGGGAGGGATCTAAAGGGGGCAGAATTCCTTTCATTGTTATGCAAAGGATATGTTGTATTTTAGTCCTCAAAGTATAGGAGCCAAGTTTTATTTCTGGAAGAAATTGGGAAAAGTTCTGTGTTTCACTTTTTCTTGAGGTTAGGCTCAGGCTTAGGCTTTTAGAAGCAGGATTGCTTGAGTTCCCGTGTCTCATAAGGACCCCTTGGGAAAAGCTCTTTCAGCATCTGCCCACATAGCACCTCTTCATAAAACTTCTAACTAGCCTATGAGGCCAGTTTCCTTCATTTTCCCTTTATCTTCTCCCAAATGATCATTCATTCAACAGATGTTCAGAAGGTACTGACCATGTACTACTAAGGCCATAAGACTAATGAGCAAATTATGATCTTTCTTGTCATGGAGATTATATTTCACATACCATATACTTGAACAGAAACTTCCTCCTAGAGAAATTTTTCAACCCAAAATTATCTCATGAAAATACATGCTGCTAGGGGCTACCTACAAATAGGTCAGCCACAACCAATCTTAAATCCCTTAAACTTATTAGGGATTCCTGCTACATAGAACATCTGTAGAAGAATAGGGCAAATAAGACTAGAAATGTGAGTTGGGGGGAGATTGTCAAGGAGCATGAGTATTGAGCTAATGAGTAGGAGCTTTGCTTATAAGGCTATGGGAGGTGTGGAGATTTTCAGAAGGAAAGCTAATATTTAAGGAGGTTACCTTTACAGCTTTAGGTGGTGGATATTAGATGCTAAAGCTAAGGATCTCCTACATTACCTTGTGAGTAATACTAGCTTTTGAAGGGCTCAAAAGAAGCTGCCATTACCTTCCTACCTTATTGAGAGCAAATCAATGTCTATTAGTAGGGAGTTATTTATTTAGGGGTGTATTTTCAAGTGCAGTGGAAAGTATTTGCTATCTACACAGCACTGCCATAGATAAAAATGCTTTCTTGGAAGATGTTCTCTTTCAAATGCAAGAAAAACTTTCCCGCTAATATTTCAAATTATAAAAAAAATCACATTGTTAAAGACCAAATAAATAATACTTTACTGCATTTATTATGGTTAGAGTAGAGATTTAACACTATATTCTAGAATGACAAAAATTGTTTTTTCCTATGCCCTTCATCAACAAGGAATATCTGAAAATTCGTTGTAAGATTTTTGATAGGTTCCAATAGCTTTTTACATGTTTACGATCAGCTTTAATATTTATTTTAACTGTATATTATGAATAATATTTTTAAAATTTTAGTTCTACTGTATAACTGAAAAATGAAATTGTGAGATATTTAAAGTGTATATCGTGGTGATTTGATATATGTACGTATTGTGAAAGGATTCCCCCATCTTGCTAATTAACACATTCATCACTGCAAATATTTACCCCTTTTTTGGTGAGAACATTTACGTTCTACTTTCTTAGCAAATTTCATTTATACAACACAGTGTTATCAGCTATAGTCACCATGTTTTACATGAAATCCTCAGACCTTATTCATCTTATAGCTGAAAGTTTGTACCCTTTTACCAACCTCTCCCTATGTCTCTCAACCCCCAGCCCCTGGCAACCAATGTTCTATGTTTTATTTCTATGAGTTATATATTTTTTTTAGATTCCACAGATAAGTGAAAGCATGCAGTATTTATCTTTCTTTGACTTATTTTACTTAGCTTAATGCCCTCAAGATCTGTCTATGTTGTCTCAAATGGCAGGATTTTCTTTTTTCTCAAGGCCAAATAATGATCCATCTTCTTTATTCATTCATCAATGGATGGACAATTAGGTTGTTTCCATATCTTGGCTGTTGTGAATAATACTGCATAGACCACGGGAGTACAGATATCTCTTTGATACCCTGTGTTCGTTTCCTTTGGATATATACTGAGAAGCAGGGTTGCTGGATCATACGGTAGGTCTATTTTTAATTTTTCAGGAACCTCCATACTGTTTCCATAATGGCTGCATCAGTTTATGTTTCTACCAACAGTGCGCAAGGGTTCCCTTTTCTCCATATCCTCGCCAACACTTGTTATTTCTTGTCTGTTTGATAACAGCCATTCTAGTCACTTGTATGTAACAAGTTGCTTTTCTTTTGCTGCTTTTAAGATTCTTTGTCTTTAGTTTTGTTCTTTTTCTTTCTTTCCTTTTTAACTTAACCACTAGGCCACCAGGGCTGGCCCTGTCTTTAACTTTTGACAGTTTAATTATAATGTGTCTTGGTATTGATCTCTTTAGATTCACCTTTTTGGGAACTCCCTGGGCTTCCTGGATCTGCATGTCTGTTTCTTTCCCCAGGTTGGGGAAATTTTCAGTCATTATTCCTTTGAATAAGCTTTCTGCCCCTTACTCTCCCTCTTCTCCTTCTGGGACCCCTGTAATGCAAATATTTGTTTACTTGATAGTGTCCTATAAGTCCTTTAAGATATTTTCACTCTTTTTCATTCTTTTTTCTTTTTGTTCCTCGATCAGATGAATTCCGCTCCCCTGCTTCTTTGTTTGCTACAGTTCTGTGGGATCCATGAACACAAGCCCCACTGGCCACCAGAGTCAGGTGATCAACAGGTGCACCCTCACGGTTGCAGCCATGTAAACCACGGTGCCAGCCATGTGCACAAGCTTCTTCCTGGGAGACACTGGTGATCTGGAGCAGGTCAGAGGGATAACATGTAGATGGCACCCCTGGCCTCCCGGGTTTCCAGGAAAGATCACTGTCAGTCCCTACATGTGTGCTAAGTTAGAAGCTTGACCTTCAGGCAGCAGCTTTTAAAGTATGTAAATAAGCCTCTCTCAGGGAAAGACTGGGAGTTGGACCTGTCTGTCTGCAGCCTCTGTGCTGAGCCCTAGGGAGATAACTACAGTTAGTCCTCACTAGCTGTTAAGAACTCTTTGTTTGTGGTAGTCTTGTGGGTCTTGTGGATGTATGCCCCATTGGTTTTCAGAGTTAGTGTTTTAGGGATCTTCTCTTGGGCAAAAGTCTTAGAAAATGGGGCACATGATGTTGGGTCCAAACCTTTTGCCCCTCAGGAAGCATCTGGGAGTTGTGAATTTCCTCCTGATTGTATGTTACTGTGGTGGGGTTGGGGTTTATGGCCAGACGGTGTCTTGGCCTTTCCTACCCATTTCGTTTTGAGTAGTTTCTTGCTTGCCCAGTATGTAGAAGTCACTCAGCTAGTTTCTGGATTTCTTTCAGAGGGAATTGCTCCACGTGTAGCTGTAGATTTGGGTGTCCATGATAGGAGGTGAGTTCAGGAGCATCCGATATCATCATTTTGAAATGGAATGCCCAATAATATTTAATGCAAGTAATTAATTGTCTGCTCATTTTCCATTTTGTAATGTTTTATCTGTTTTGCTGTTCTTTTGCATTGAATGCTTTTTAAAAAAATTATCCACTTTTTAAAACAGAATCTAAATTTCAAGCAGAATTTAAAACTTTTTACAACAGAATCCTCATTTATAGAAGCATACATCATAATGATATATGAATAAATTGACAATAAAAAGATGTACATTTTTAAAATTAATTAATTCATCTTTTGTTTTACAAAGTAATATGAATATACATTTTAAAAAATTAAGGATAAATTGAAAATACATTTTGTGTTTTAGAATATATAGTATTTGGACAAAAAATTGACAGAGAAATATATAGAGCATCCTGTTTTAGCCTAGGTTCTACAGAAAGCAGATCCTGAGGTAAAGAACTTATCTGAGATGATATTATTGGGAAATACAATACCAGGGAGCTGGAACAAGGGAAATGGTGAAGGAAACAGGGAAAAATAAAAAGCCAATTACTAGGACACACCACTGATTTGCCTGCTTAAAAATGCATTTGACTGCTGGTATCCCAGCCACCAATAGGCTGCATAAACTTTGTCCCAGGACAGTCTATATTGGGGATGGTGAGGGAGGAGAATTACTCACTAGTTCTTGTTTCCCATTTGTCACTGTTTCACTGAAGACTGCGTAATTCTCAATTGCGCTTCATAAGTACTTAGCTGGGTCCAGTTGCTTCCCAAGCCTTTCAACTAACAGGGGAATCTTGGGAGCAGGGAACAGGAGATACATGGCACAGGTACAAGGAATGGGGCTATCATAATTCATGCAAAGCTGGTACCCATAGCAAAGGGTACACACAAGGACAAATGAGGCCAAGAAGCTTTAAAACAGCACATAAAAGGTATCTTTTACAGGTCTCAAAAGTACAAATATTGATTGTGCGGTTTGTTTCTAATTATGCAATAAAAATGTATGAATAATATTTTGGTGACATTTCACACGTAGCACACTCAAAATATGTTTACTTAAATATTTACATCTCTTCGCGATTGCCAAAAATCCGAGAGACATTTGGGTTGTCCAAAAATTGATCATTAATCTTTTTACTACCACTTTTGCTGCTGAATAGAGATAATTAATGTTTGTGATGAATTATACAGAAGTACTAGCTGACAGATTTCTGGAATTCGTATCTTTTTCATTTAGATGTCTAGCACCAAACTGTCTTGACATCCACATAAAGATTGAGGAAATGGTCTGAGAAAATTTGTTTAACTGGAAGTACGATGGGATTTAATCCCAGTAGTTGGGTGGGTGGGTGTTTATGCAAATACACCCACCCAAAAAAGCTGTTGATATTTAAATTAATGCCCATATTCGCCTCTATCTTTCCCCTACAAAACAGCACATACTTTTTGCTGATTATTCAGAACTGAAAATACTTCAGCTTTGGAAACAAGATTTCTACTTAAAGCTTTTACTTTGTAAACCTTTCAAAGCAGCTTTTTTTCAAAAATACTTCAACAGACCTGCAGATGGTGGACATTTAAACATTTTGGTAGATAACACACGTGACTTTTTCAGCGGGAAAATCTTATGACAGTGTAACTCATTTTACATGTAGCATGTATGAATGTATTCTATAAAACCTATGTGTGAGAAACACCACACTTACTCAATGATGATCCAATACTACCCACACTGGTGTTATCACTCAAGCTAAGTTGGTGTCAGGATAATGGGAAAATGCATGGTCCTTTCACTATTTCCATCGCCATAATTAGCTCTGCTCCTTCTGCTGTATGATGCCGCTCAGCCCAGAGGCACAGTTACTGAAACTCACGAGGAGTGATTCTGAAAAGCCATCCCACAGGTGCATTGATCTGACCCTCTCCCAGTTATCCAGCTGGTTCTCTCTGTGGAAGTAGAGTGTGACTTCTTGTCCCCACTTTTGATAAAATTGAAACTCCAAAGTGAGAATTTTTTGAACCAAAGGCGCATTGTTCAGCATCAAAGAAGTGGGTAATCACCAAAGAGAATATAGACCATGGCCACTGACACAGAAAACTCATAGTAGAAAAACAAAGACTTTCACACAGTCATCACAGACACAACACATCACAGACAGCCATTAATGTCAAGGCTTATAGAAGAAAAACAGAGCCTCTCATAGAAATTATATTTCTCCTTCAGAATAAAATCTGAGATATTGGCTTAATAGACTAATTTATAAACTGACCTTACCACTATATCGAAAGTCATAGAGATTACAGAAATTGCCCAAGCTTACACATCTAAATGATTAGTAGAATAAAGATTTAGCCCAGAACATTTTTACTGGAAAAAGTATATCCTTTCCATTTGTGGAAGAGGGGATGTTTTCTTAGTCCTCAAATTAATGCTGCATCCTTGGGAGTATTAAAGTTTGAGAGGCAGGGTGGGGTTTAGGGGAATCTAACCTCTACAGCTAAGGTTAAATTGTAAATAGATAATCTTATTTTCATTGACTTCTGGGATTACTCCAGTATTGAGAGGGAATAAACCTTTCGCCTTTTTTATGTGATGATGAGTTCCTAGTGTATCAAATATGGTTCAGTGAAATAAGGATATAAAAATATGAGGAAAACGCAAAGATCTGAGAAAAGAACCATGGGAGTGGCTTATCAAAGGTGTAAAATGGATTGCAAAAAGGTATTATCTTTCTGATTAGTCACTATGATTTAGCGAGTTACCTTTATAGTCAAAAGACAACATGAAAAAAATTCTAATTAAAAAATTTCCTACCCCATGATTTTAACTTTTTAAAAATTTAACTGAAAATAGCAGAACTTGAATTGAATCAATCCCGCATATTTGAGCTGTTCACTTTGGTTTTGTTCACTTGCAGTTTCCATCTGGGATCGAAATATATGCTGCCAAAGTAAGCCTAGGAAGGCGGCTTGTATGGGTTTCCCATCTGGGAGCTCTGATACCAGGCCAGCAATCTCCTGGGAGACCTTCCATTGGGTCACAGCCAGACTTCGGGTTGCTAATTTCAGTATTTATTGTTAGCATGAAACCAACAAGACGTTAAGTGAGGTGTAGAACATCCACAGGGCCTTCTCTAGTGGGTGGGCAATGATGATTTAGGGCCAAGCTCTTCGCATCAGGTATTTGATGCTGGATTTTGCCATTTATCATGTGTTTGACATTCTGAAAATTGCTTAATTCCTCTAAGCCTCAAATGTATCATATGTGGTTACTGTACGGATTATGGGAGGAAATATAAATAAAGCATTTATCACAATACCTGTTACCTAATAGAGCTTAATAAATATTTACAAACTAAATCTAACTTATAACGTCAATGGATTAAATAATTTGTCATCATTTATCATTCCTAAATGTGTTGCTTAAATAATATTGTAGAAATAACATAAATAAAAAGTGAAAAGAAAATCAACCCAAATTTCACTCACAACTTTAAAAATCAGGCACAAACTCTTCTTTTCTTTCTTGCCCTTAAGTATTAGTGCATGTGCTAACAATGTTTACATAGTGAAATCACACTATAGATACAGTTTCAAGAGCCAATAAAATTTCAGCTCCCCAAGGAAAAGATAGTCTCTATATTGTTCACTGCTGTATACTCACTGTGTAATACATATTTATTGAATTGAATTGAATATGAATTTTAGCATAGTCTTCATAATGATTATTTTTAATAAGTGGAGTATAATTTACCTAACCTAAATTCAATGTTCCTGTAACCATAGTTTCTGGTTTTCAGAAGATAGTCCTAATTTATGACTGTCATAGATCAATAAATGCTGTTATTTATTTTTAGTGCTATCTTTCCCTCTAAATAGTGTCCCAATTTAAATGAATTATATAATTTTGGCAACCAAATTCTTGATTTTATAAATAATACTGTGATGGACATCTTTTTATACACAGTTTTTACTTTTCTGATGTTATTTCTGTAGGAGGAATTGATAAACTTAATATTTGGTCAAGTAGGGATATTTCGAAATAAGCTGTAAATGCTTCCATTTTTGTGTGATTGTGTCTTTTAGGAAAGAAAAATGATACTCTATTCATTTTCTTATAATTTCTTATACAGTTATGTTAATTCCTGAAAGTTCAAATGGATTTAATTATATTGTCACTGTTATTTCTCTACCACTGGATTTCAGGATCCATTAAAAAATAAGACAAAAATCTTGTCTATTCTCTATAAACTTTTGAGTATTTTATAAGTGATTTTCAAATCATGGTTTGATTGATCAATTCATTCACTAAATCTCTTAGGTATTAGCTGTTCCAAGCATTTCCTTATTTTTCTAAATAAAATTAAAATTTCCTGTATACTCCCAACTCATTATCAATTTTTGATGGACTCCTTTCCCTTTCTAGCACTCACATGGTCCTAACAAATGGGTACATGTGGAGAAGTCTTAAGAGTCTGGTTACTTCCATCAGTATCATTTTTTTCCTTTGGCTTCTCAAGCATTGTATTGTCAATGATGATGTTCATGGTTAACATCTTCGTGAAGCACAGAGATCCTCAACCTTCCCCCAGTGCTGACATCCTTTGAGCATGGCCTCTAAAGGAATCCACATGGCTATTTTCTTTCAGTTTCCAGGGAGACTACACCAAGGCAGTTTCCAGGGTTACTCTCTGTCTTAGTCAGCTCAGTCTGCTATAACAGATTACCATCATCTGCATAGCGTAAACAGTAAACATTTATTTGTCACAGTTCTGGAAGCTGGGAAGCCCATGATCAAGGTGCTGGTAGATCCAGTGTCTGGTGAGGGCAGCTTCCTGGTTTGCACAGTGCCATATGCTCATCTGGTGGAGAGCAGGGAGAGAGGAAGCAAACTCTACTGTCCCTTCTTAAGTGAGCACTAATCGCATTCATGAGATCTCCAGCCTCCTGATCTCATTACTCCCCAAAGGCCCCACCTCCTAATACTATCACATTAGGGGTTAGGGTTTCAACATACGAATTGGGGGTGGGGGGCACAAACATTCAGTCCATAACACTCACCTGTTATACGGTCCCCAGGGCTTCCTTGTGGATAATTTGACTTAATTCCCTCAAAGGCCTAAGCCTTTCAAAACACTGCCTGTGCATGTTGAGAGTGTCTTCAGAGCAGCTCCACCTCCAGTTTGGGGATGTGAAACACAAAGTAGCCATTAATTGCTCCTAGTGGGGGAGACAGTCTAGAGCTAAAGAACTCTAAGGCCTACTTCACCTCCATTCCTGAAGGGGAAAGGGTAGAAGAAACGAGGGATGTTTTAATTTTTGTTGTTGAGATAATATTAATTGAATAATAATAATAATAATATCTTCAAATGATACCCATTGAAACTTTTCTTTTTCCTTTCCATATAAATCGTTCACCAGCTATATGAAGCTCTGTTAGGTGCGATGAGGAATCAGATGTTTATGGAGGGGGATGGGATCAAGGTAGAACTTGGTGAATTGGTGGGAAGGTAATCACTTGCTTTCAAGTAGCTCAGGATCGAGTAGCAAGACAGGTAGCTCACCACTAGTCTAGTGGTTAAGAACAGACACGCTGCGTTCAAATCCCAGCTCTGTCACTTACCAGCTTTTGTCAAATCAGTTCATTTCTCTATACCTTAGTTCTCTCGTCTGTCAAGTGACTAATAATGCTTTTCTAGGGTTGTTGTGAAGATTATATGAGTTAATATATAATATTATTATTTATATATTATAATAATATTAATATATTAATAAAAAGAAACTTAATACCTGATGTGTAATAAATGTTTCATAAATTTTAGCTATAGTCATTAAGTTTAAGCAGACTATAATATGATGTGAAAGATACAAATGATGTATTAAAAGAGAAATGAAAAAGAGAAACTTGATTTTCGCAGGAGGGTCAGTGATGACCTCACAGAGGAGATGACTTTAAGTCGAGCTTTGAAGAATGGGTAGAAATCCAACAGATAGAAATAAGAAAATCATTCCATGATGAGGAAAGAGTGTTAGTACTTTAAAATACACGGGATTTTTGTTTGCGGAATGTCAATTAGCCTCATATGTGGGGCACACAGAATTCCTAGAGAAGGTTTTCAAGTGATGTGGCATGATATTAGTGATATTATGTTGGAAACATGGGTTGAGGGAATATATTAAAATGCCTTATATACCAAGCTAAAATATTAAGATTTTATCCTCTTAGGCAATGGAGCATGATGAGAGGTTTTCTGAACAAGTGACTAATATTACTAGATTTGCATTTTTTATGAAAACAATTGACAGCAATATTAAGCATGGTTAGGAAGGGGAAGAGACTGCAGACAGGTAGGTTTCTGAAAAGGTTTGTAGTTGACGATGCAGCAGATAGAGTGAAAGATAATGGTGGCTTTTTTCCTGAGTGACTGAGAGAATATTTATGCTGTTAACTGAGCTAAGAAAAATGCTATACGAGTTGGGAATAATCAGAAAGGGAAGTCTGGCCTTTCAGGCTGTCAATCCTGTATGTTTCTACCACTCTAAATTTGGCATGCAGATGGTACTCATTATTATTGTTGTTTAACATTTACTGAGCGTCGACAGGGAGCTAAGCCTGGTGTGGAACATTGGAAAGGCGTGCGTATCTCCGCATTCCTACTCCCACCTCCGTCTGGTACCGTCACTGTTATTGTCATATTTTCTGGGCACTTGGAACTTAGTGACTGGTTTGTTATTCACTTAATAATTACCAATGACATGATAAAAAGTGAAAAGATTAAAAGTATATTCATTTATCAATCAGTAATTCACGGGCAACGGGTGCATGATATTGCCTAAAACTTTGTTTAAATAACGGTTATATGACTTACCTGTATTTAGTGTCTTGCAATTTTATTGCAAGTTTTGCATTTATTAGCTTATTTTTCTCTTAAAACAAATACAGAAAGCTACTGCTTTATTTTAAAATATTTAAAATCATAGAAAAATGCATAGAATAATTTAACAAATATCAATGCTTCATGCACACATAGACACACCTGTATTTTTTTTTTTTTTTTTTTTTGGTGAGGAAAGTTGGCCCTGAGCTAACATCTGTTGCCAATCTCCCTCATTTTGCATTACATTGAATAATGTAAATATTAACATAATTATATATAATTGTCATATACATATGACATATCATATCATTACTATCTATCTGTTTAATTTACTACAGTGTGGTACTGGATAAAAAATAGATCTGTAGAATAGTGATAATAAATAGATAGCTCAGAGATAGACTCATACATATACGGTTAACTGATTTTCACCAAGAATGCCAAAGCTGCTCAATGGAAAAAAGATAGTCATTTAAGTAAACAGTGCTGAAACTATTGGACATTTTTAATACCAAAAAACAACTCCTCTCAATACCATCTTGCCAATCTTACGATTGTGAAATGGAATCCCCATTACTCTGATGTATATTTCCCTGATTGCTGATGAGGAAGAATAACTTTTTGTATACTTATGGGCCATTCAGTTTTCTTTGTTAGTGAATTACCTTTTCATATATTTTGTCTAGCTTCCTATTGAATTTTCTATTATTTTTAACAGCTTAATTGAGATTTAATTGACATATAATAAAGTATATATATTTAAATTATACAATTCAATGTAAATACTGGCTAGCAGTGATGATAGTGAGCTCTTAATCTTAATTTTTACATTAATTAAAATGCATTTTAAGTTTCCCCATAGAGCATAATGTTTAGATTGAGTTTTAGTAGATGTCCCATGATCGGGTTAAGGGAAATCCCTCTTTCTGCTTTGCTAAAAAATTATTGCTATTATTTTTAATCATCAATGAATTTTGAGTTTTATTGAGTAACTTTTCCATATTTGTTGAGCTAATCTAAATATGTCTCAAATTTAAAGTGTTAAGATATATAAACAAATTCATCATTTTGCTATTTAAGTACAATTTATCTCATGATAAATCCCACTGGTTGATGATACACACACACACACACATACACATAAGCACACACACATTGCTGGATTAGATTTGCTTAATTTATTTACTATATTTACATTTATGTTCATAAGCAAGGATATTCTATAATTTTTTATGTTGTTCTTATCTCCTTTTGGTATCAGTTTTATCAGGTTTATAAAATTGGCTGCACACATTTCCCTTTTTGAATGTTCTGCAAAACTTGTATAAGAAATATACAATTTTATTTTATTAATTTATGCTTTTATCTTTACTATGACCACTCTTCACTGTACTTTAGGCTTATTCTATGGTTCTTTTTCAAGCCTTTTGATTCAAATTTTTAGCTCATTTAGTTTTAATTTTTCTGTTTTTGACCACATAATGTGTTTTGTCTACTAGCAAGTATTTGAAAGTTTTTAAAAGAATTTCTGGAGCTGGCCCAGTGGTGCAGTGGTTATGTGCGTATGTTCCACTTGGGCGGCCTGGGGTTCACCAGTTCAGATCCCATGGGATCCCTGCCAGACATGGAACCACTTGGCACGCCATGCTATGGTAGGTGTACCACATATAAAGTAGGGGAAGATGGGCATGGATGTCAGCTCAGGGCCAGTCTTCCTCAGAAAAAAAAAAGAGGACGATTGGCAGCTCAGGGCTAATCTTCCTCAAAAAAAAAAAGAAAGAATTTCTTTGTGGCCTGGTCAAAATATAATTGTAAACACTCCATGTACTGTGTTTTTTTGAGGAGGCTTAGCCCTGAGCTAACATCCACTGCCAATCCTCCTCTTTTTGCTGAGGAAGTTAGGCCCTGAGCTAACATCTATACCCATCTTCCTCAATTTTTCATATGTGAGATGCCTGCCATACCATGGCTTGATAAGTAGTGTGTAGGTCTGCACCCAGGATTTGAACTGGCAAACCCCAGGCCACCGAAGCAGAGCACGTGAACTTAACCACTGGGCTGGCCCTAACACTCCATGTACTTCTGAAAGGAATTTGCATCCTCTTTTTGCTATATATATATAATTATATATATAATTGTATTATAAATATAATGTATATAATGTAATATAATAAATATAATTATATACAAAATTATATTATAAATCAATAAAGATATAAGCATGTAATTTATATACTAAGAAATTATATAAATATTAAGTGATTGAACAATGTAAATATTTATATAATTATATATAATTTTCATATACATATATTTATATCATTACCGTCTTTCTGTTTGATTTACCACAGTGTGCTATTGGCTAAAAGATAGGTCTGTATAATATTGAAAATAAATAGATAGTCCAGAGATAGACTCATACATAAATGGTTAACTGATTTTCACCAAGAATGCCAAGACAGTTCAGTGGAAAAAGTATAGTCATTTAAGTGAATAGTGCTGAAACTGTTGGACATGTTTTTATACAAAAAAAAATTCTCTCAATCTCACCTTGCACCATACAAAGATTAATTAATTTGAAATGAGTGATAAACATAAATATCAAGCTCAAAATTATAAAACTTGTAGAAGAAAATATAGGAGAAAATCTTTGTGACCTTAGGTCAAGCAAAAATTTCTTAGCTAGAACACAAAAATCATCAACCTAAATTTTTTAAAGAATCAATAAATTAGACTTCTCAAAATTATAAGTTTTACATTTCAAAAGAAACTATTAGGAAAATAAAAGAATAACCTTCAGACTAGAAAATAATATTTACAAAATACTTCTTTGATGAAGGACTTGTATCCAGAATATATAAAGAGCTCTTATAGTTTAATAAGGAGAAAACATCTTAATTAAAACTGCAAAAGTTTTGAGCAGAAGCTTCACCAAAGATGATGACTTCGCATATCAAGTAAAAATATGAAAAGATGCTCGATATCATTAGTCATTAGAGAAACGCAAATTAAAACCACAATGGGATATCATTACACATTTACTAAAATGGCTAAAATAGAAACAACTGACAATACCAAGTACTGACAAGAATGTGGAGCAACTGGGACATTTATAAATTAATAATAGGAATGCAAAATGGTATAGACATGTTGGAAAGTCGTTGAATAAAGTTAAACACTTATCATTGGACCCAGCAATTCTAACCAAGAGAAATGAAATGTGTGTTCACAAAAAAACCTGTGTGGAAAAGTTTATAGCAATGTTATTAATAATTGCCCCATACTAGAAACAACTCAAATGTCAATCAACTGTTAGATGGGTAAATAAACTGTGGAATGCCATGGATTGGAATTCTATTCAGCAATAAAATGGGAGGAATTGATGCATGCAACATCATGGATGAATGCAAAGACATGATGCTAAGTGAAAGAAGCCACATTCAAAAGTATGCAAATTGTATTATTTCATTGATACGGTGTTGTGGAAAAGCCAAAACTGTAAGGACATAAAAAAGAACAGTGGCAGCCAAGGGCTGAACGTGGAAAAAGTAGATCAACTATGAAAGAGCATATAGGAACTGTTTTGGGGTGATGCAAGTGTTCACTATCTTGATTATGCTAGTGGTTGCACAACTATGCGTATTTGTTAAAAATCATAGAGCAGTACTCAGAAACAAAAGGTGATTTTACTGTATATAAATCATTATCTAATAAACCTGGCAAATTTTTCATTATTTCTTTTTGTATGAAGGTCTTATACATATTTTATGAGGGCATTATTCTTGAATGCTTTACAATTTTGATGCTATTTTAGATGATACATATTTTTAAAATTCAGCCTTGAACACTGTTAAAGCATAAAATTGTGGTTAATTTTGTTATGTTGGTTAAGTTCCAACAAACCTGCTGAAGTGTTACGTTAATTCTATTTTTTAAAGATGCTTTTGGATTTTTATCTATTCACAATTATCTCATTAGTGGATAATAAACATTTTGTTTATTCCTCAAAAAAAAAAAGAAGAATGTAAATTTCGCAAAGCTTATGTCATTTACTCAAGTCCACAGGGCTTGAAAGGGGCAGAACCATAATTCCAACAACACTCTTCTGAATATAAATCCCAGAGCATTCTTTAATTCATTTTTTACTTGTATTATTTAATTGCTTTGATTATTTCATTTAAAGTATTTATGTTGGATATGTATTATTTGCAAGGCTGCAATGGATATCTCATTTATGCCCCCCAAAGCATCTATTTCCTATTTTCTAGTTATAGATTCTCAATTTCCACCAAGAAAAATTCCCAGTGCCATCTCCCACCTGTGAATTTAATGGAGTTGATAAATACACATCCAATCAGAACACCACATATGCTATCCATAGTAAATGGTTTAGGGATCAACACATGACTCACGCCAGGCTTACCATCTAATTCACAAAATTCAAGAGGACTTACTGGAAGGAAGAGCATTCATTCCACCAGGCTTGCAGTGCTGTAGTATGTAAATCTGAAGCTCCTGAGAGCTGCTCTGAGATGAGAACCTCCTTGAGGATGAAGCCATCACACAGGAAAGCAGAGCTGAGGGGCAGAGATAGAATTCTGATGACCTCTGATTCAATTTTTCTGAAAGACAAACAGGTCCCTGGACTTTTCAGTTATATGAATGAGTAAGTTAACTTTTTTGCTTGAACCTTTTTGAATGTGAGAGTATTCTGTGATATATTGAGGCATAAAATAAAACATTGGTCTGGAAACAGAGAGGTCTCACATGTAAAGCATGGCATCAAGGACCTCACAGACTTATAAAGAAGATAAGAAATGCACATAAATTTATGATGATAACTTTCTATGTTGACTCAATGTCTGAGACTATTGATAAGAATAAATTGAGTTACATAAATGTGAGCTATTTCCTCCTTCATGTCCAGAAGCAAATAATATTTTCCATTCTACCAAATACAGAGAAAAATTTGAAGGAAATCCTCATCTGAGTAAAGAGATGTAGTCCTAAAAAACTCAGATTCAGATTTTATTGAATGCTATTGACAGACTTTTGGACTTACATTACTTCAAAGACTTAGATTCCTTAACCACCATGAGTTTTGGAGATCAAAAGAGGAAGATGTGATTCCAAACATTAAAAAATAAGTAAATAGTTTTACCATCTGTGGAAAAAGAGCACATGAAGGTGACCTCAAGATTTGCTATCAGGAGCTGGGAATAAAATCAAGGACCTGCTCAGTGCTCACCACTTTCTCTCATTTATGTTAATCAAACTATCGTTAAATAAAAAGCTGAAGAAATAAATGTCAGAATCTAGGCCTTGAAAACATCGTTAAATAATATTTTTAAAAATGCGGTAAATTGGAAATCAGTCAAAATCTACAGGCTACTTAATCCCAAATGATGCATTTCAACCTAGTAAAAATTAATTAAATAATTTTGGGGACATACCAGTATGAAAAGGGAAAAGAAATTGATCACATTAATAAGATTAAGTCATGAAAGTTCATGCCTATAAGTACATATAAAATGTCAATCTCTGTATATAGGTACAGTATATAAAGTACCTAACCATCAAGTGCACCTTCAACACATATTTTTTTACAGAATTGCATCAAACCTGTAGAACTGACATTTTTACAATGTTAATTGTTACGATCCATGAATAGGAATTCATGAATTATGAATCCATAAAAGTCTTCTTTGATTTCTTTCACCATTTTGTAATTTTTAGGATACAGGTCTATATATTTTATTATATTTATAGCTAAGAATTTCATTTTCTCTGCAACAACTGCAAATGGTATTGTGTTTTTAATTTTGGTTTCTTATGTTTGTTTTTAGTAGATAATAAGGTAATTAATTTTTATGTGTTGCTCACAAATCCTGCACTTAATAGTTCTTGGACTTTTTAAATAGATTCCTTGAGATTTTCAATATAGACATTCATATCATATGCAAATAGGAACCATTTTATTTCTTCCTTTCCAATCTGTATGCCTTTTCTTTCTTTTTCTCACCTTATTGCACAGACTAGAACTTCCAGTTTAAAAAGAGTAGTGCGAGCAGATATCCTTGCCTTATTCCAGTCTTGGAGGAAAAATATTCAGTCTTTCACCCTTAGGAATGATGATAGTCAGAACTTTTGGTAGATGCTCCTTATCAAGCTGAGATAATTCCACTCTCTTACTATGATGCTTAGACAGGTTTTCTTTTTTTATTGTTTTTTTTAGTGAGGAAGATTTGTCTTGAGCTAACATCTGTTGCCAATCTTCCTCTTCATATTTTTGCTTGAGGAAGATTCTCCCTGAACCAACATCTGTGCCAATCTTCCTCTATTTTTTACATGTGGGACACTACCATAGCACAGCCTGATGAGCAATGTGTAGGTCTATGCACGGGATCCAAACTGGCGAATCCCAGGCCACCCAAGCAAAGCACATGAACTTAACCATGCCCCTGGGCCAACCCCATGCTCAGAGTTTTTATATGAATTAATATTGGATTTTGTAAAATGCTTTTTCTGTGTCAATTAATACAGCCATTTGATTTTTCTTTTTTTTTGTTTGTTGATATGGAGGATTAAATTGATTGATTTTCAGATATTGAACCAGTCTTCCATACCTGGAAGAGATTCCATTTGGTAATAATATGTAATTCTTTTTATACATTGCTGGATTCAATTTTGTCATATTTTGTTGACAATTTTTATGTCTAAGCTCATGAGAAATAGTGGTTTGTAGTTTATTTCTTCTTTCTTTTCTTTTTATTTCTACTGTCCATGTCTGGTTTTGGTATCAGGTTAGTATTAGCCTTATAAAACATACTGAAAAATGTTCTCTCTTCTTTTATGTTCTGGAAGAGACTGTAAAATTAGTGTCAATTCTTTAAAGGATTCTTCAGTGAAACATCTGGATCTGGTTTCTTTTTAGAGAGCTTTTAAACTGCAAATTCAATTTACTCAAAGATAATAGGACTATTTAGGTTGACTATGTCATCTTTATTGAGCCTTAGTAGTTTGTGGCTTTGAGGAATTTGTCCATTTCTTCTAAATTGGATTTATGAGTACAAAATTGTTCGCAATATTTTCGTGTTATTCTTTGGTGGCTACATGATCTGTAGTGATGTTTCTTGTTTTATTCTTGATATTGGTAGTTTATGTCTTTGCTAGTTTTTTTCTTTGGCAGTCTTATGAGAGCTTTATAATTTTATTTTTTCCCCCAAAGAACCAGTTTCTTGTCTTATTGATTTTCTCTATCGTTTTCCTTTTTTCAAATGCACTGATTTATGTTCGTATCTTTGCTATTTTCTTCCCTCTTCTTGCTTTGGTTATATTTTGTTATTCTTTTTCTTTTTCTTTTTGGGGGATAGGAATTTAGATTATTGATTTCAGAATTTAGCTGCTTCTCACATATTTTGATAGGTTGTATTTTCATTTTTCTTCACTTCTATGTATTTTTTTAATTTCCTTTGAGACTTCTTCCTTGACCCATGGATTATTTAGGCTATTTCCAAGTGTAGGGATTTTCCAGTTCTCTTTCTAATTTTTCGTTTGATTCCATTATGTTCAGAGAACATTCTCTAAAAATTACAAGTGTTTTAAATTTGTTGAGGTTTGTTTTAAGGCCCAGGAATGATCTATGTTGTTGAATATTCCATGGTGTTTGAAAAAAGAATGTGTATTCTGATATTGTTGAGTCAACACATACTTTTGGGCAACTACTAAGTTTAAATGATAGGAGGTAAACGTATGCATAAAGCCTAGTCTCTATTCTTGAGAAGCTAATAAGTTTGTCCAGGAAAATCAGAAGTTTGTGAAAATAATTATAAGATGGTGAGAATCAGAGATTACAATTCATTAAGTTGAGAAAGTTTTTTATAGAAAGAGTGGTGTTTTTGTCAAACATTAAAGGATGGGTAAAGCTGTAACGTGATATTTGAAAGACAGATACCTTGCTTTTGTTTATGTAGGGCATTGAGGCTGAGAGAGGAGAGAAAAGAAGGAGTTTGCCTACTTACTCTTTTAAGATACAGAATTTTGCTGATAGTTTGTTAAACAGGACCACACCAAAACACTTAGCATTGATATAAAAGGAAGGTTTCAAATATTATTCCACTGATGCTTTACCTGTTTTTCTTCCTGAGGAAGTTCTCTTCCAAGGCAATTAAAAGTGAATGATTTACAGGATGTTAATATAAATTAGGCTTTGGGGAATTTAGAAATCTAGGTCTGTGAATGTTTCACAACAATAAGTTGATTTCCATTTGAAATGAAAGGGAAAGGCCTGTTACAAACTATATAAACTATATATGCCTGAACAGGCAAGAATTAAAACTGGAAGCCATGGAATTAAAGAACCAAAACATTTTCTTCTGATAAATTGGAAAGAGAAAGTACAATTCTCCCAAAAGTTAAGTGGGTATTGAAAAATTACAGAAAATGTTAAACATATGATTTTTCCTGCTACTGCAAACAAGCTAAAATATGAGGAATCATTAGAATTATTCATAGTATGTAGGGGGATCAAAAGAAAGAGGATATTTTATATCAAATGATGAAAGTAACATGTATTATGTGCACATATTTTATATACCCATTATTTATACTTTGCACATGAAAAATAGAGGGTTAACTTGACCAGCAACACATAGTTGGTTAGAGGTGAAATTTTTCTAATTTATCCCAGGTCCTTGACTTTTATAGTTCATGATCTTTCTTGTGAAACATAAACCACAGCTCTCTTCTCATAATGAAAATCTTCATGAAATGGCAAGAAAGCATCTTAAGGTTCCAAAAGAGAATGTTAACTATATATTCCCTAATGATACTCATATTTCCATATCTTGTTTTCCTCCTACAACAAAGAGCACTCACTCTCATTCTCATTAGCTAATGCTTGCTGTTTTCCAGATCAGTTAGTGTGCAAGGAACCCGTGGCTTGGTTTGTGATCCTGTTCTCTTCTCTGTCTTCACTCCCTCCCTTGGTGATCTCATTTGGTCTCATGGATTTGAACACCATATTTATGCTGATGATTTACAAATTTGTTTCCCAAGCTTAGACTTTGTATATCCAACTGTCTTTAACATCTTCTCTTGGATAATAGTATCTCATGCTTGATATGTTGAAATGAACTCCTAATCCTGTGTCCCAGATATGCTCCCCCTTCAGCTCTCTCCATCGCAGTTGATAGCAACTCCATCTCTCCATTTGGTCAGACAAAAAACATTGGAGACATCACTGATTCCTGTCTTTATCTCATACCCTATATCCATTCTGTGAGGAAATCCCATTGCCTCTACCTTCAAAATACATCTTGCAGCTGACCACTTCTTTCCACCTGTGTTAGTATCAACCTGGTCCTAGTGAACATTATCTTTTGCCTAGATTACTGTAATAGCCATTAACTGTTTTCGCTTCATCTATCTTTGTTCAAATACAGTCCATTTTCAACATAGTAGCCAGAATGACCATTACAAAATTTTGTCGAGACTTATCACTTATTTGCTTCCTGCAATGGTTCCCTATTTCAATTTTACTCAAAAATAAAAGCCAATGTTCTTTAGACAAACATTAATGTACAATTGAAATTTCACAAGATTGTAACCTATCAATAACTCAATAAAAAAATAAATAAATAAAAGCCAATGTTCTTTTATTGCCTAAGTTATTCAAGACCTGAACCTTCTTACATATTATCCCTCTGACTCATCTCTTGTTACTCTTTCCTCTTGCTCACTCTGGACAGCCTCAAAAACCTTCTAGCTGTTCTTTAAACCTGCCAGATGTGCTCCTGACTTAAGTCCTTTGCTCTAGCTATTTCTCCTTTTGAAACATTCTCCTCCAAGATATATAAATTTAAATTTATAACTTTCTCTCCTTCTTCAAGTTTTTGTTCAAATATCATCTTCTCGATGAGGTAGTCTCTGTTACCCTATTTGACTGCAACCTGTCCCCTGCCCTCAACACTCTAGATCCTTGAATATAGGAATGTTCCTATACATAGGGAATCAAAGTTATCCCCAAACTGTTATCGCAAAACTGAAGAGCAACTGCACAGGAAATTGCGTTTTAACTGTGTCTATATTAGCTAATTCAATTCCTTTTTATTCCTTCAGTAAAATTATTTACAGTTGAATAAGTAGTTTCTTGTTTCTTTTGATACTATTCATGAAATGGCAAATATCCCACACAGAAAACAGAAACACTCAAATTAAACTTTTTGTTAAAATTATTTATTTGGATCTTAAATTTGTTGGTTTTATTTAATAAGAAAGAGACTATGCAACATATTATGCCATATTATTGCAAAAGAAGTAAACTCCTAAATAGACCTATATGATTCAGCTCCCTCATTGCTTTTGGTACAAAAATCCTATTGCTTAGGTTTTCTCCCCACTTTGATTTTCACTCCCCTGTTGAAATGGATTGTACTTTTCACTTATACCAGTACCCTCCAGTACTTGTTTATAATAACATTTATTGAACATCTGCTACAGGTCCTGTGTTGCTTTACATACATAATTCCTTATAATCCTTACATCACTGGGAAGCAGGTTTTGTTATTGCTATTTTACAAGTGAGAAATTTTCATTAGAGCAGTTAAGTAAATTGCACAATGTCACAATGCTGCTAATTAGTAGAACGTGGATTTGAACTCAGGCCTGAGGCCATATTCTTTTGTTTAGCCACATTGCCTTTAATTCATTGGTTGAAACTATTGCCCATTAATGTCCTTCTTCACAGTAAACTGTCTTCCTATAACTAACATCCATTGATCCTGGGTCTGTTTTCCAGGGTGAAACAGATTATATCTTATTGTTGATTCTCATAACGGTCCTTGTTATATCTTCTTGATGAATTATTCTATTTATCATTATGAAATCCATTGTAATTTTCCCTGGTCTGAAGTATACTTTGTGGGATAATAATGTAGATACTCTAGTTTTCTTCTTCTTAATTTTTTTTTACTTTTTTAAGTTGAGACTAAATTCACATAATATAAAATTAACCATTTTAAAGTGTACAATTCAATGGACTTTAGTACATTCCCAATAGTGTGCAACTACAACCTCTGTGTAGTTCCAAATTATTTCAATCACCCTGAAATCAAACCCTGTGCCCATTAAGTCATCCCCTCCCTTCCCCCAGCCCCTAACCACCACCAATCTGCTTTCGGTCTCTAAGGATGTACCTAGTCGGAATATTTCATATAAATGGAATCATACAATAAATGAAAAGTAACTTTTATGACTGGCTTCTTTCCCTTGGCATGTTTTGATGTTTATCCATGTTATACTAAGTATCAATACTTTGTTCTTCTTTTGACTGGATAATATTCCGTTAAGTGTTTATAACACATTGTCTTTATCCATGCAAGGATTCATGGACAACTGCGTTGTTTCCACCTTTTGGCTATTGTGAATAGTGCTGCTTATGAACATTCATGTACAAGATTTGAGTGTCTGTTTTCATTTCTTTGGGATATATAGCTTTGAGTAGAATTGCTTCTTCATATGATAATTCTATGTTTAATGTTTGAGGTACCATCAGACCATTTGCCATAGTGGCTACTGCATTATTATTTTTTGTATGATATATCTTTTTCAATCCTTTTACTTTTAACTCTATATCTACAGAGTTAAAATGATTTTTCTGTAAACAGCATATAGTTGAATCTTGCTTTTTAAAATCTAGTTTAACTTTTTTTGCCTTTTACTTCAAATGTTTATACCATTTACAGTAATACAATTATCAATACATTCCACTGTTCACTGAAACTCTGTTCATTTTTATCAGTCTTTATTATCTCTGTGCTTCATTTTTGTTTCTATCGCAGTGACTTCAAATTTATTAAATTTATTTGGCAGTGTCTAATTTAATGTTAATTTAATCCAATGAATTTTGATTTCAGATATTATATTTTTCAGATTTAGAATTTTGCTTATTTCTTTTTGTATATCTTTTCTTTCTTTCTTTATTATCTTTGTGATTTTCTTTTAATATGTGAATGTAATTATAATAACTGTTTACATCCTTGCCTGCTAATCCCATCATTTCTACTATTTTGGGGCCTGTTTCAATTGAATCATTTTTTCTGACCATGAGTCACATTTTCCTGCTTGTTGGCATGTCTAGCAATTTTTCGTTGATACTGGACATTGTGTATTTTATGTTGCTGTGTATCTGGATTGTGTCATTTTCTTTAAAAGGATTGGATTGGTTCTTACAGGAAGTTAAGTTACTTGAGATGAAATTTGATACTTTTGAGGGTTGGTCTTAAGTTTTATCATGGTAGTTATGGAGTAACCTTTGCTATGGGAATAATTCAGGTATGCTACACTAATAATTCAGAAGGACCTACCCTTCTGGGGTCCCCACTGAATACCCCAAGTGATCAACAAAGATGCTTCATTCTGGACAGTGGAAATTTGAACAATTTCCCAGCCTTTGAAAGTTCTTGAACCATTTACTCCCAGTTTCCCCATCCTCCATTCCACAACATTGTGGAGATTCACTCAAGACATGCACATCTTAGTAAGAATCAACGAAAACTTGATTAGACTTCTAGAACTTCCTTTCCATAACTCTGCCCTGCAAATTCAAATTAATTCAGGCTTACTGAATTCTGATCTGTGTCTTCTCAAATCAACGATACTGTTGTACTCTTAGTATTTCCTTTTACAATGGTTAATTTTACATGTCGACTAGGCTAGGCTAGTGCTGGATATGTGGTCAAACGTTATTCTGGATGTTTCCATGAAGGTGTTTTGGGATAAGATAATTTTTTTACTACTGTTATTTTAATAGACTTTATTTTTTATAACAGGTTTAGGTTCACAGCAAATTTGAACAGAAGTTAAAGAGATTTTCCATATACTCTCTGCCCCCACACGGCATAGCCCCCTCCAGTATCAACATCCCTCACCAGAGTGGTACATTTGTTATAATTGAGGAATACACATTGACATATCATTATCACTCAAAGTCCATAGTTTATCTTAGAGTTCACTTGTGGTGCTGTACATTCTCTGGGTCTAAACAAATGTGTGACATATATTCACCATTATTGTACCATACAGAATAGTTTCATTGCCCTAAAACTCCTTTGTGCTCTGGCTACTCATCCCTCCTTCCCCCAACTCCTGGCAACCACTGATCTTTTTACTGTACTCATAGTTTTGTCTTTTCTAGAATATCATATATTGAAATCATACAGTTTGGAACCTTTTCAAATTGACTTCTTTCACTTAGCAATTGTGTTTAAGATTCCTGCATGTCTCTCATGGCTTAATAAATCATTGTTTTATAGTGATGAATAATATTCTATTGTCTAGATGTACCACAGTTTATTTATCTTTTCACCTATTGAAGGGTGTCTTGGATGTTTCCAGTTTTAGCAATTAGGTATAAAGCTGCTATAAATATCCATGTGCAGATTGTTGTATGGAAGTGAGTTTTTAACCTTTGGGGAGATATCAAGGGGTGCACTTGCTGGATTGTATGGTAAAAGAATGTTTAGTTTTGTAAGAAACCACCAAACTGTCTTCCAAAATGACTGTACTAATGTGCATTCCCACCACCAATGAAGAAAATTTCCTGTTGCTCCATATCCTCACCAGCATTTGATGTTGTCAGTGTTCCAGATTTTGGCCTTTCTAATAGGTTGTTTTAATTTGCATTTCCTTGATGACATATGATATGGAGCATCTTTTCATATGCTTATTTGTCCTCTGTGTATCTTCTTTGGTGAGGTATTAGTTAAAGTCTTTGGCCCAATTTTTTAATCAGATTGTTTTCTTATTGTTGAGTTTTAAGAATTCATTGTATATTTTGGGCAACAATACTTGATCAGATATGTCTTTTGCAGATATCTTCTCCAAGTCTGTGTCTTGTCTTTTCACTCTCTTAGCAGTGTCTTTCACAGTGCAGAAATTTTTAATTTTAATGAAGTCAAGCTTATCAATGTTTTCTTTCATGGATCATGCCTTTAGAGTTGTATCTAAAAAGACATTGCCAAAACCAAAGTCATCTAGATTTTCTCCTATTTTATATTCTAGGAGTTTATAGTTTTTATTGAAGTTATCTTTTAAATTAGTGGACACTGAAAAAGCAGATTGCCCTTCATAATGTTGGTGGGCCTCATCTAATCAGTTGAAGTCCTCAATTAAACAAAAGACTAGCCTCCTCCTAGCAAGAGGGAATTCTGGAGCAGGCAACTTTAGGACTTGAACTGAAACAATGGTTCTTCCCTGTGTCTCCAGACTACCTCCTCAACTTGCAGATTTTGCACTTGCCAGCCTCCATAATGCATGAACCAATTCCTTAAAAAACTCCTTTTATATGCATGTACACATGTTATTGGTTCTCTTTCTCTGGAAAATCCTGACTAATACACTTTCCCTCCTCTATGATCTAAATGAATCTCCAGGAGGAAAGTTTATATGACATAATGCTCACTTTAATTTGTTTCCTTTCTCTCAGAGACCACAGTTCTGTGCTGCCTGTTGTCCAATGTTTAAAAATTGTTTAATATATTTTACCTGGTTTTTAAATTTTTTAAGAAGTGAAGGTTAAATCCAGTCACTATTACATCTTTATCGCCAGAACTTGAAGTCCAATATAAGTATTTAAGTAGAAAAGCACTCAATTTCCATGCTCCTTATAATCTTTTATTTCTCTGTTCTTTAAATATTTGTCTTTTTACATAATTTGCCTATGAGTAGAAATGTGAATGCTTTTTAATTAACTTGAGGAAAGACATAAACATTTGTTTAAAGTTAAATAAATATGAGTTCAAATGATAGTTCCACCACACACTAAGTGCCATGAGCAGTTTATGTACTTTCTTAGAGCTTTTATTTTCTCATCTGACAACTGTGGCTAATAACTGATTCACAGATTTATTGAACATAAAGCACCTGGGACACCATATGCCCTCAATAATTGCTAGTACACTGAGCACATTTTTCTGGGAAGTTCTCCACTCTTCTCCTCCATCCAAATGGATAGACTTAGAAAGTGAAGCCATTTTGTATACCAAGTCACTGTTCTCTATCACATTCAGTTCAGAGGTAGACACTTAGTGGTTGTAATATTTAAAGCTCAGGAATTGCTTGTAGAGATCATGTTTCCTACCATAAATATCAGAGACAAGGAGAAGACAGAGAAAGAGAGACAGACAGACAAAGAGAATTCCCAAGATTGACAAAATATTTTTAATAATATTCAATTCCCTGGATTCAATTGTTACTAAGGTCCAGACATGAGGCGCATTCTATTCCATGAGTTCCTTGAGACACCTCACTACCCTTGCAATAAATTTTTATTTTGGCTTAAGTTGGATTAAATTTGATTTTTGGCCTTGGCAACCCAAAGCTTCCTCACTAATAGTATTCATCATTTTCTGACTTTGATTTGCTTTGTTACCTTGGAAATTAGAACTCACATATTTTCCCGTTTGTAATAATCCAGATAATAATTCATCTTTTCACTCTCTAGTATTTGTAAAATATAGAGGGAGGTAATTCTTTTCAAAACATTGAGTGTTTTACTGTAATGTAGAAGTCGAACAATTATAGACTGATCAGAAAACTACTCCTCAGACGAATATATTTTATAAGCCTTTCAATATCCCCACTTGTACTGTTTCCTGTAATTCTAAATCTTTAATCATAAATGACTTTAATTATAGTCCAGCTTTTTGCATGGATAAAGTAATGAAATATGAACTTTATTGTTGGTCAAACTTATGTAAATTCAGAATGTGACAATCAGTGTAAAATATGTAAATATCAAACAGGTTTCCAGTGTAACAATCAATCACAGAAACAGGTGTACCTCACTTATGCCTAATTAAACATTACACAAAGTACTGTTCAACTTCAATTTAAGACTTGAATATCTTACTGTAACAGTAGAAAGTCCCAGGGAACAATTCTGGCATACAATGAAGTATTTTCAGGAAAGACCTAAACTGGATTACAAAGACTTGAAAATCTACAAGGAACATACACAGAATATTTGATCCAGATCCTGATTTCAAGTGTTAAGTATGTTATGTAGTGAGTACTGTGTGCCAGTCACTGTGGCAGTTGCTATGGATAAGTCATAAATTAATCAGACAGATTATTGGGCCTCATAACTTTTATTTAAAAACCCACAATTCTTATATGTATGTTATTTTAAAAGATCATTTCTATTTCCCTTATTTATTTATTTAACTTTAATGAACTTGTGGATTCTTATTTTAATCAATAGGTTATAATATTGTTATTCTTTAATTTAATGCTCAAATTTTCACAGAATTGTCCAGTGAGAGCCTATAAAAACTAGATTTGGGTCCTTTTAGCTTGTAATGATGATTGTCAAGAACTTCCTACCTTCTGGCATAGCAGATTGTTCTAGCATTATTCTGAAAATTTCCAGACCCAACTCTGGAATTAGGTATTTCTCCAAGGAGCCCTGCTTCTTTTTAGTGGAGAATAGTTTTTTAGGAACAAAGATCTGAGTGATACTAGGTGTGCTTATTGCTAGGTGTCTCCTGCTACGATGCACTGAGATGGATCTAGCATTACTCCTATGGTATTTCTGCCAAAATGCACAACATGAATCTAATCATGAGTAAACATCAGACAAGCCCAAATTGAGAGACATTCTACAAAATAAATAGCTCATATTATTCAAAAATGTCAAGCCAATGAAAGAAAAAGAAAGACCGAGGAACTATGCTATATAAAATAAAACTAAAGAAACATGACAACTAGATGTAACATGATCATGAATTGGATCCTGCTACAGAAAAAAAAGTATACAACTAACTCTCTAAGTATAATTGTGATTAGCACTAACATGGAAAGGTGTGAGATGCAATGTTTAATAATATTAATATGGAAGAAAGAATAAAGGAAATGTAAGTTATTTACTATATGGTATTTCCTGACAGTTTGGTATGATATACTAAATGTCAGTATATATGGACACAAGGAAATGGACATGAATTCACAGTCTTATCAACTGATCAAATCCCAGCCTTCTCATCCTTGAGTAAGTCACTTAATTACACTGACTGTCACTTATTGTGAGATAATTATGTGAAAATGTTTAAGAAACTTTAAAGCATTTTTTCAAATAATAGTTATTGTTAAACCTAGATCAATTTAGGCCTTTTTTTTCTATTTATTTGACTTAATACTGGTATTCTGGGGCCACAGTTCACAATGTCACCCAGTTTTGCCCCCACAAAATGACTGGGAAATACATTCTTCATGACTTTACTGCTCTACAAAGCACGTATTATATTCTATATGTCATGACATAGATTGCAACAAATTTATGGCAAGGAGTATACCTTCATTTTCTTCATCTCTTCTCAGCAGAAATTACAATATCTGGAACAAATGATGGACTCAGTAATATTTGCTGAATGAAGGAATGATCATGGATAGCTAGGAAATTCCACTAGATTAGGTCTCCAAACATCTCACTCTACTATCTTAGGAAAGTCAACATATCACTCTGGTTTCTACTTTCTCATTTGAAAATCAAGACAATATCTGCCTTAAATGGGTCTTTTGAGTCAATGAAAATAATGGCATGGAATGCACTTGACAAGTGTAACAAGCCATGTGTGTTAGTTTCCTAAGGCTGTTGGAACAAATTACCATAAACTTGGTGGCCTAAAATAGCAGAAATTTATTCTCTTACAGTTTTAGAGTCCAGAGTCCAAAATCAAGGTGTTGGCAGATTTGGTTCCTTTTAGAGGCTCTGAGGGAGAATCCAATCTCTGCCTCTCTCCTCACTTCTAGTACTATCTTCAACAATCCTTGGTGTTCCTTACCTTGTAGATGTGTCACTCCAATCTCTTTGTCTTCATATGGCTTTCCCTCTTTGTCTCTCTGTGTCTGTCTCCTGTTTTCTGTCTCTTTGTAAGAACATTCACCTTGGATGAATGTCCAGAAAAAAGGAAAAGAGGAATTCCCCCATTTCCTGATGGAATGCAAAGCTATTTCTATGCTTTAGTGCTTAGCTGATGATAATGTCCCAACATTTTGATGGGGTTGGTATGGTGCTCAGCACCACTGGTGGTACCTCATACAAGGTTCTATAGATGATAACACCTGGCACCTACCTGTGTGTAGTAGCAAAAGTTGGTTCAATTGGTGGAAGTGGATGGTGGCAGCTTTTGGAATTTCTGTAAAAATTGTCCACCAGAAGTACTTAAAAATAGAACTATCACATCATCCAGCAATCCCACGTCTGAGTATATATCCTAAGGAAATAAAATCACTGTCCCAAAGAGATATCTGCACCCCTATGTTCAAATAAGGGAAGGAGGGAGAAAGGATGGATGGAAGGCAGGAAGGATGCAAGGAAGGAAGGAAGGAGGGAAGGAAAGAAGGAAGGAAAAGAAAACGTAATGTTGACACACTCTCATTTTGTGCCATTAGGTGTATTGGCTCAAATGACGTAAATTGGGAAATCATAAAATTTGCCTTAGACAACACCAAAAGAAGACATAATTGACTTTAAGCAGTTTTTCTCTGAAAATATCTTTGTAAAAGTAAGTAAGTATAGTAGTATTAATTATTTCTCATCTTTTAAGAGACTACCATTGCTATTTTCATGGTTGAACATAAACTCAGTGGTATTGCTAAAAGACTTCATGACATTAAAGAACTGAATTCTGAGTGGAAAATTATTCATATTCAATTTCTTTTTAAGTATCTATGGAACTAAATTTCTTGGAACTTAAGCTACTTTTGCTTTTGAATTGATTAATCATTTCAGCTAGTTCTCGGAAAGCTGTATATCCCATCTCTTCATGTGAACACCTTCTAAAATCTCCTCTCATTTGGCAATAAGATGTTGTGTTAGGCTTATTCCTTCTCTGGACCCACCTTCCTGTTTCAAGGTCTTAGACGGTCATTCCAAGTCCAAAGTGCTCTGTCTGTAAGATTCTCCCCAGACTATGTCAATGTTTGTTTTCTGGGCCAAATGCCTAGTTATTCCTGTGTGTGTGTGTACATACACACCTCAAACTCAATATACAAACCTCAGTGACTTCTCAAAATTAAAAACACCCATAAATTGCCTATTAGAAAAAAATGTAATCATTCTCACACCTATATTGAAGAGAGTACAATAATTGCTCAATACATCTAAGTTTTTTTGCCATGTAAGGAAAAAAGTCATCCATACCAGATTATTAATTTGTGTTTTATAAAGGCAAAAAGCATATCCAGAATATTCCTTTTTCCCACAAAAAAGCTTCAAGTAGAAATATAGTATTTGAATACTTAAATATATAAAGGACATTCATTGAATGATGTCTTCAACCATATTTTTATGTGAGTTTTTCTCAAACTCCTTTTAATGTCGCCTTACCACCGTTTCATATCTGACCTCTAAATTATTAGCACTGTGAAAAGTTGAAGCCAGGAGAATGAGGAAATAGTCATCATCTAAAGCTTTCAACTCTGCCTTTACAAAGATAATATATCTGAAAAGAGAGACTTATCACCAATGAAACATCAAATCACCAAAGTTTCCATTTCCCAGAACGTTACCTGCAAGCCAGTACTCACCTTTCAGGTTTGGTTACAAAATAAACTATTGACATTTACTCATGCAGTCTTTTCTTCAAACGTTTAGTTAGAAAAACTATTTCTTTTTATATTCCATTTTTCAGTTACCCTCAAGAAATCAATAATAGAGATGTGGATTGAGTGAACGATGTCTTTTTGATCTGTGTATTTGTAGGAATCTAAGTGCTCGTTCATCCACAGAATGAGGTTGCTATTATATCAAGAACACTTGCAGCAATAATATTAATTACCCAGGGCCTGCTGCATAATTTATGGTGCTGGGTGCAAAATAAAAATGCATTTTCAAAAAACAAGGAAAAAGTGTCATTAAAAGTACTAGCATTTCCCTTTCTTGCATGGTTTTTCTCTTGACTTCTCATGGTATTTTTTATTTTATATTATTTTATTCTAAGTAAAGAAAAGTTAAAATTTTAAATTATTAGTATGAGTTTCACTATACATCCTTATGTCGTGCAACACCAATTTTAATGCTAATTTAAGCGCATGTAAATTGTATACAGAATCACTGAAATTATAAGTTTGTATTTTGTAATTTGTGCATGCATACATATCTCAATCTTGCCAGAACAGTGAATTGCTGTGCAAAGCTAACTCAACTACTTTTACTTTACTTCTTGATTCTTGCACATTGTAGCAGCATGCTCTAATTCCAGTTTACTGGTGAGTGATGAAGGATTGAAATGCAAGGGAACTATGGCATGTCTTATCTCTTCCTTTCCTTCTACGTCTTTATTTTTAGTGCAAGAGACTGGCTAAAACAGGGAAGTAACATCAGTAAGAAAGGATATGGTGGAGTTCCTTGGTCATTCATGTTTCTTAGAAGACAATTGCCTTCTTTCTTCATTCAAAGCAAGTTTTGGTTTGATAAGAAACCATAGTTTCTTAGGGTGTCAGTGCCACTCTTACTTAGTTGTAGACATAACACACTTATTTTGTAGGCACTTGGAGTCTCCCATGTATCTCCCATGTATCTTGGGTCCACCAGAATTCTATGTTCACAGCGCATCACCAACACTATATGTCAATGGAAAAGAGGACACGCATATTGCATACAGTCCATTCTTCTACTGTAAGGACATCACTTACAAAACACAAGTTCAAAGTTCATAGATCAAATTATTAAGATTTTCAAGATAGTGACAGCAGAACATTAAACCAAATATTGGGAACTTCTGAGCTTGAGGCCCTACATGACTGCATAGGTTGCATGCTCATGAAGTTGTTCCCATAATTATCATTTATTGAATGCCTCCATTAGCCTAGTGCCTTACTTGCATTTCCTTTTTCAGTCATGACAAGATTGTTATCCTTATTTTACAGATGATAAAATGAATATTTAAGAGTAATTGACCAATTTACTCTGTATGTCTCCTGCTCTACAAACAGATTCAATTCAAGATTGAATCAAAGATCAAACCATAACAAAATCTGAACTTGGTAATTTTAACTAACCCTTTAACATTACTATAATACATGCTCAAAATTAAAGGAATTAATTTTATTGCACGACTCATAGAAATCAGTCATAAATTTATTATTTTACTGTAGGCAGTCCTTGCTTTGCACAGTACTACATTAACTGAAACGTGAATATTAGTACAGTGTCATTGTTCTCTATTGCCATGGAACAGTGCAAAGCAAGTATTACCTTACATAATTCATTATGTTTGTATAGTGACTTACAGTTTATAATCTTTTGTTTATTTTTTTATTGAGTTCATGATAGTTTACATCAATGTGAGATTTCAGTTGTACATTATTTCTTGACTGTCACCGCACAAGTGCTCCCCTTCACCCCCTGTGCCCATGCCCCACCCCCCTTCCCATGGTAACCAGTGAACTGTTTTCTTTGTCCATGTGTTTGTTCATATTCCACATATGAGTGAAATCATCTGGTGTTTGTCTTTCTCAGTCTGGCTTACTTCACTTAGCATAATTCCCTCCAGGTCCTTCCATGTTGTTGCAAATGGGATGATTTTTGTCGTTTTTTTATGGCTGAGTAGTATTCCATTGTATATATATATATATATATGCCACATCTTCTCTATCCAATCATCAATTGATGGGCACTTGGATTGTTTCCACGTCTTGGCTCTTGTGAATAGTGCTGCAACCTACATAGGGGTGCATATGTTACTTTGGATTGTTGATTTCAAGTTATTTGGGTATATACCCAGTAGTGGGATAGCTGGGTCATATGATAGTTCCATTTTTAGGTTTTTGAGGAATCTTCTTACTGTTTTCCATAGTGGCTGCACCAGTTTGCATTCCCAACAGCAGTGTATGAGGGTTCCCTTTTTTATACATCCTCTCCAACATTTGTTATTTTTAGTCTTAGTGATTATAGCCATTTTAACAGGTGTAAGGTGGTATCTTAGCATAGTTTTGATTTGCATTTCCCTGATGATTAATGATGTTGAACATCTTTTCATGTGTTTATTGGCCATCTGTATATCTTCTTTGGAAAAATGTCAGTTCATATCCTCTGCCCATTTTTTGCTTGGGCTTTTTTTCTTATTGTTCAGTTGTGTGAGTTCCTTATATATTATGGAGATTAACCCCTTGTAAGATGTATGATTTGCAAATATTTTCTCCCAATTGGTGGGTTGTCTCTTTGTTTTGATCCTAGGTTCTTCTGCCTTGCAGAAGCTCTTTAGTCTAATGAACTCAGACTTGTTTATTTTTTCTTTGGTTTCCTTTGTCTGAGAAGACATGGTATTCAAAAACATCCTTTTAAGTTCAATGTCAAAGAGCGTATTACCTATATTATCTTCCAGGAGCTTTATGCTTTCAGGACTTATCTTAAAGTCTTTGATCCATTTTGAGTTTATTTTTGTGTATGGCATGAGATAATGGCCTACTTTCACTCTTTTGCATGTGGCAGTCCAGTATTCCCAAAACCATTTGTCGAAGAGACTATCTTTTCTCCATTGTATGTTCTTGCAAACTTTTTCGAAGATTAGCTGTCCTTAGATGTGTGGTCTTATTTCTGGGCTTTCAGTTCTATTCCACTGATCTGTGTGCCTGCTTTTGTACCAGTACCATGCCGTTTTGATCACTATGGCTTTGTAGTACATTTTGAAGTCAGGGATTGTGATGCCTCCAGCTTTGTTCTTTTTTCTCAGGATTGCTTTAGCAATTCAGGGTCTTTGGTTGCCCCATATGAATTTTAGGATTCTTTGTTCTATTTCCATGAAGAGTGTCATTGGGATTCTGCTTGGGATTGCATGGAATCTGTAGATTTTGGGGGGTAGTATGGACATTTTAACTATGTTTATTCTTCTAATCCATGTGCATGGAACCTCTTTCCATCTCTTTATGTCATTATCAATTTCCTTCAGTAATGTCTTATAGTTTTCATTGTATAAGTCCTTCACCTCCTTGGTTAAATTTATTCCTAGGTACTCCATTCTTTTAGTTCTGATTGTAAATGGAATTGTATTCTTGAGTTTTCTTTGTGTAAGTTCATTATTAGAGTACAGAAAAGCAACTGATTTTGTAAGTTGATTTTGTACCCTGCAACTTTACTGTAATTACTAATTATTTCTGATAGTTTTCCAATGGATTCTTTAGTGTTTTCTATACATAAAATCATGTTTTCTGCAAACAGCGAGAGTTTCACTTCTTCACCCCATTTGGATTCCTTTCATTCCTTTCTCTTGCCTAACTGCTCTGGCCCAAACCCCCAGTACTATGTTGAATAAGAGTGGTGATAGTGGATATCCTTGTCTTGTTCCTGTTCTCAGAGGGATGGTGTTCAGTTTTTGCCCATTGAGTATGATGTTGGCTGTGGGTTTATCATATATGGCCTTTATTATGTTGAGGTAATTTCCTTCTATCCATATTTTGTCAAGAGTTTTTTATTATAAATGGCTGTTGGATCTTGTCAAATGCTTTCTCTGCATCTGTTGATATGATTGTGTAATTTTTATTCCTCAATTTGTTGATGTGGTGAATCATATTGATTGATTTGGTGATGTTGAACCATTCCTGTGTCCCTAGTATAAATCTCATTTGATCGTGATGTATGATCCTTTTAATGTATTGCTGAAATTGTGCTGCCAAAATTTTGTTGAGGATTTTTGTATCTATGTTCATCAGCGATATTGGCCTGTAGTTTTCCCTTTTTGTGTTGTTCTTGTCAGGCTTTTGTATCAGAGTGATGTTGGCCTCGTAGAATGTGTTAGGAACTGTTCCATCTTCCCTAATTTTTTGGAATATCTTGAGAAGGATAGGTATTAAATCCTCTCTGAAAGTTTGGTAGAATTCCCCAGGGAAGCCATCTGGTCCTGGGCTTTTATTCTTTGGGATGCTTTTGATTACTGTTTCAATCTCTTTCCTTGTTATTGGTCTATTCAGATTCTCTGTTTCTTATTGATTCAGCTTTGGGAAGTTGTATGAGTCTAAGAATTTATCCATCGCCTTCAGATTATCCATTTTGTTGGCATATAGTTTTTCGTAGTATTCTCTTATAATCTGTTGTATTTCTGTGATGTTCATTGTTATTTCTCCTCTTTCACTTCTAATTTTGTTTATCTGAGGTTTCTATCTTTTTTTCTTTGTTGGTTTGGCTAGGGATTTGTCAATTTTACCTATCTTCTCAAAGAACCAGCTCTATGTTTCATTAATCCTTTCTACTGCCTTTCTTGTCTCAATAGCATTTATTTCTGCTCTCATTTTATTGTTTATCTCCTTCTGACTTTGGGCTTTGTTTGTTATTCTTTTTCTAACTCGGTTAGGTGTAATTTGAGATTGCTTATTTGAAATTTTTCTTGTTTGTTAAGATGAGCATGTGTTGCGATGAATTTCCTTCTTAATACAGCTTTTGCTGCATCCCATATGAGTTGGTATGGTATGTTATCATTTTCATTTGTCTCCAGATATTTTTGATTTCTGTTTTAATTTCTTGAATGATCCATTGCTTGTTCAATAGCATGTTGTTTAATCTCCACATCTTTGTCTCTTTCTCAGCTTTTTTCTTGTAATTAGTTTCTAGCTTTATAGCATTGTAATCAGAAAAGATGCTTGTTATTATTCCAGTTTTCTTAAATTTATTGAGGCTTGCCTTGTTTCCCAACATATGGTCTATCCTTGAGAATGTTCCATGTGCACTTGAGAAGAATGTGTATTCTGCTGTTTTTGGATGGAGTGTTCTATATATGTCTCTTAAGTCCAACTCATCTAGCTTTTCATTTAATTCCACTGTTTCCTTGTTGATTTTCTGTCTGGATGATCTATCCATTGATGTGAGTGTAGTGTTGAGGTCCCTTTTCTTATTGTGTTACTATTAATATCTTCTTATAGGTAGTTTATAGTTGCTTTATGAACTTTGGTGCTGCTATGTTGGGTGCATAGATGTTTATAACTGTTATTTCTTCTTGATGGAGTGTCCCTTTGATCATTATGTACTGCCCTGCTTTGTCTCTCTTTTCCTGTCTTATGTTGAAGTCTACTTTGTCTGATATAAGTATTGCGACACTTGCTTTTTTTGTTTGCCATTAGCTTGGAGTATCATCTTCCATCCCTTCACTCTGAACTTGTGTTTGTCATTGGAGCCAAGATGTGTTTCCTGGAGGCAGCAGCATATAGTTGGGTCTTGTTCTTTAATCCATCTCACCACTCTGTCTTTTTATTGGAGAATTCAATCCATTTACACTTAGGATGATTATCAATATATGAGGGCTTAATGCTATAATTTTATCACTAGTTTTCTGGTTCTCCTGCATTTCCTTTGTTTCTTGTCCTGTATGTTTTGGTCTACCCATTGAGTTATGTAGTTTTTTATGATGTGATTCTTTGTTTTCTCATTACTTATTATTTGTGTCTCTATTCTGCTTTTTTGTTTAGTCATTACCATGAGGTTTGTCTTCAGAATCTCATGTACAAGACAATCTGTTTTCTGATGGCCTCTTATTTCCTTAGTCTAAACTAATTTGGTCCCTTTCTTCCTCTCCTCCTAAGCTGTTTTTCTCACATCTTTTTCCATATTGTGTTGTGAGTTTGTGGTTAAAAAGACAATGTTATCTTTGTTTTTGGTGTTTTCCTTCCTTTTATCTTTAATGCTATACTTGAGTATTTGCTATCTTAGTCTGATTATGTCAATCTATTTATCTCCTCACTTGGTGCTTTGTAACCCCTTTCTCCCTTTATTTTTTTTTTTAGGTATGAGGCCTTTCCTAAGGATTTCTTGTAGTGGGGTTCTGATGGCTACCAACTCCCTTAGCTTTTGTTTGTCTTGGAAAGCTTTTATTTCTCCATCTTATCTGAAGGAAATTTTTGCTGGATAGAGTATTCTTGGCTGAACATTTTTGTCTTAAAAGATTTGAACATTTCATTCCATTTTATCCTAGCTTGTAATTTTTCTGCAGAGAAATCTGCTGAAAGCCTAATAGGGGTTCCTTTGTAGGTCATTTTCTTCTGCCTTGCTGCCCTTAGTATTCTTTCTTTGTTATTCATTTTTGCCAGTTTTACTACTATATGCAGTAGGTCTCTTTACATTGACATATCTAGGAGATCTGGAAGCCTCTTCCACATGGACTTCCATCTCTTTCCCTAGGTTTAGGAAGTTCTCTGCTATTATTTCTTTGCACTTTCTGCTCCATTCTCCTTCTCTTCTTCTGGAATAGTCATAATTATTATGTTGCATTTCCTAATTGAGTCAGATATTTCTCAGAGACTTTCTTCATTTCTTTTTAGTCTTAGTTCTCTCTTCCTCTGTCTGGAGCATTTCAACATGTCTGTCCTTGATTATGCTGTTACGTTCCTCTAAGATGTCCACTTGATCATTCAGGGAATCTGTATTTTGTTTTATCTCTGTCATTGTGTCTTTCATCTCTAATATGTCTGATTGATTTTTCTTCATAGTTTCAATCTCTTTTGTGAAGTAGCTCTTGAACTCATTGAATTGTTTCTCTACATTCTCTTTCAACTCACTGAGTTTTTTGATGATAGCTATTTTGAACTCATTGTCATTTAGATTACATATTTCTGTGTTCTCAGGACTGAATTCTGTGTGCTTGTCATTTTCTCTCTGGTCTGGAGATTGAATGTAATTTTTGGTGCTGCTAGAGGATTTAGCTCTGGACTTACGCATCCTGATATTATTTGGTTGCAGTTACCGCCTATCACCACTAGGTGGTGGTCAAGATCACGTATTCTGAGCCCTCTCCCTTCAGCAGAGATCCCAGGCAGTGTAGCAAGTGTGGAGCAGGTTGGGAAAGGCGTGCTTTCTCCTGCCTGCTCTCAGGGCTTTCTCACTCTGTTCTCACTATCTGCTCTCCTGGGGTGTTGGCTTGATGAGGTCACCCCCTGTGAAAGCTCTCACCCAGGTAGAGGGCTTCCCTCCAGGCTGCATGGGCCATTGGGGGTCCTTGATGTTCCTGCTAATGAATGTCTCCTCCCCTGTTCCTTCCCTCTTGGAGACATCTCCTGGTCATGGATAGCAGGCTTTAGGGGAGGGAGCAAAGTTTTCTCTTACCCCATTCCAGCTCCTCTGAGGGAGGCTCTTGCCTCTCCGCCCTCCATTGTATCACTGCATGTGTCTCTCTGACCTTTTTGTGTTGTGTTAGAATGTCCTCTGTTGGATTACAAATGTCCCTTTTCACTGTATGTTGGAGGGGAGAGAATCCTGGGCAAGTTCAGGCCGCTGTGATGCTAATGTCACTCTCTTTTGTTTATTTTTTGTTAATTAAGATGTTGTTTACTGTGCTGTGAGATTTAATTACAGCAGACCAGGAACTGGTCTGACCTATGTTACTAAAGTACCTACATAGCACTGACCTTTAGTCAAGGCATAAAATTTATTAATAATGTCACTTTGTAACAATGTGTCCAAGGAGTTTGAGGGTAGTTTGTACTGGTTTATCAGCACTATTTACTCTATAACACAGATTGATGATTTTTACCCGTTCTTGGTGAGACTGCCCCCTCTCCCTGAGAATTTCGCCTTTGGAGCTATTGACATATCAAGAATATGACTATGTGGCCAGAAGAGTATAATACAACCCAGTCAGGGAGGACAGTGTCAAGATGATGGCATAGGCAGATTCTGAACTCACCTCCTCCCACAAACACAACAAAGTTACAACTACCCTTGGAAAAATTACCCCTGAGAGAGAACTGGCAACTAGATAAAAAGAATCCCCACAACAAGAGATAGTGCTGACTGAGGTGAAAGAGGCAGCAATTCCCCTCTGGAGAGAAAAAAAGCCACCTTTGAGCAGCACCATCTCATCACTGGCTGGGAGCAATCTTAAGGTAGGAAGCCTTCCCTGGAGGAGTGGGGGATCTGAGCAAGGGAGCATTGCCACAATAAGTAGCTTTTGCACTTAGCACAACTGAGACAAGTGTCATAATATCTGGCTTTGCTGGCTATTAACTACAACAGGGAATGCTCCCAGAAAAGATGTCAGATATGAGGGGGAGAAAAGGCCTTCACTTAAAGGGTCCATGCACAAATTCACCAGTTTTGGAAAGCAAATTAAAATCATCAGAAAGAAAGGTGCACAGTCCTTTGGTGAAAAGAGACTTATTTGATAAGCTCTGGGTGCAACTTACTGAGAAGTGAGGCCTCCCAAGGGACTGAGACATTGGCGGTAGCCATTATTGTGACCTCATACAGGTATGTTGACACAGATGCTGGCAGACACCACTGGAGTTCTTCCCCTGTCTTGTTAGTGCAGGGGTCTGCCTCACCCCTCATCACTGATTTAATACAACTCAGTGGGAAGGCAGCCTGCACTAGGGACTGGCTTCATCCAACAGCCAGCCCTCGGGCAACTTGTGGGCTCATGTAGGCAGGGATCTAGCACCTCTGCAGCTGGGTGAGTGGGTCTGCCTCTGTGGAGCAGGGGATGCACGAGGGGTGGGCCTGTGTTGGTGAAGTGTGTGGAGCCTCTGCAGTGGTGTGACTGGATCTGCTTCAGTGGGCAAGGGAGCATGCACAGGGCAGGACTGTGTTGACAGCATATATGGCCCTGTGGGCAGTGAAGCTAGTCAGCTGCAGCAGACTTGTTCTTCTCAAACAGCCACATAGGGGATTGGCCCCACCTTGCTAAGCCTGAAACAATTAGGTGCTTCCATGCCTGGGGCCAGCCCCCTCAGCTTCAATCCTGAGAGAGCTGACAACAGTTGCCTTGGAAGCAGGAGGCCTACAGCAATTGTAAGCTGCTGAGGCTAGGAACGAGCCACACTGAGGCTTACTTGTTTAACAGAAAAACTAGAAGAGGAATGTGCTATTAGACATTTCAGCCAACTCTACTGGGGTTTCCCACACAAGATAAAGTGTCTAAAGGGTCCATAGCAGTCACATGCACCCAAGCATTACAATCAGCTAGCCAGGGGACAGCCTGGTCTGGCACCTGCAGCAAGAACAACCCTGCTACAACAGAAGGACACATGGAGCCACACAGGGGAAATTCCTGGAACATCTGGAATTGATGACAAGAGGGAAGCACACTGCTGGGCCTCATAAGGCATCTCTTACATAAGACCACCTCTCCAAGATTGAGAGACATAACTGACTTACTTAATATGCAGATATAAGCAGAGAGAAAGAGGCAAAAGGAGGAGACAGAGGAATATATTCCAAGTAAGAGAACAAGACAAAACCCCAGATAGAAAAACTAAATGAAATGGGGAGAAACAATCTACCTGACAAAGAATACAAACTAAGAGTCATAAGGATGCTCACTGATCTTGAGAGAAGAATGGATGAACTCAGCGAGACTTTCAACAAAGAATTGCAAGATATAAAAAAGAATCAATCAGAAATGAGGAATACAATACTGGTAATGAAAAATTCACTAGAAGGACTCAGTAGCAGAGCAGATGATACAGACGAATGGAGCATCAAGCTGGATGAAAGACTAGAGGAAATCACCCAAACTTAACAGATAAAAGAAAAAGGAATTTAAAAGAATGAGGACAGTCTAAGGGACATCTGGGACAACATCAAGCACACTCACATGCATATTATAGATATCGAAGAAGGAGAAGAGACAAAGGGATGGAGGATCTATTTGAAGAAATAATAGCTAAAAATTTTCCCAACCTAAGGAAGGAAACAGACATCCAGATGCGGGAAGCACAGAGAGCACCAAACAAGATAAATCCAAAGAGGTGCAGATCAAGACACATTATAATTAAAATGTCAAGAATTAAAGATAAAGAGAGAATCCTAAAAGCTGTAAGAGAAAGGCAACAAGTTACATACAAAGGAAAAGCCATAAGGCTGACTTCTCAGCAGAAACTTTACAGGCTAGAAGGGAGTGGCATGATATATTTAAAGTGCTGAAAGGAAAAAAACCTATAGCCAGGAAGACTCTACCTGGCAAGGTTATCAATCAGAATGGAAGGAGAAATAGTTTTCCAGACAAGCAAAAACTGAAGAAATTTATCACCAAGAAATCAGCCTTACAAGAAATGCTAAAGGAACTTATTTAGCTTGGGAAGAGAAGACAACAAATAGGAATAATAAAATTACCCAAAAAGAAAAAAAAGCAATAAAATCACTGCTAAAGGCAAATATATAGTAAAGGTAGCAGATCAACCACCTATGAAGCTAATATGAAAGTCAAAAGACAAAAGTACTAGAATTATCTATTTCCGTGAGAAGGGATAATGGATACAAACACAAAAAAAGAGGTTAGATTTGATGTCAAAAACATAAATGTGAGACAAGGGGAGTAAAAGAGCTTTCAGCAAGAGGTTGGATGAAAGAGACCATCAACTTAATATAGATTGCTATATACAAAGGTTAATATACATGAACCTCATAGTAATCGCAAACTGGAAACCTATAATATATACACAAAAAATTAAAAGAAAGGAACCCAAACATAACACTAAAGAAAGCCATAAAATCACAAGGGAAGAGAGCAAGAGGAGAAGAAAGGAACAGAGAAGAACTACTAAAACACCCAGAAAAAAGTAAGAAATTGGCAATAAGTACATTCTTATCAATAGCTACTTTAAATATCAATGGACTAAATGCCTCAATCAAATGGCATAGGGTAGCTGATTGGATAAAAAAACAAGACCCATATATATACTGCATATGAGAGACACACTTCAGACCTAAAGAGACTCACAAAATGAAAGTGCAGGGTTGAAAAAAGATACTCCATGCAAATGGCAAAGAAAAGAAAGCCGGGGTAGTAATACTTATATTAGACAAAATAAACTTTAAAACAAAAACTGTAACAAGAGACATTACTACATAATGATAAAGTGAACAATACAAAAGAGGATATAACACTTGCAAATATCTATGCACCCAACATAGGAGCAGTTAAATATATAAAGCACTAATTAACAGACATAAAAGGAGAAATAGACAGAACACAATAGTAGTAGGGGACTTTAACCTACACCTACACCAATGGATAGATTATCAAAAGCGAAGATCAATAAGGATACATTGGCCTTAAATGACACGTTAGACTGGATGGACTTAGTAGATATATACAGAACATTCCATCCCAAAACCACAGAATATGCATTCTTTTCAAATGCACATGGGACATTCTCTAGGATAGATCACATAGTAGGCCACAAAATAAGTCTCAATTAATTTAAGAAGGTCAAAATAATACCAAATATCTTTTCAGACCACAATGGTATGAAACTAGACATCAACTACAGGAAGAAAATTGGAAAAGCCATAAATGTGTGGAGATTAAGCAAAATGCTACTGAACAACTGGGTCAATGAAGAAATCAAAGGAGAAATCGAAAATACCAACAGCAAAAGACCCCAGGTAGCCAAAGAAATCCCAAGAAAAAAGAACAAAGCTGGAGGTATCACACTCTCTGATTCCAAGATATACTACAAAGCTATGGTAATCAAAACAGCATGGTACTGGCACAAAAACAGACACACAGATCAATGGAACAGAATCCAGAGCCCAGAAATAAACCCAGATGTCTATGGAGACTTAATTTTCAACAGAGGAGCCAAGAACATACGATGGAGAAAGGAAAATCTCTTCAGTGAATAGTGTTGTGAAAACTGGACAGCCACATGCAAAAGAATGAAAGTAGACCATTATCTTACATCATACACAAAAATTAACTCAAAACGGATTAGGGGACTTGCCTGGTGGTGCAACGATTAAGTCTGCACATTCTGCTTCAGCGGCCCAGGTTCACTGGTTCAGATCCTGGGTGCCCACATGGCACTGCTTGTCAAGCCATGCTGAGGTAGGTGTCCCACATATAAAGTAGAGGAAGATGGGCATGGATGTTAGCTCAGGGCCAGCCTTCCACAGCAAAAAGAGGAGGATTAGCAGCAGTTAGCTCAGGGCTAATCTTCCTCAAAAAAAAAAAAGATGAATTAAAGACTTGAATGTAGGACCTGAAACCATTAAACTTCTATAAGAAAACATAGGCAGTATGCTCCTCAGCATCAGTCTTGGAAGCATATTTTCAAGTACCATGTCTGACTGAGCAAGGGAAACAATAGAAAAAAATAAACAAATGGGACTACGTCAAACTGGAAACCTTCTGCACAGCAAAGGAAACCATCAACAAAACGAAAAGACAACCTAACAATTGGGAGAAGATATTTGCACGCCATATATCTGATAGGGGATTAATATCCAAAATATACAAAGAACTCATACATCTCAACAACAAGAAATCTAACAGCCCAATTGAAAAATGGGCAAAAGGTCTGAACAGACATTTCTCCAAAGAAGATATATGGATGGCCAACAGGCACAAGAAAAGATGTTCAACATCACTAATTATCAGGGAAATGCAAATCAAAACTACAAGGTGATATCACTTTCCACCTGTCAGAATGGCTATAATTAACAAGACAGGAAACAGTAAATGTTGGAGAGGATATTGAGAAAAGGGAACTCTCATACACTGCTGGTTGGAGTGCAAACTGGTGCAGCCACTATGGAAAACAGTATGGAGAGTCCTCAAAAAATTAAGATTAGAACTACCATATGATCCAGCGACTCCATTGCTGGGTATTTATCCAAAGAACATGAAAACACAAATGTGTAAAGATATATGGCCCCCTATGTTCATTGCAGCATTATTCACAATAGCCATGATTTGGAAGCAAACTAGGTGCTCATTAAGACATGAATGGATAAAGAAGATGTGGTATATATGCACAATGGAATAGTACTCAGCCATAAAAAAGATGAAATCTGGCCATTTGTGACATGGATGGACCCTGAGGGTATTATGCTAAGTGAAATAAGTCAAATGGAGAAAGTCAAATACCATATGATATCATTCATAAATAGAAGATAAAAACAACAAACACAGAGACAGAGATTGGGTTGGAGGTTACCAGAGGGAAAGCAGGGAAAGCAGGGGGAGAAAGGAGTGATTAGGCACATGTTTATGGTGATGGATTGTAATTAGTCCTTTGGTGGCGACTACAATATAATCTACACAGAAATAGAAATAGAATGATGTACACCTGAAATTTACATATTGTTATAAACCAATGTTACCACTATAAAAAATAATAATAAAACCCAGCTAGGATTCCATTTTGGACTCCATAGTTCCAAGGTGTGCACATGTTGATAATTCCTGATCCAAGAGAAAAAGCATCTACATAGCCCTTACACAGAATCAAACCTCTTGCCTGGACTCCAGGACCTCTTGCTGTGTTTTGCTGTGAGGTCTTTGTCTGCAATGTGTATCCTTACTTTAATGCTGTTTCTCTACCATATCCTTTTCTTTGAGCAAACCGTAGATTTGTATGCACTGTCATTTTGGGTCCTATTGTCTTCTTCAGCAATCAATCTTATCTAACACTGTTAGTACATTTTCTTATAATATATTTCAGTAATTTATGTGCAAAATATTATGAATTTTATTATTTCTAAAACCTTGTATAAGCAAAACCATAATCAGAATATAGATCAGTTCCTCATTCCAAAACGTTTCCTTGTACCCGTTTGCACCTGGACTCTCCTGCCCCACTCCAGACAACCAGGCTTAAAAAGTTCAAATTCATTTTTTTGTTCTAGGAAAGCTGAACAGGATGTGATTTTCAAATTTTGCACCTAAATGCTCTGGGACACTGCAGCCCATTCACAGGAGCGTAGTGGAATATTTTAAATACTTGGAGAAAGCACAGATACCACATAAATTGCAACTGTTAAATATTTTGGATGTAACCACTTCATAAACAGAACTGCTAGGTATTTCTTTGGTCTGTGGAATTATGAAGAAATTGCTGATACATCAGTTCTTTGAACTAAAAAACTTTGGGAACTTCTACTTCACGTCTCACTGTAAGGAGGAAGACAGCTGTTACTGATGCCTGAATGGCGGGAGAAGTATATCAATCACAATTACATGGGCAGAAAATAACAATAGCAACAATAACTAGCAATGGCTATAATAAATGAGTTGTTTCTCTTAAGAATCAAGAAGTGCAGAATAAAGGGTTCATGACTTAGACAGCTGCTCAAGACATCGTCAGGGAACTAGACTGTTCTGATCGTCTACTTTTTTTTAAAGATTTTATTTTTCCTTTTTCTCCCCAAAGCCCCCTGGTACATAGTTGTATATTTTTAGTTGTGGGTCCTTTTAGTTGCGACATGTGGGGCGCCATGAGTGGTGCCATGTCAGCGCCCGGGATCCGAACTGGCAAAACCTTGGGCCGCCGAAGCGAACCACACGAACTTAACCACCTGGCCATAGGGCTGGCCCCTGTCCTGATCTTCTGTCAGTAGTATATGGCTTTCTTCGTCATAATCACAATACGGTTGCCGCACTCCCAGCATCACATCTGCTGTCTAGGAAGGAAGAAAAGCAGAAGAGCTGAGAGGTAAACTGACAAAGACATCCTAACAGTTTAGTCTAAATTGAAAAAAAAACTTTCTTAGAAACCAGCCCAGAAATTTCTTCTTGCATCTCACTGACGAGAAGAGGGTTACATGGTTGTGTCTAACTTCAAGGGAGCAAAGGAAATAGAACATTTTTATTTTCTAGACTTTACAATAGAGGAAACCAATTGAAAAGGAGGCTGCGAATGACTTTTGAGTGCAAATAAACAGGAAACATCAATATCTTTTTTTTTTTTTTAGGAAGATTAGCCCTGAGCTAACTGCTGCCAATCCTCCTCCTTTTGCTGAGGAAGACTGGCCCTGAGCTAACATCCGTGCCCATCTTCCTCTACTTTATATGTGGGACGCCTACCACAGCATGGCTTGCCAAGTGGTGCCATGTCCACATCGGGGATCCAAACTGGCGAACCCCGGGCCGCAGAAGTGGAAAATTCACACTTAACTGCTGTGCCACCAGGCCGGCCCCTGAAACATCAATATCTTAATATCTCAAAATATTATTCCACTGAATGCTATAAGAAATTATTTGTCTCTAAATCTGCTAATAAGCTATTTGTAAGTTAGTTGCTTTGGTGCAGGATAGGAAAAAGTTATGAAACATTATATTGCTTTTGTTGGGAAGAAAACGTCTAGATTGAGTACTAACTTAAACAAACCTTCCCCATTGTGTAAAGGTCCTGTATCCTGTGGTTATATTTTATACCATCATGTAAAATTCTATTAATTTCACATAATAATTGTTGTAATATTTGTCTATTTATCGGGGTTTTAATCTTTTGAGCACTTACCAGAATATTGTATGCACAATGCCATACTTAATCAGGTAGGCTGCTCAAACCCATCTCCTCTACTTTTTTGAACAATCAGACTTCCTGATGTAAAAGACATCGATGGAAACTTCTCTGTGATAGACATTTAATTAACAACTCAAGTTGGCTCTGCCAGTTTTGGAACAACTGACAAATTTGGAAACTACTGACAGCTGTCAGAATTTTGAGCCTAATTTAATAATGAATAACTAAAACTTTATGAACATGCCAAATTTTGTAAATACACTTGGATGTTTAATGCATTCTTTGGGCATTAGAGGGCAACAAGAAATGAATTTAAGGCAGTGTTTAGATGTTATGTATTAAGCCTGATGCCTAACATTCCATGGGACATTTATTATTTTGCTAGATAAATATCCTTTTAGAGAACTTAGAATAAACTGTATACATAGCATACGTGTGCCAGCTGCCCATGTTTGAATGTATCTAAGGTATTTACCTCCCACTTGAAATTGGAGGCAATTTTAGATATAAAAATGCAAGTAATTCTGAAAGCCTTCAAGAGATTTTTGAAAGTAGACCATGTAATAATGCATGACCCAACTTCCCTGCTCATTTCTTTATAATACTGTTATCTTGAATACCTGCAGGAAGTTTCTATTCATTCTGTGTCTTTGGAAAAGAATAAATATAGGCACTATAACTGAAGCTAAATTTTGGCCACTAGAGCAATGGTTTTGTCCCATGTAATCCTATTTGCAAACTCGCCCATACCTGAGGATCTCAATAGTAGACAGGATACCCATTACACTATTAATGCTGAATCCTAAGACTTAGTATCCTGAGAAGAATAAAGGTATGAAGAAATGGAAAATTTATGTCATAAGAAAGACAAAGTGGACAGCCTGCCACTTCTACCTTGGTGGATTATGACAATAAAAATGAAGACAGAAGTAGATTGAGGAGGTCAGCCAGGATCATTACTCCCCCACACTACTTCCTTTGAAGCCATATAGGAGGAATTCAAAAATATACAGAAAGATATGGGAGAATCTAAAACCTCTTGGCCCAGGGTGAGAGGAATGACGTAGAGATATCAGTAAGAGGAGGACAAGCAGACGAGCCTGAGGTAACACCATGGTGTTTCGTGGCATGTTGCCTACACATGGCAAGCAGGGATCTGAAAGTCCCTACGTGCCCTGATGAGAGGATGGAAAATTACTGAAAGGGCCAGTGGACCAGCAGAAGCCAAGTTGGAGAAAGGTCTGGGAAACATAACTTCTTATGGGTGTGTGATGTGGTGAAAATACTGTCTTCTACAGCAGCTCCCACTCATATAAAAGTTTCCTGCACTGAACAGTGTACCAAACTGTTGAGACATGGTCCTGATTTTGTCCCATGTGGTTGCATAAGGGGCTATAGCCTTGAATGCTTACCCAATACAATGTGGTAGAACTGGGTCCACTGGAGAGCACGTGTCCTTTCTTAAAGGGTTGGAATCCACTCAACTCTAGGGAACACTTATCATAGAGGAATGCTGGCCTAGTGTTGCTGGATGTTCTAATTTTTAAAGAAAAGTCATAAATCTTTATTTTATGTGGATCTTCTGTGTTTCTCAATAAGATCAAATAATCCAGTTTAAAACACAAAAAGAAGCCAAGCAAAGCGTATGATCAATTACCCACCAGTTTGCTGACCTTGTTATAGAGAATATGCTGGGCTGCTTTTTCATGAATCAGCCCTTTAAATATGTGAGAAAAAATAAAGAACTCCCAAGATTTAGTTAACATGGACTTTTTTCCCCAGATAGGCAGGGTGTATGGTGTAACATTTTTCTTGTATTTCTCTTTTCATCTCTTTCTTTAACTAGTTCAGTTTGGGGGTCTTGGGTCCACCCAATCCCTGTGAAATATATGTGTTTTTCTCTATCACTCTGTGTAAACTTAAGCACCAAGATACCTAATTCAAGGCTATAACAGCCTCATCAAATGAATTTATTTACAGCTACTTGAAATGATCACTAATGAAGAGAAACTTTTCCTTTCCCGGTTTGTCTATATTTTCTTTTGTGTCTGCTTGGGATTTTACCCTAATATCTCTATGTTGTGGATTTATTTTTTAGTTCTTAGCATTTTATAGGATACTTTTTTTTCCTAAAGGAATAAAGGAGCATTCTGAAATGGTAAGTACACTTTATTTATTATTCTTTTAGAAGGAAATTATCGTAAATATTCTTGAATTCACTTCTACCTGATTTCTCTACATGTAGGAAGATAATAGCCAATAGTTGAAATGTTTTACATTTGTCTTCCTAGAAGAGTGTACACATTGTTTTCATATTTTTGGTATTTTCTTGAAAAAACTTTATCAAAGAAGTCTTATAAATAATTATAAATAGAAGTAGGAGCCACATGGCAAATATGCTGATGTGTCAGATCCTCTCTTTCTACCCACACCTACCTTACAAATCCTTTTGATACAAAGTTGAGCTTGATAATAAATTGTAAAATCCCCAGAATCAGGAATTGAAGATAAAAAGGTCTCAAAGCCAGTTTGGTAAACATGAGCTTATACGGTAGTGACCCCTGAGGTGTTCAGACCTACGTCTTGGTGGTCAGGTTCTAGCGCCTACAGTGGAAGAAAAGGCATGGATTTGGAATGATTTAAGATGGAATAGATGAAGTTAAGCCCGTTTAAAGTAATTCTAAAAAGCGTTTAGCTATTTAAATAAGAAAACACAGTATTTAGTGTAAATGTAATAGTATTTAGCTATTTAAAAGAGTAAACGTAATAGTGGCTATTTAAAACAGGAAATCTCATGTTTGGTTAGATTTAAATATACAGAGATCAAAATGATGGTATATAATGTGTTTAGGCGAATTGGAAATAAAGGGTTCTTAAGGTACTCGATATAGGTGGAAGGAAACTAAAAGCATCTATTAATATTAGGCTTTTTTAAGAATGTATGCTGTACCCTCTAGGAAAAACCTCAAAATTAGAAGAGTACAATCTGTAATTTCCAATCAAAAAGAGAGGAAACATATTTCGTCATTTCAGAAAAAGCAAAAAATAGAGGAAATTAAATACAGAGAAAGTGGCAACTACTGAAACGGTATACGTAAATAAAAATACATCAATAATTCCATTAGATGCCAAATGGCTCTTTTCCCCCTTTAACAGACAAAGATTATTAAGACTGAATAGAAAACTAAGCCCAATTAAATGCTGCTTCAAATAGAGAGTTAGTGAACTGGAAATTAGATCTGAGGAAATAACTCCATGTACAGAACACATGATAAAGAAAAAGAAAATATAGAAAACAAGTTAAGAAATGTGGATGGCAGAATGAGAGGCCACACTGATATTTAATATGGTTTCTAAACAGTGAGAATAGAGAGAGTTTTGAGAAAAAGAATCTTCGAAGAGATGACTAGAATTTTTCAGAATTAGAGAATAACATGATGAATTTTCAGACTGAGATAGGACGCCAAGTCCTAAGAAAGATAAGTAAAAATAAATAAGCATTCAAACACAGTTTGGTGAAACTGTCGACTATCTCAGAAGGAGAAACAAAAAGCAGATAAAATGAGTTGTTCTGACTGAAGTGAGTTTAAAGATCTAGAGTCTTGCTCATACCAGATTGTTAGCTCCTGGAAAGGAGTGATCAAATGTTTTTCCTTAAACTTTCGGTGTCTCGCATAGTATCTTGCTTTTAAGTACTCTCTGACCTTGAAGAGCTTATAAGGCAGAATGAAATTCATGCTAAAATAGGAGTATAAATTAAACTGACGTAAGAGCAGAGAGAAGGAAATAGTTCTTTTTGAATGGGATAATGCAAAAGACAGAACCAAGGAAATAGCATATGAGACAAGTTGAAGGATTAAAACAGGTGACAATAGTCCTAGGAGAATGGCATGAGAAAAACATGGAGGCAAATATCCCGTTTGGGGAATGCTGAGTGGCTTTACTTGGATGGAGTTTAGAGGGAATGAAAAGATGTAGTGACACAAGTGTCGACTGTCAACTGCCTGTGACTGACAAAAACAACGCTGGATGGGGCCAGATTGAAGAGCTGCAGAGTTGAGTTCTGATCAATAGAATCTGGATTTTCCCTAAAAGCAAAAAACATTCACAGTTTGTTTGCTTGTTTAAGCAGGGAATAGTTATGAAAATGTCTACGCTTTAGCACAACAGGATGTATTAAAAGAAGGAGCTACTGGAGGCAAGAAGATCACTTAGAAATTTCTGTCAAGAGAAGATCACTTAGAAATTTCTGTCAAGAGATGAGGAGAAAGAATGCTTTTGTCTTTTTGATGCTTTGACTACATCCTACAGAGGTGAGTGTGTGTGTGTGTAAATAAGGATGATAGCACATATGCAGCATTGGTTTTAATTTGCAGAACTATTCTAGCTGTCGTATAGTACAATTAACTTCAAACTTGGAAGACAGTACTGCCACCTTTTAGCTATGTACTCATGGGAAACTACATGATTTTAAAGGTTAAATAATTGAATATCAACTTTCTCATCTTACCTCATCTTTAAAATACAAGATTTTTGTAAGATTTAAATGAAATTAATAATTAAACAGCGCTGCATATATAAAAGCTCTAGTTATAGTGCTTAGCGCATATAGGCAATAACTGTTGTCAAATAAAAGAATGAAAGATTGGAAAGTGACATCCATATTTTTTTCCCATTTGATAAAAACCTTCCCAGAGCTTTTTGTTGCCAGGTGATGGCAGCTTATCCTCTTAGACACATTCAGAGAAAAATTACTATGTTAATACTTATATAGCTATTTAGAAAAAATATGTAACTCGGAACGCCAGAGAATCAGTTGCAGGATTTGGCAATGCTTCCTGCTGTAGAAGCAGTTGAGGGAGGGGAGTTCATTCTTTCCTAAGTCCAGAATTTTGAGTTACTCTTTGTTCCACTTTTTTTCCAGACACATTTCATTGCCATTGATTAGAGGACAAGAGGAAGGAGAATGGCCCATTCGCCTAATCATGACAAATAGCTGCTTTGGTCCTTACCTGGAGGCTGTGGTCACCTGGGCCTGCCTTTTGTGCATGCCCATGGGCAGCAAGCAGGAATTCAGTGTGGTAGCTGGAACCTGGCTCGACTCCAATTTGGCGTGTGTCTAACATTGTTTGAAGAACACTTTGTGCCCGCTGAGGCACACTCCTCTCCCAGGGACCAGAGCTAAGACAACAAAAGCTCCTGGTGCCAAGGCTACTGGTCTTATCTGTAAATCACTTTTCTTTTTTCTTGTCTCCTCAAGGGTGATTTGACCTTAGCTCAGAGCTTGAACAGGCCCGGCTCATCAATTTTACACTGACAAGTGAAAAGACCAAGTGGATTTAGCTTCCCTGATTCCTGAAACCGTGTCAGGTCTTATATTTGAGTATCTTATTGACCTATTGGTGATCAGTACTGCCAAGAATATGTGTGTGTACACTTGCACACTTGTGTGTGCATGAACATGTAACTATATATAAATGATCATTAATCAAAATTCTAAATGTATATGAAAGTTAATTTTACTTGTTCTTTTTTAGAAATCATAAAATCCAAAAGTGACAGCATCCAGAGGTCACTCTAAAAAGGCAGGCTTTTTCCTCCTAGAATTCTTCTTTGGATGCCTGCCTGACCTCAAGCTCAGTGTTATCCTAGTACCAGTGAGTGATTCCAGATAGGCCTAAAACTTTAATGTTTTCCTATGAAGCTATTTAACAACCTGAAGAGGAAGGTTTCTATTGTGAATGAGTCTAGACTGCTCCCAGGTCACTGACCAGGAATACTCACCCCACAGGGTGGACACACAGGCAGATGAGTTGGTTGCTTTTAAAATCTGTTCAAATAAACAGACTTAAAAAGACCAATTATATCTGCACCTATTAAATATTAAACATTACAGACTCCAAAATAAATAATTGAAGCAGAGGAATTTTGTGGTGTGTTTCAAGCCTCCTCTGATTTATGAAGACACTCTCATCCTCTTTGACTTGCTGTCTGACACAGGGCCCAAGGTTGCTATTTAAACAACAGCAGAAATCCTCTGTGCTTTGAGGGGCCTGGGGCGTGCAGCCAGTGTTAATAACTAACTATGCAGACTGAGTGTCACTCATGCAGACCTTTCGAAGTAACTGCCCCAGTGTTGTCTAGGACAGGAAGGTCCAGGGCTCCCTGTGTTTGGTCCTGCTCGGGCGCATGCTTCACAGTGACTCATTGACTTATGTGTCAAGCGATGGATGTGCCTTGCTCATTTCCCTTGAGTAAAATCCAGACATCCCTATTGGATGTCTTTTGGTATTGGATAAAATCTAAGATCTTCAAGAAGGAGGCTTTTCTTCCAGAATTTGCAGCTCTGGGTTTCAGCATGCTAAAACCTGAATGCACATATAAGTTGCCAGCTTCTCTCTTGTCCTACTGCTTGTCTCCCACCACGTTTGGGTCCCGAAACAGATATGGTCATGGGCATTGAGAAATAAAAAAGAAGCAGTTCAGAGACAGGTGAGATCATACTCCAGGTACTACTCTCTGACTGTGTTTCCTCAAGTGGGAGCCAGCTCACTAAGTGTTTGTCCACATACTCATCATCAGAGTTAGGCCTTGAGTGAGGAGGCTGCTTATCAGCCCTACAGTCTTTGTCACACCTGCTCCCTGAGAAGTCTAGTTTCCCTCTGGATCTTTAGTAGCCTTCAAAATTCAATAAAGTTCCAACTTTGCCCCCAAAGAGTTCAAGAGTAAGGTTAGAATCAGCAGCCACTGCTGTGTTCACTGTCTGGAGTCAGAGGCTATAAGAGCTGCTCCAGCTCAGGACCAAACTTAGGAGTCCCACAGACTCTCTGGTACAGTGTGGAAAAAGTAAGAAGATACTCTTCACCCATGTTAAATGGGTCAGATCTCCACTCCTTCACTGAGGAGGATGGCTAATTTTGACTCCTTGCACCATGGTTCTGGCTTTACTGCCTAACAATTAATAGAGTTCCATTGCCTACCTGGGCCCAGAGCCCTGGCTACTCCCTCCCCTCGTGCTTGGTCATCGACTGGGTTATCTCCTCCTTGACCTCCATGATGCCAGGCACCTATGTGGGCGGCTGGCATTTGCCTGTCTCTGGACCCTGTTTTCTGTATTACTGGCCTTTCTTTATTACACGCAGCTGGGCTTATCCTTCTCGGCTGCCTCTCCCTTGAGGGCATCCAAGTACCCATCCTCTCTGCTTTACCACTGATGGAACATCTGATCCATGTTTATGATTTATGTTTTTTATCCAGGGAGTACCAATTTGGCCATCAGATGTGATCTTTTTATGATGTTGACATTTGTAGGGGACCTGGAAATGGCCACCCCAAGATATGTCTCTTTGGCATCAGGATTATTTGAGGCTGATTGCTTTTGATAAACTGGGACAGGGAAGGAGGCTCTGAGGAATGGAACTTGCCCTTTGTTAGGACACATTTACATTTGTAGGGTAAATCTCTATCTGTAAAGTTGCCTCCCTCTCTGTACCAGGAAGAAGAAAGGAGATGACCTTCTTTCTAGAAACTCTTAATCAATGCCAAAGGCAAGGACTTAAATCTGCATTTTATTGTGTTTGTCTGGTAACCTCCTGTAACTGACTTCCCTCCCCCACCCAACATGGGCATTTCTTTAAGGATTAACCATCTTTCCTTAGGCTAGGAACTGATTGCTGCGCTCACCTGTGACCTCCCAGCTCCAGACAATAGACTTACCTCCTGCTATGCCCACCAAGATAGCAGACCCACTATCTGCTGTGTCCATCAAGCACTGTGCCGACAGGACAATCTTGTGACTATTGTGGGAGGGACATTTCAATCATATGTGAAATATCCTGTTTGGGGGTATATAACCACTCTGTGCACCCCACTTCTTCGGTGCCCTTTCTTCCTTCGGGAAGAGAGGCCCCAGGCCATGGTTCCTCATAAAGCTTTGTTTAATTTTCTCTTGCTATTCTGTCTCATGTGAATTTAATTGGTTCTCCGGCCAGATGAACCCACGTTTGGGAAGAGGAAAAGTCTTCCTCCCTACACATTCAATAATCAAAATCATTCTTTGGAGTATAGATCAAGAAGACATACAAAGCCAGAACAACACCTGGTACTGTCAAAGCAAAACAAAACAAACAAAATACTTGTAGGGGGTTCAATATATCTGGGTCCCTGTCCAGTATCATTGTGACATCAGGAGGAAATCTTTGTTGTTTCTCCTCTGGTTATCAGTTTTCTCATCTGTGAAAGGAAACAATTGGACTCACTGTTCTCTAGAACACACTCCCCCCAAATGCAACTCCCTCAAAACCATTATTTTCAAAAAGGCAAAAAGTGCATTAACAGGTAATCTTAAATGAGAAGATAAGCATCAAAGCAAAGTGTGCAACTGTGCCTTAGTGGATGGGATGAGGAGCTGCCACCAAACTGTCCTGTGGGTCCTATCTATATGGACATCAGGTGAGGGCAGAGAACGAAGCTGTACTGACAGTGTGTGTAGACCCTCACATAGAGTTTTTGAACACCCCATGGTGAAGCCACATTTTTCCAGGTAGGATAGGCTCCTTCTCTGTGTCCTGCCCAGCCTTTATTGACTGGGGCCATCAGGGGAATGAGAATATTATCCTTGGAGGGATGGACCACAAAGAGATTTATGAATAGTCTTTATACTCCATTTTTCTCAACCCAACAAGACATCACAGTTGTAAACTCTGCTTGAAATGGTATCAGAGCTCAGAGTTAATCGTGTTCTGAGAGGTATAATTCTATTTCACTAGGTAACCAAGACTATTACTGTCACTTTTATGTGTTTTGCCTTTCACCGATATTTTTACATACATTATCTTACTTTATTCCCAGAAGAGTACCCCAAACAGGTGGGCAAGATTATTATCTAACTGATGAGGTACCCAAGACAAAACTGAAGGCACTTACTCAAGTTTACAGAGCCGAAATCCAGATTTTCTGATTCCAGATGAGTGATTTTTATTCACAGTCTCAAATATGGAGATATTTTATGTTTTCCCTGATGTCACAGTGCTATCACCACCCAGTACTTATTGACCATATATTATAAATCCATACATTGTAGACCATTATGTGCTTCTAATAGCACACACGAAAGAAAAGATATCATCTCGGCTTCCCTCTCTATAATCTAAGTCGTTCAGGTTCATCTCTAATAAAAAGATGGCTTCTCACCGTGGTTTTTGCTAGAGTTTCCTGATACGATTATGTCAGCAAAAATCTACCCTCGGTGTGCGTTACACGAGTCTTTCCGCAAGAAACGAGACTCAATCTTTAGGTGTGAGTCTGGTTCCAATTTATCGCCGGCAGATGGCGCTGTGCATTAGCGAACATCCTGCTTGGGAAGCTATCTCGGGGCATAGCAGGAGGAGGTGAATGAGAAATACTATCTGAGGGAGAAATGTTGAACAGTTGATGCAGGAAGAAGACACATCTGTGTGGCTTAGAAAAAGGGGTACAAAAATGTGAGTTAACTTCGTAATAAGACATTTGAAACAACTCTTTTTAGCTTTTATGTATTAGAACAGTGCTGATGAGTCAAATCAAATAGAAATTCTATTCACTCCAGTGGAGAGATGTTCACTAATACAGGGGACTGTTTGCATCTTGTTGACATCAACCTAGCTCTAAAAATGTTGAATAATTATCCAGTTATTCCCAATATGAGAACTTCTTTCCTTTCTGCCCCTCATTTTTCCCTATTCCTAGACTCTGTTTCTCATGCTTAGAAAGCTCTCTTCTAATACCTATATTTCTATCTATTATATACGGGCCAGCTCTACCTCATATTTTCCTTGAAATCACCTTTGACGGGAATGGGAGCTCAAAGGACACTATTTGTTTTATCTCAACATTCCTTACATTTGGCTTTTGCTCAATAAATGCTTATTTAAGGTTGAATAATTGATTAGTGAATCACACCATGGCCTAGTGATAGAGTTTTCTGAATGCATATTCAATCATCCTTTTCAAAATACATTCACTGAGTACCTGTTAGGTTCTTGGTCACAGAGCTTATAATCTAGGAGAGAAAATTAAACAATTAAAACATAGTGTGGTAGGTGTATGATAGTGGGAAGATAGGGTGCTTTGAAAGGACGGGGGGGTTCCTTACTTCAAGTTGATATAAATGGTTAAGAGGCACTTCCCAAAAGAAATGAAGTCTAATGTTGTACCTGAATGATGAGTAAGGGATTGCTATCTGTTAAGAATATTTCAGAAAAAGAGGACAACATTTGAAAAAGACCAGAGGTTGGAAAATATATCACTAGATATGTGAGTAACGTAAAAAAGTTAATTTTACCTGGAAAAAACAGTGTGATAGGGAGTGTCAAAAGATAAAGTGGGCAATGTAGGTGCAATACTGGAAACAGAGACCAGTTAGGGAGCTGTTGCAAAATTCCAAGTGTGAAATGCTGTGGCTGAGCCTAGGATAGTAGCAGACCTGGATTAAGGGGTGGACCAGCAAGATCAGTTTTTGGGGGGATGCCAAGCTAAAAGGGTAAATAAAATATCACCAGGTGATAAAACATTGCTGCAAATGTAAGAAAATGGAGAAATTGATAATTATCAAGGCTCCTCCCCGGGAAAATACAGTATATTTTTGGAAGGAATACTTTGAAAAGCAGCTTAGGGTAATAAAAGAGATCCTTAAGCAGCATACTCAAGTGATCACAGATGAAAAGCAACATACCATTTTAGGGTGGTAAATCTTGCTGTTTGCCAAGGCTTTGTTTTGCTGACGGTTATACAAGTTTGGAGTTACAGATGATAGTTCAAGAAAATAAAAGAAAGGAAGAGCACTAGCCCCAGTGGTCATATTTCTCTACTCTCCCCTTCTCAAAATAATTATGGAATAGATATATAAAGAATGCCTGTCTAAAAGCACACCAAATAATTAGCGTCCATTGAGGGGTCCCTCACTCCTCCATTGAGACTTATTAGTGATAGAAGGATTAAAGGGAAGTAGATGACATCAAAATATGTTTATGGGGTAGAAATGATTTTTCTCTGTAATTATTAGGATGTAAGGATAAGGGAGAGAAAGAATCAATTATGATGATGTCCGGGATTTAGACCTGGGAAACTGCATGATGCTGTTCTCTGTGATAAGGGAGAGAAAAGACAGGTTTGGGGTGGAATTGGGAGAGAGTAGGTGAAGAATTAAGTTTTGCATTTTTGATATTTGAAGTATGTCTAACACTCAAGTGGAGAAATCAAGTAAATAAGTAAGTCTAAAGGTTAAGAAAGGGGTTTGGATTAAAGATATGTGTTTGGCAATTAAAAACCTGGAAATATATTATATGACAAGGGAGAATGAGTAGAATGGCATACAATAGAAGATATGTGGATAAGGGTCTAGAGAAATACAATTAACATTGACTTAGGAGATATATCAAATTTTAAACCTAAGAAACATATGTATTGTGTTAACATATAGGTGTGTGTAGACATATAATTTTTTAATGGTTAGATGCTAGATCGCAAGGCATAACTTAGTAAACTACCATATGAGAAATTTGGGGGATCATATTCTCTCTGCAGTGAAATAAAACTGCTTGAGGTGAACTCAGGACTCTTTTCCCAATAGGACTTATGCTAAAACACTACAAGACTGCAAGATCTCAAAATTGGAAGACTTTGAGAATTTTAGACCTTAAAACTTCTAAAACTTGAGACCAAGAGAGCTCAAGACTACAAATCTATGAGACTAGGAAACTGAGACTGGAGACTGAAACTGAGAATCCATGAGACCACAGGGCTTTGAGATTACAAGTCCTGAAGACTGCAAGATTTTGAAATTACAAGACTGAAAGATTGCAAGATCCTTTTTGCTTTCCAGTGCCACCTCTAGCCTCTGCTTACTTATCAAATTTTCTATGTAGAAGAATAACTTAGCAGAGAGGGTTAGCTTTGCTTTGGGGGCTCTTCCAGAATAAATTCCGGCATCCCAGAGGACAGATGAATCAAAAGTTTGCCTGATCCCTCTTCATCTGAGAAGAATGTCCTTCTCTGACTGGTTAGCTTCTCTGCTCAGTCGGCTGCCTCCAACCTGACTCCAGGTATGAAAGCATCTTCTGTCTCTTGTGATCGCCCTTCTTGAGTGTGCTTTTATATTTTAAAACTATTTGGGCCGATTGCTTTTCAATGAATTTAAAGAGAAGCTTTTTGTTGCTCTGGTTTATCAGGAGATTTCATACTGTTTCAGGGAGAGTGAAGGGCTTTCCCATCTTGCACTTGTACAGTACTGCAGTTCTGCAGTTCATGCTCATCAATGTATCATAGCCTGAAGACCCAGCAGTGTTACAGTTTCAGCATCTCAAGGTGTAGAAGACCCAAGGTCTTTCATTTTTGAGATCTTACCATCTTGCAGTATTTATCTGCAGTCCTGAGCAAGCTTTCAAAGCAATGAAAGACAAAGTTGAAGTGAGTCTAACTAAAGTTACAACCAATGAAACTTCTAATAACATCAAAATGTTGGCCTTTTTGTGGCCCAAGTGGTTGAGGGCTAGGGTGAAAAAAAAAAGGAGAACTCCTCAATTTCTGGAGATCTAATTCCAAACCTTGCTAGTGGGATTAAAGTCACAATACTTCAATACACACTTCAACTTCTGCTTGAAGCAATAAACTGATCAGTCCCTTATTCTAACCACCTAGGAGAGGAAAGTGCATTACCTCTTGGAGAGGAATATATATATATATATATATATATTCCACTTCAGCCTTTTCTTATATGCACAATATCAGCATACAAATTATAAAACATGTGAGTAAGCATGAGAATAGGATGCACAACAAAAGAATATTTAGTAAATTGAAAGAGATCTATAGAAAATCCATATATTGGAATTATTAGAAAAGGACTTTGAAATAAACATGATAAATATATTAAAGAATCTACAGAGAAAGGCAGATTGAATGAGTGAAGAAATAGGACATTTTAGGAGAGACTTAAAAGTAGTAAAAAAGAAATAAATGGAACACCTAGAAATAATGATTACAGTATCTGAAATTTAAAAAATATGCATATATTGAATATGATTAAGGGTAGATCGGATAGAATAGAAGAAAGTATAAGTCAACTTGAAGATGAATCAATGAAAAACGTCCAACCTGGAGTACACAGAGAAAGAAAATATGGAAGGAAATGGACAAAGTCTCAAGGACCTCTGATAGATTAAATTAGTCAACCATATGCATAAACGGAACGCCACAGGAGAAGACAGAGAACTTGAGACAGAGCAATATTTGAAAAAACAATGGATAACAGTTTTCAAATGTAATCAAATTAAAGAGAAATCTTCATATCCAGAAAGCTCCAAAAACTCCGAGGATTGAGTACAATATAACAGAAAAAACTATAGCTAAGCATTTCAGAGGCAAACTGCTAAAAAACAAACATAAAAATAAAAATTTAAAAGCAGCTAAAGAAAAAAGACATTCATATAGTGGAACATAAAAATGACAAATCCGCATCGGAAATAGTAGAAGTCAGAAGACAATAAAAATGTCTTTAAAATGAATAAAGAAAAAACAAGCTGTCAACCTAGAACTCTATGAACAGTGAAAGTATTTTTCAAAACTGAAAGGCATCATAAAGACATATCTTACCAAAGACATTTGGTAAATACTAAATATATTTTTATTCTCTGTCTACACACACAACTGCACACATTTCTTGACATACTGATGTTTATGCAAAAATAACTCACTTAAGGGTCCACAACATATATAGAATTAAAATATTTGGCAGCAAAAGCAAAAAAATGTCAGGGATCAGTGCAATTACATTGCTGTAGGGTTCTTAAATCATTTATGAACTAGTATAACATTATTTGAGAGTGAAGAGTGATAAGTGAAATATTAACATGAGACAGCAAAAAAAGTCATGATTGACTCAAAAGAAGGTTGGGCAAGAGAAACAGAGTTACGTGGAAGACAGATGGGATAAGTTTTTTAAAATTCAAGATAGTAGACTTAAAAAAGGATAATTTCTTTTAATATAAATGGCCTAAACATTCCATGGGAGAGGTAGAGATTGTCAGACTGAATAGAAAAGCAGTAACAATGATATGTTATTTATAAAAATAACCTTTCAACCATAAAGACAGAGGCATGTTAAAAGGAAAAGTGTGGGGGCTGGCCTGGTAGAGTAGTGGTTAAGTTTGCATGCTCCACTTTGGTGGCCCAGGGTTTGCAGGTTGGGATCCTGCTGCACGCCTACACACCACTCATCAAGCCATGCTTTGGTGGCATTCCACATTAAAAACAGAGGAAGACTGGCACAGATGTTAGCTCAGGGACAATCTTCCTCGCCAAAAAAAAAAAAAAACAGTGTGGAAAGCAATCTGCTATGCATATTTTAAGATTTTAATAAGGTGGCACATCTGTATTAATATCAAACAAAATAAATTTTAAGATAAGAACTATCACTAAGGTTAAAGGACATTTCATAGTGATGAAAAGATCAATTTGTCAAGACAGAACTCACAGAACTTAAAAGTCAATAAATCCATAATCATAATTAAAGATTTCAACACCTGTTATTAGTAATTGATAGAGTAAGTAGACAATATACTAAGCAACATTGTTAATCCACTTAATCCTACTGAAATTTATACAACTCTTTACTAAGCAATAGTAAAATATGCATGTATTTTGTAATTTCTCTAGTTTTTTAAAATCAATGTTTGTACGGTATGGTGGACAGAATAATAGCCCCTCAAAGATATACACATTCTAATCTCTTGGACCTGTAAATATGTTACATAGCAAAGGGAAATTAAAGTTATAGATGGAATTAAGGTTGCTAATCAGCTGACCTTAAAGTAGGGAGATTATCCTGGATTATCTAGGAGGGCCCAATGTAATAACAAGGGTCCTTAAAAAGGGTAGCATAAAAGTTGGTGTTACAAGAGGGGATGTGACGAGGAAAGCAAAATCAGAATGATGCAAGGTGAAGGCTCAACCTGCTGTTTCTCGCTTTGAAGGTGGAAAGGAGTTGCTATGGTCTGAATGTTTGTGTCCCCTTCAAATTCATATGTTAAGATCCTAATGCTCAATGTGATGATATTAGCAGTTGGGCCTTTGGGAGGTGCTTAGGTCATGAAGGTGGAGCTCTCACGAATGGGATCAGTGCTCTTTTCAGAGACCCCACAGAGCTCCCTAGCCCTTTCCACTGTATGAAGATACAACAAGAAGTCTGCGACCAGGAAGATGACCCTCACTTCACCGTGCTGGCACTCTGCTATCAGACTTCCAGCTTCCAGAACTGTGAGAAATAAATTTCTGTTGTTTATAAGCTACCTGTTCTGTGGTATAGGAGAATGTTATAGCAGCCTGGACAGACTAGGACGGGAATCATGAGCCAACAAAGTAGGCAGCCTCTAGAAGCAGGAAAAGGCAAGGAAATGGATATGTTCTTACAACTTCCAAGGAACTCAGTCCTGCTGACACATTGATTTTAGCCCAGTAAACCCTGTGTAAACTTCTAAGCTACAGAATTGTCAGATCATATATTAGTATAGTTTTAGGTTACTAAGCCGTGGTAATTAAACTGATACATATGGTATTGTCTTTTTACCATTCTTTTCCTGTTAACCTAACTGTATCTTTATATTTAAAGTAGATTTATTGTAGACAGTCTATAGTTGGGTCTTAGTTTTTTCCCAATCTGAAAATCTGTCTTTTAATTAGTGTGCTTAGACCATTTATATTTAATGTAATTATCAATACAGTTGGATTAAATCTAACATCTTGCCAGCTGTTGTCTATTAATTCTGTCTGTTCTTTCTTTCCCTTTCCTCTTTTTCTGTTTCTTTTGCATTAACTGTGCATTTTTGTATGATTCTATTTTCTCTTCCTCTTTTCTTATTATTTATACCTCTTTAAAATTTTGTTTTTAGTGGTTGCCTGAAGGTTTACAGTATACACCTTGATTTACTCAGTTTACCTCCAGATAACATCACACTGCTTCACATGAAGTGTAAGTAACTTACAACAGTATACTTCCAATTCCATACTCCCACATTTATGTGATTGTCATCATAAGTCTATGTTTGCATATGCTGTGACCATTCAATAATGTATTGTGCCAATGGTTATTGTTTCTTTAGGCAATCAGTTATTTTTTAGAGCAATTGAAAATAAGGATAGCATATGTATACACCTTCTTTTGTTTCATTTCCAGTACTCTTCATTTCTTTGTGGCTTTCTGCCACAAAAGAACTTTCTTTAGCATTTTATGATATGCCACGTCTTCTGGCAACAGATTCTCTCAGTTTAGGTTTCAATGAATAAATCTTTATTTTTCCATTTTTAAAAGATGTTTTCTCAAGGTATAGAATCCTGGGTTGACAAGTTATCTTTCAGCACTGTTATTGTCTTCCAGTTTACATAGCTTCTGATGAGAATTCTGCTTCAATTCTATGTTTCTTAATAGGCAATTTTGTTCTTTGACTGTCTTTAAGATTTTATTTTTCTCTTTGGCTTTCAGAATTTTGAATATGGCATGTATAAGTGTGTATGTGTGTGGGAGAGGTTTCTTCTTTCTTTCTTTTTTTTCTTTTTTAATATGTTTCTTGCTTGGTGTTCTCTGCTATATTGTTTGGTATCTACCAATAATTTTGAAAAAATTTTTATCCACTATCTTTTCAAATATTTCCCTACTAGTCTAGGATCTCATACACATATGTTAGACTATTTGTTATTTTCCCATAATTCTTGGATACTCTATTCTGTTCTTTATTTTTTTAAAAAATCTCTCATTGTTTTTCAGTTTGGGTCATTTCTATTGACTTATCTTCAAGTTCACTGATTCTTTCCTTGACTGTGTCAAGTCTGTTGCTGAATTCGTTGAAGAAATTTGTAGCATTTCCATTTTATTATTTCTTTTGTTTTCATCTATCTGCTGAAATTACACATAGTGTAAACCTTTTCTACTACAGTCTTTAGTAGTTTAGTCATAGTATTTTAATTTCCTTATCTGATAGTTTCAATATCTGTGTCATAGTTGAGTCTTGTTTTGTTTATTTCTCTGTCTGTCTTGTAGCAGCATGTTGTTCTTTCTTTTTGTAGGTCTCATTTTTTAAGGCTGGACATCCTTTTCAGGAGAGTAGAGACTAAAATAAATTGTTTTTTATGCCTGAAAATGGGCATGGTTTTCCATCTTCTAGACTTTAATGTGAGTGATTGAGTCAACCTAGAAAAGAGTCAGTCTGTTTTTAGGTTTTGTCATTGCTATGGCTACCCTTTGTATGATACAGACCTCATATTCCTCTAGTATTACCTTGCATGTAGTGTGGAGACTGATTTTCCCAAGGGTTTTTCTCAATGTCTACTCTCCTCCAAGTTTTGTCTGTCTTTTGTACTGTACTTCAGATAAAGTCTCCCTTCATGCTCTTTCCTCTCTTCTAGGAGTAGACAGCTGTTACTTGTTCCCCAACTCCTGTTAGCCTGGCAAGGGGGAGGTTTAGAAATATTCTCTGTTCTGAATTTGCTTCAGTCTTACACAGGCACTGTGTCCCTGGGTCTCAATAGTAGTACCTTCTCAGTGGTCCTGCCCCATCCCAAGTTGTAAGTCTGGGCTTAGTAAGTATTTTTGATCTTCCTTCAGGCAGAGAGGGTTTTTTACTGTGCACTTATTCCAGTTACAACAAAGTTTAATTAATGTCTTAAAGACAACATAATATGGTGTCCTTCCACTAGTTTTTTAAGTTTTTATTCCACAGGAGAGATAGATGAGAAGCCTCTGGGTGGGCTTTGTGATTTTCCTGCAACAGCTGCTGTCCTCTCCCCCCATATCTGTACCATATGGGATACTTTTTCACATCTCTTGCCCATCTTTTTTTGGTGAGTACCCCGTTAGGTCTGTGGAGAAGAACCTGTGAATGTGTGTGAATTTCCTTCAAAGGGTTCTATAGTCTCTTGCTAGGCCACCCTCAACTTTAGCTAATTCATGTTATTAATTTTAACTGAATTTTTCTCCCTAGGGCCTGGCAGTGTCTTTCCCAGGAAATCTTGGAGCTGCTTATCTTTTCTTAGATTTTTGTTTAATTGGTTGCCCTAAAACATTAGCTGTCTGAAGGCTTCGAGAAAAGTTATGAATTTGAAACTTGTCTGGAAACTGTTTACCATTTTTATAAGGGTAGGGGTGATACTCTTCACAGCATTCTACATCCTCAAAATAAGCTGTAAATGTCTACATATTTATTTAAAGTGCATAGGTAGCATTCATCAAGGTAGCTATAGGCTGAGTTGTAAGACAAGTCTCATTAAACTTGAAAAGATTGAAATCACAAAAAATATGTTCTTGGATCAAAACAGAATTAAATGATAAATTAATAATAAATATATATCTAGAAAAGCCCCCAAAACTTGGAAATTTAGCAACAAACTCTAAATAACACATTATCAAAAATGAAACTACTAAGAAATAAGACAATATTTTAAATTAAACTATAAAATTTATTGGATGCACCTGATGTTGTCAAAGAAAATTGATAGAATTAAATTCTTCCTTTACAAAAGAAAAAAAATGCATTAATGTATTAAACCAGTAACCTAAGGTTCCAACTTGAGTTTATAAAAACAAGGGTCAATACAATCTAAGTAGAAGAAGGGAAATATTACAAAAAAAGAGCAGAAAACAGACAAGTAATAGAGAAAAAAGTGAATTAAAAAACTGACTTTTTTGAAAATATTCATAAATCTCTAGGTAGGCTGTTTGAGGAAAATTAGAGCAAAATGCAAACTACTAATAAAGAGAATAAAGATAAATAATAACTACAGATTATACAGACATTAAAATAAAAATAAAAATATATTATGAACATCTATATGCCAATAAATCTGACATCTTGGAAGAAAGGAATGAATTATCTAAAAGCAACCCAAACAGACTGTATTAATTTTCTATTGCATAAAAAATTGCCACAAATTTAAGGTCTTTAAACAGCATTTATTTACTGTCTAGGTGGTCAGTAGCTCATCAGTCCATTCATAGCCCAGCTAAGTTCTCTGCTCAGTGTCTCACAAAGCTAAAACCAAGGTATAGGTTAGACTGTGTTCTCCTCTGATGCTTGGGATCTTCTTTCAAGTTCACTGGTTGTTGGCAGAACTCACTTCTGGTGAGACTGAAGCCCTTGGGTCCTAGAGGTCACCCAGGGTTTCCTTCCACAGGGCACTCTCTACAACACATCAGTTTACTTTTTCAAAACCAACAGGAGAATCTCTCCCTTCAGGAAGGGCCCAATCCCTCTTTTAAGTGTTCTCCTGATTAGGTCAGTTTCATCCACAATAATCTCCCTTTCAGTTACTCAAAGTCAACTCCTTATTATGTTAAGTGCAGAAGTGAAATCCCATCACATTCACAAGTCCAGCCTGGCACTCAGAGTGGGGACTATACAAGGCATGTATGCTGGGGGAAGAAATCTGGAAGGCTATTCTGCCCAACATACTGACCAAGAAAAATACCAAATCTGAACATTTCTATATTTATTAAATGAATTAAATTTATAAGTTTAAAAAAATCCCATAAAGGAAATTCCAATCTGAGGTGGTTTCACTGGTAATTATACCAAACATTAGAGGAAGAAATAAAACCAGTCTTACACAAACTCTTTCAGGAAAAAAGAAGGAAAGAACATGTCCAGACTTGTTTTATGAAGACAGAATAATCTTGATACCAAATTCTAGTAAAACCATTACAAAAAAGAAATTCAAGACCAACGTTTCTCATGAACATAGACACAAAAATCCTCAACAATTATTAGCATATCTAATGCAAGAATATGTGAAAAAGACAATATATTATGTCCAAGTAAGCTTTATCGCAGAAGTACAAAAACTTGATTTATCATAAAAAAATCAACCAATATAACTCATCTCATTAAGAGAATCAAAGAGAAAAATAATATAACCATCCCAATAGAGGCTGAAAAGGTTTTTGACAAGACTCAACACCCCTCCTTGATAGAAACTTTCAACAAACAAGAAATAGAAAGGACTTTTCTCAATCTAATAAAGAGCTTCTATGACAAAATACAGCTAACGTGGTACATGCATCATGCTTAAAATGGTGCAATGTGGAATTCTTTCCCATTACATTCAGAAAAAAGACAAAGAATGTCTATTCTTACCACCTCTGTTTAACATTTTATTGGAATTTCCAGTCAATGTAATAAGTCAACAAAAAGACATAAAAAGCATAAATAAAAGGCATAAATGAGTAAAGTGAATCTGCCATTGTTAGTATGGCATAATTGTTGACAGAAAAAAAACAAGGAACATAATTTAAAAACTACCAGAATTAATAAGTAAATTTAACAAGGTATCAAATTACAAGGTCAGTAAAAATCTATTATCCATACAAAATTAAAACATAAGAATAATCAATTATTTCTTCAACATGATAAGTATACTTATCTTAAAGAAGTAGCCAGTTAGTGTATATCCTTAATGGATAAAACACTAGATGCATTTTTATTAAATTGAGAATGAAAACAAGAATGCCATCTATTGCTTTTGTATTTTAAAATTATTCTGCAATAACTGAGTAATACAATAAGTAACAAATATAAGACATATTAATATTGAAAGTGAAGAGACAGAAATATTATTAAGTGCAAACGATAAGGGTATAGCTCTAGGAAACAATAACCAGATAGAAGATAAAGCAAATAATATTCTTGTTCATATTATCAGCAAAACATTAAAACTAGGAATAACATCTTAAAAAGTCTGAAGAAAATAAAACACATTACAGAACGATATCTAGAAAAGACATTACATTCTGACCTAGATAAAAATGCTAAATGTTGTAAAGATATTAATATTTCCAAATTAATTAAATCGTAATGAAATTTAAATTAAAATGTCCATAAAATTTTTAACTTCAAAAAGATGCTTTAAAGATAAACATGGAAATAAGTAATAATATTTAGAAAAGAAATTATAATGAAAGCAGATTTGCTTTAGTAGATATATTTTATGACTAAAATGATAAATAATACAAATAATTTTTGTATTGGTAAAAGATGCTGAATCTAATAGAATAAAGTGGGTAATCCTAAATAGGCAATAATGCAAATACAAATGCAATATATGAATAAAAAGCAGCACAAACTACTGAGTAAATGCTAAATTATTCACTACGGACTTTGGCAAAATCAACTTAAGGTAATTCTTAGTTTTTGTATATTTCATTCTCATACAAAAACTTATTCAAATATACTATTAATTATTTTATAATAATACACCAAATTACCTTCTATATACACTAGATGGTCCCTCATACCTCACCTAATAAATTTTAGAGCTACTGTATGATGGTGTTATTTTGAGAATATTGAGCTTGGTTATCTGGAAAAGAGAGAGAAAAATCACTTTTTAAACTTCTGAGTAAGGTCTTCTGGTCCCCCAAATTTACAAGTAATTTTATATTTTTATACTTCATGCATTCTAAAACTTATACAGAACCCTGTATCTGTTCCTTTACATAACTTTATAAGAATATTTCAACATTATATTTTTTCATTCATTCTGTATATACATATTAGCAGCATGTACATAGTAAAGAACAAAATCATTTAACATTTTAAAAATTTTGTCTTCAGAAGCAATGTTGTCCAAGAGACAGTTCAGACATGCAATAATGCTTTTCCATGTTTTTACCATGGTGTTTAACAGACAGTTTTAAGAAAAGTAAATTGAACCTTTAATTAATGGCATTCGATTGGTCCGCCTCTGGATCCTGCTGGCCCCATCAGAGGAGAGGGACTTTAGCATGTTAATACAGATGTGTTCAATGGTTTGTCTTTACCCATTTTCTCTTTTAAATGATCTTCTTCAGAGCCGACTTGGAAGATTTCTAAGACAGGTAGCGGGAGCCCAAGTTTCAGTCTACGAGTCCTGGCAGAGAGGGAAATACAGTAACCATATAAAGTTACACAAGCAAACTTAAGTGTAACCGGGCTAGATTTGCATATGTAGATGCTACGTGGATTCTCCTAAATTCTGGAAACACTAAACAAAGAAGGAAAATGAGGTAGGGATGGCTATCATGTGATGGTGAATTAAACGTGAAATAAAGCAACGTAAGAGTTTTATAATTGTTATTTATGGCCCCCTGAAAGGGGAAGAATTTCTGTCCATCTCTCTTGGAGCCTCTTTCCATGTTGGTTCATCATGGTTTTGTGATAAGCTGTCTAGTCTTAAATTTCTCTGTGTGTGGAATGCAGAGAACACTCACTTGGGATTTAGGAGACCCGGATTCTCTCATCCCCACTGCCTTTCCGTGTAACTGCGTTCTTCCCTTCTCTGCTCTTCCCCACTCACACATTCAGGAATTTAAGTAAATGATATCTAAAAGCAGTACAGTCTCCAGATTCTGTAAGGAAAGGGAAAGACTAAAGGGCAGAGAGTTTGTACTGAGTAGGAGGATGGTTCGAAGCTGTGCTTCTGTGGCATGACACATAAAAGTTAGAAAAAAAATCAATTGCCCATATCAAAGCATGGGATGTGTACATTCCTTGACTCCAGTATTCTCCTAAAAGCTCCTGCTTTCTGAGGTCTACCACAGCTCTGTCATTCCATATTTCTAAGATTCTTTCCCACTTTTCACTCACCCTGCCCACCAAGCCGTATTTGTGTGTTACCAACAAAGTCTGAATGGCAGCCTATGGAGAGAAGCAGCTATGCCCAGTACTGAAGAACACAGACTCTGCCGTCAGATTTTCTGAGTTCAAATGCTGCATCCACCCTTTTCTAGCTGTGAACTTTTGGGCAATTTGCTTAGTCTCTTTGTGCCCCACTTCCTCATCCGTAAAAGGGGGATGTAAGTAGTACTTGCGTCATTGTGTGTTTGTGACATTACATTCATTAATACATGTAAAGCTTTTGGACCAGTGACTCCTCTGTAGTGAAGCAATTAATAAAGGACTGCTACTATTATTGTTTATTTTAGCTCAGTTTGGAATTGCTAAAAATAGATATTTTATGAAATTCTGTCTGTAGTCTCCCTTTTCCTTCCTTCCTTCCTTCCTTCCAACCCTCCATCCTTCACTTTCTCTCTCTCTCTTTCTTTCTTTTCCTTCACCTCTGTCTGCCCCTCCTGATCCAGGTAGACATTTTAGGAGGCGTGCACTTACTTCCCAAGTACCTTGGGCCAGTCTGGCTTGATCAAGCAGACCGGGGGCCAGGGGGCTTGCTAAGCCTCTCTGGTGTCCAGGCTATGCTCATTGTAAGCTTCATCGAGCTGCAGAAAGTGCCAGACATGGATTTCATTAATCCTACCATCAGAGGTCTGAATTCATTGCAACTAATACAATACCTGTTTCTCTAACTATGCCAACATTTTCTTGACACCGTGTATGACCTCCTGTTATTTCTCAACAAAAGCTGGCAAGCACAACCCGGCAATGAAGTAAAACTGCCCAGCGGGCCACAAACTGCTGAAAGCATCCATGCTACAATGAACAGCACGTTCCAGAGAGATCCACAGCAGCGCAGAAGAAAAAAATATGAAAGAAACAAAAAAGCAAAGAACGCAGAATCACTTAGAGGAGAGAGTAATCCTCTAGGCCACCAGACTTCCATATTTATCTTCCCTACATTGAAAAGCATGGTCTTCTCTACCCTAGGATCCCCGACTATTCTGATTCTACTACCATGCTTTAAGATGCCATTCCCGACAGTCCCCATCAGACGTTATCCTCACAAGAAGAATCACATGTGTCCTCGTGATGGGACAAGTCTCCAAAATCTTTGAAGTTTCTGCCAGCAAAACCAAAGAGAAAGCACCATGCCGTGTGTATGAGAAGGTTTAGTTATAGCTCAGATCTGGGATGAAATCAAGCTGGGATGATTTCTGCATGGTATGAGAAAATATAAAGGACAAGTGGAGTTTGTTTAGTTTCAAAGGCTTTCATTTTTCCCTCATGATTTTTGTAAAAAAAGTGATATAAAAGTATAATTTTCCTGTTCTGTATCTAACTCTGATGAGCACAGGGGGAAGTTTTTATTTTGTTGGCTAAAATGCCAGATCTTCCTTAAAGCCCCTCCTAGGAAAATGATGTAAGTAAAGTTAATGAAAAGGGAGACCATTGAGACAAATACTTTGAATGATCCATACAGTCATTTAACACAATTGTTGAACAATAGTATATCCCAGTTACTGTCATAGGACCTGAGCCAATAAAAGATGAATAACATTGAGCACCTGCCTCCCCTCAAGGACCCACACTCTAATGAGGGTGATAGACACAAAATAAATTAATCGTTACAAACCGTAGGAATTTCCACAAAGAAAACGTTCAGGGTTCCATGGGAGATAAAATCAGGAGTATCTAGTTTAACTTACAAGGCAAAAGAAAAGGTTCCTGGGAGGGGAAGTCTGCATCTGGCTGCAATCTGTAGAAAAATATAGGAAAGTCTAAAAACTGAAACTGCCATGTGGAATTATTTATAGATTTGTCAGTGATAACATCCAATTATTTTCAAATAAAGCTAGCTGTAAAGAGGGAGTAGTTTATTGGTGTTTAAGATTTAATCTTCTCGAGGATCAGAGGCGCTTCTCGCTGTTTATTGAGCTACCAAAGAATAACAGCTACGTGTTCTCCTCAAACCTGCAGAGGCCAAGGTTTTATTCTCTAATCTAATCCCTCCCATACTCTTCACTGCATTTAGCACAGAATTCTGCACAGAGTGGGTACTAACAAATATCTGAATGATTGTGAGAACTGGTTAGAAAGGCTTTCACAGAGCTAGGAAATTAAACTAAAAAGTTAGAACAGGCATATATTGGCTCAGATGAAAAAGGATTGATCTGCAAATTGATGACACGGTTTGGAAAGGGAGTTTTCTTGAGAATTAATTCCTGAATCTGACCATTCACACTTGCCTGTACTAATGATCTACTCCCCAGTCAGTGAGGGAAAATCTGGCTATCTGGTCCTTGTCGTTCCATGAATACACACCATTCACAGAGCTCCATAGTGATCTTTAAAAGACAGGAACTTGAGGTCTTGAGCAAAATGTTAAAATACGTTGTTCATAATAAAATTTCCTCACTAAGGGATAATGGACTTAGTGAAGAACACTATATGTGTCCTTCTATGGGGTACACAAGAATGATAAGAATGACGTATAATGGTATTGTTGTAACCCACATCTTGGAAACTGGATTTGCAGCTGTGGACTCTGATCAAGTAACTTAATTTCCAGAGTGAAGCTCTAATTAGACGCTCTAACACTTAAATTGTCTTTATAAATCTCTTCTTTTACGTGCAATCTCTCACTTAATTCTTGCAGAAACACTTATGATAGAGGTTTTATCAATTCTATTTACAGATGTGGAAATTAAGACTCGGAGTGTTTCCTTGTTCAAAGTTATCTAAACAGATAAAATTACAGAAACAGAACTCAACCCTTCATCCTCTCATTCCAAATTATATGCAAATTCCAGTACATTATACATCCTCTGAGCATCAAATTATATTGTACGTATTTGCTAGTGTTTGATAAATGTCAAGGTGTTGCATACATATGAGGTACTATGTGAGCAGTGAAGAATCCATCAATTAATTAATTAATTAGTATTCTTTCATTCTTTTAACAAACCCTTTCTGAAAACCTAATAAATGTTTTCATCACTGTCCTAGACACTAGGAGAATATGAGGAACTACTTTGTGGAGATATATTTGGCATATATTTCTTTGTTATATATTGCCACCCTGATCTAGGAAACAATCATTTTCAAGAGAGTCATTCTTGAACACTTACTTTTATAATTTACTACATTACAAAAGCACATTAGTAATTCCAGATGCTGGACTTCAGCCACTGAGTCTCTTAGTTATTGGCCTTGGAATCGTCTCCTTGTTTCACTGTTGACATTTGCTTGCACCCATTGGAATATAAGTAGATCGCTGTACGCTGGTGTGCACTGACCTGCTTAAATATACATGTTAATAACAGCTTTTTCAGTGGTTTCAAGATAAGCAGAAAATATTTGTATTCCTCTAAAGTATCATTCCAAAAGTGGCAGCAATGATTCACAAAAGTAAGCAGGCTGAGTTAGAGGCTTTGCTTTCTTACTCAGGACTGTAACTATAACTTCACTATCTAATACATTTGGAATACTACAGTCAAATGAAGGTCTCCAAGTGAAGTTACCAACTTTTGTATGGAGAGGAGAGGTTTTTCATTCAATGAAATCCGAAGCAGAGTTTTCAAGTAACAAGCACATTCTTGGTTAGATTGGCATTTTTAAATGATTACTGGCCTTACATTGGGATTAAACTCCAGAGTGTACTTAATGGGTACAAATGACCTGAATTAGCTGTCAATTTTGAAATTAAACAGCGTTGTTCTACAATCAAGGCAAGCATTCTCAGAAAAGAAATATTAATTCAATTATATGGTAGCAAATGTGAAGCAGCTACTTCTAGCTCCTTGCTTATGTAATTTGTTTACCAGCTTAATTTGTGCTAAGCACTTTCACAGATATTTTTCTGTTAAAGTACATTACAGATGCCTATTTAGGTAAGTTAAACTATATGAAATTGACAATATTAGACCATATTTGTCCTACAGAAATGGAAATTTCAAATGGTTCAGCTTAATATATGGTCCTGCTCATGGGGGCAGTCTTAGTTATGCCAGCCTCCTCATATCTTTCACGAATTTTTTTCCTTTAATGCAGCCACTTAAAATGAAATTAATTACAGAGATTTGAAAAGCACTCTTCCCTTTTCTTCATTTAATGAAATCAGTGTTCCTCTATTTTCAAGTGTCCTTATCAAATCGTTATAAGGACTAATGCTTCCAATCAAACAATGCAAAAAAAAAAAAGGTTTTTTGGAGGAAGATTTATGCTGAGGGGTGAGGGGTCAACATTTATTTCCTTCAAATGCAGAGATGGGAAAAGGCATAGGGAGAAGACTACACCCTACATCATTAAATATGATAGATAAAATGCCAAGTTACGAAAGACAAAGACATATTTGAATATTTAGATTTCATTAAAATACAGTATTTTGGCCACAGTGTTAACAGTAATGTGAATCCTCAAAACTCTGATAATCATAAAAAAATAAGTTCAGAGTTTCTCAGAAGAGGTTATCAATTAGTAGCATTTATTTTAGTATTTGCTTTTTAAACACCTAGTCTCAATCAATTTTGCTGATTTCATATTTCAAAATTGTTTTGAAAGTGGCAGTATTTCTCATCTCTGCCATAATTATTGTTTTTCTCTTGTGACTATATGACTTCACGTTGCTCTAACTTGGCCTCGTTAAGTTAGGTTCCAAAGAGTTCCAATCTTGAATTAGCAATTTCTCTGTCTTCCTCTACTGATGTTATTTCTGGCAGGATAAGACTATTTCATCTTAGATAACCCAGACTTGCTATAATGGATAATGTTCATGAACTAAAATGGAAAGTAATGGACCAGTGCTGGAAATGGTGATCCATGACCAGGTTGTTCTGATCTTTCACAGTGCTGTCTGCTGACCTACTTGGCAAGTTGAATTCACTCTTCTCATTCATGCATAACTGAGGTCACTTAAACATTAAAGGGGTGGAACTCCTCTCCCTCTCATCCTTTGACCTAGTTTAAACCTGTTGTTACTCCTTGGAAGGAGCATGTGTGGGTATATACATATGTGTGAATGTGTGTGTCTGTGTGTGCATGTCCATGCCCAAAGTTATATGAATTGAAAGTGGTGATCTATTGAATAAATGGGGCCAAGCTTCATGTTTCATATGTCCACATTCAATAAGGATAAGGACACATGTAAATGGGAAACATCGTTAGCCTAGAATGCCAATATGTATACATTAAGTCTTAACAGATAATTATCATTTATAAATCCTCTTTCTATGCTTTGAATACCTTACTTCTTCTCTTAAAACATACATGAGCATATCTTGGGTACACATAGTGAAATAGATCCTAAAAGTGTTGGATCAAAGAGGGACAGAAAGTTAATAAGGATAGGTAATACAAGATTTGTACTTTAGGAAGAACCCTGAAATATGGGACTGATACACTGTTAAAATGGCTGTTGGAAACTGGAAGAAAAATGATGGCCCACACCTAAGTGAAGTAAGAAATGCCAGAAATACTAAGGCAGATGGTGAAGGAATGCTTAGAGAAGTGGGCATGCTAGAGATGATTTACTAAGTGAGGCCAGAAAACATAATGGTTGCTTATGTTACAAAAGAGAGCCCCTGTGATTCTGTTTACCAAAGTGATTAGCAATGCACTATTGAAAAAGGAACTAGTGTGTTTGAAAAGCTGAGTAATGGCCATCCTCTGTAGTCCAGGGTAGATGATAGGAGATGCTAAGAACTGGGATCACTGATAGCAATGGGGATAATAACATCCTAAAATAATGGAGGCCAGATGACAGCAAATTTGAAGTCATTATTGTAATGAGTATGAAAGTCAGTGTGCAGACCAAGAACTATGAGAATGATTCAAAGGACACAGTGTTCCTATGGGAAAGATAAATGATCAGCCAACAAGGGTACAAGCAGCCACTTCAATTAAATCTCCCAATCTCTTGCCCAGTTTCCAGATCTGAGCCAATTTTCAAACTCCATTTATTAACCCGTTGGTTAATGGAGAGGCTGAGGCCCCATGAGCAATGACTTTGAACATCATGGCATTTGTATACAGTTATGATTCCCTCCAATCTCTCAAAGGACTTATGGCTATTTAATCAGGTAACTGTAAGCTATGAAAATGTGAATGCTCTGGCATTTTGAGAACTGTGGAATACAGAGTTGATATTAACATTTGAGAGCTTGAATCGTTATCATGATCCTGCCGTTAAAGTGGGTGCTTATGAGGAATTGATAATAAACGGAGTTCTAGCCCAAGTCTAGCTGACATTGAGTCCACTGGGTCCAGAGACATCCCAGAAGTTATTTCTTTGGTCTTTGAAAGCATAATTGGAATGAACATATTTCATTGTTGGAAGAACCCTATACTGATTTCTTGGCCAGTAGGATCAGAGCTATTGAAATGAGGAAGGTAAAGTGGAAACCTCTGAATCTGTCCCCCAACCCCATTCCTGAACAAGACAACACAACAAAAACTCCCCATGGGAGTAGGCATGAAGTATGAAGATCTTTTTATTACAAGTTAACACCCACCAGAGAAAACCTACTGAGAGAAGCCCCATTGACACTGCAGTGCAGCACAGTGGGCTCATAAATGGAGCAGCCTTGATGGTGGAGATACAGGCTATGCATAGGTAGACACACAAACGTGGTCTTCAACTACACAAATCTGATCCAGCTCTAGCTGTAGGTTAGTATCAACCTTCCATCAGCAGAGATCAACATAGAGCCCCGGCTCCATCACTTAAGGAGATCAATTAATTATTTAATTTCAAGATGACTACATTGGACCCTTTTCATCGTAAAAGGGTAGCAATTCATTTTGACTGAAGTAGATACACATTTAAGTTACATTCCTGCCTTCTAGTACTTAGGGCCTTGGCCAGGATCAACATCTAAGGGCGTATAGAGTTTTGATCTACCACTTAGAATACTGCATAATATAACCTCAGAAAAAGGAAACTACGTTACTCCACAGGAGGTATAGAAGTGGACATATGGTTCATCACATATCCTCCCACCCAGAATCTGACAACTCGATAAAGCAGAGGCAGATGAGGCACCAACTTGAAGGTGATAACCCACAAGGATGATATTCTATCCTCCGGGATGTAGTTTACCCTCTAAATAAGTGGCCCATTTTATGGCACTGGACCCCCAAGTAGAATATATGGGTCCCAAGTCAAAGAAGAAGAGGTAGGAGTAGCTCACTTGCCCTCACTCCCATTGACTCACTTGGAGAATTTGTGCTTTAGTCTCAGTTTCTAGATGTTCTCTTCTTAGAGGAGGAACACTTCCACCAGAGATACAGTAAGAGTCCAATGGAACTTTAAGCTATGGTTATTGCCAAATCACTTGGATTCTTTATGCCAAGAAACTAACAGATAAGGGAAAGAATCACAACACTGGCATCAGTAGTTCATCCTGGTCATCGGGAGCAAAGTTGGCTATAGTTACACAGTGGTGATAAGGAGGAAATGCTTCACATTTTTTGACCCACTGGAGCAGCTCTTGGTACTTTCTTGGACATTATGGTGGTAAATGGACAAGTGCATCAGCCATTGCTGATCATGATGAGAAGATGATAGTGATCAGGGCCTCATACCATAGAAGGATGGCAGTCTGGGTCACTACAAGGTAAGTCACCTAGACAAGCATAGGTGCTAGGAGAAGCTTAGGTGTATCTGGAGTGGATAATAAATAAGAGATTTAATGAGTATCAGCTGCAGTCCAAAAATGAACTGCTATTTGGGCACTGTAGTTTTAAAATTCTTCCTCTAAGTTTCTCGAGGAAAAAAGACCAAAGATCAACCAGAGTACTGTAGGTATTCCCAGATGGGATGAACTTACTATTGAGGCAAGTGGATCTGAGCGGTGCAGGGAGTACATCATAAGGAATGACGTAAGTGATGCATCACCTAAAATCCCCTTCAGGATCAAGCCTCTCCGTTCCCCTAGCTCTCCAGAAATTGACTTCAGCTGAAGGAAGCTGTCGCACCCAAGGTTAATCTGACTTCTAAGGTCAGGGTACAAAAATTAAGCCCTTTGCTTCAATTCTGAAGGGCCATCTCAGCTCCAGAGCTCTCCATGTGTTTGATTGAGGGCTTTGTTTTGACTGCAACACCATTCATTTTTTGTCTTTCCCCAAACTTGCACATACTTCCCCTAGATGTGTTGTTCCTCAGAACACTCCCATGAAAATCTCCTGCATGCCAATCTCTGTATCAGAGTCTATTCTCTAAAGAAACTGACTTAAGACACAAGGCCACACAGACTATAAATGACAACCAGAATTAGAAATCAGACTTCCAGACTCTCATTGTAGTGTTCCTTCCTCTATATCATATTGCTAAATCTGCTCAATATGTCTTTCATCTATGATATTATATAGTGATATATAAGTTATCCGCTTATACCTCTCTGTCCCAAACGAGGATATAAGCTTCTTGAGGACACGGGGATGTATCACAGACATATTTATTTCCTAAAATGAGAAAATTTGATATCTCATTTAGACACTCAATTAACATTGCGTTTGTTTCAATAATTATCATAATAAATATTTTCAACTTTGTTTGAAAGTTTTGATTAGATTGAATTAATATTTAAGTATTTTCTTTACAAGAATTACAGTATATTGGAGGAGTGGTTAAGAATGCACTGCTGTCCTTTCTGACTTTCTTCTCTATTATTACTGCCAATAGAATAGTATTAACGTAATTCCTAATTGTTCTATTTCCTCCTCATTGCCTGCTACATTTATTGCTATCTTTATTTTCCTAAAATATAATTATGAGTGGATAATTCTCTTCCTCAAAAGCCTGCATGAACCCATGTTTTCTAAGGATAAGTGTAAACCCAGTAAAATTGTTCTGGATGGATAGAAGGCTCTCTGTTGTTTATTATCACCCAATTTTCCAGTTTTATTTGCCACCACTTTACTTCATGCACTTTAAATTTCTTTCAGCATGATTTTGTTCTCACTGTTTCCTTTCCTCTCACATGCTCTTCCAATCTGGATTAGTCAAAATTTTAACAGTCCTTCAGGGCCCAGGTCAAATTCTGCTTCTTCAGTCCTTATTCATTGTCTTCCAATAACTGCCTCTCCCAAGTCAGAAGTAATCTCTTTCTATATTTAATCTCTACACCACTACTACTTGTATTCTCTTCTGGAATGTACCATTGTAAAATGCATTATACATATTTATATTTGCATAATTGTATAGAAATTGTATAATTTTTATATTGTGTGTAATATACATATTTATATTTGTCTTATCCCCCATGCTCATTGTTTTTCCTTTTTCCCTCAATGCGTACCCTGGTGCATAGTAGTTACTAAGTAATTTTAACTGAGGGAATGAGATACAGATGGATGTTGACAGCATAATAGCTGAATGAGCAGCCACGGAACTGATTTGTCTCCCTTAAGATGTGTCAAATATATTTAATAACATTTAGATGGTAAACCATGTAAATAATAAGGGAAGACTTGAGGGACAGAAAAAATTTCACCGGAAATTGAGAGAAAGGAAATTTCAGGGAAGGCAAAGGCATTGACACAGAAGGGGATCCTTGCCTCTTGTCTGAATTTAACAACTTAATGCAGTGATAAAGTGAGGAAATGCAGCACAATATATTTTCATAAATTCACTTCATAAGAACATTAAGGTTACAGTAATTTGAACTTATATCCTGAAAATATCTATCTGCAAGTTCTGTTGTGTGTATATGTTTGTGTTATGGTCTCTTAAATGTGTCATATAAGTTTACTTGTTTTGCAAACATTCAATATTTTTAAATGAGTTGTAGCATGGCTTTAATCTTAATCTTCAGTTATAATTTTGGTTACAGTAGCCTGCTTTTCTTTGGGAGAGGTGATGTTGAGAATTGCGTAGTACTTTGTTATATGCTTCATTTGGATGGGATTAGAAATACAATAAAACCAATTACCACTTTCTTATGCTTCTTGACAGCTGGAATGCAATTTCAAGGGTTGATTTCAGCACCTTGGTCAGAGCAATGGAATTACAAATATTCTTGTACATTCGTATGCCTTGGATTCAACAGAGCAATTATGGCTTCTCCATACTAATAAATACATATTCAAAAGAGATTGGCAGAGAGATGTAATAGCCAACTACAATCATTCTATAAGTACCCACTAAAGTCTTCAGGCAGCTTTACCTTAATAAGCATCTTTTTACAAAATCAATCATAGGACCCACGGGCTGAAGAAACTATAAAGACCATCTAATCCAAAATTCCCACCTCTCTTTATATATGGACAAAGACTTCTACTTAAGTTATTCTTTAAATATGAAAAGGTACATAATAAAGAGAAAATAAATAGAATAGTTTGATTTTTTGTAAAAAATATACATTTGTGTGTAGAAGAAAAGATAAGAAGTATACAGAAATGGTTGTTCCTTTTGCTTATCTCTGTTTTCTAATATTTCTCTCATAAGCATCTGTGATTAAAAAATAATACAAATTTTTTGTAAAAATAAATCATTAGCTTTCCTTTTCAATGCTAAGGTAAACCAAAAACCTTATCAGAGATTATAGATTTGAGTAAGTAACACACCTATGGGTCCAATATATCTGGATGGCAGCAGTGACAATAGAGGTGAAGAGACCAATATGAGGGCATAATGATACCAAGGGGAAGAGTCAAAGCAATTTGTTTGACCTTCTTTCCCATTCAGAGTCTTTGTCTCTTTCTAAACTCCTACATTCTGTTTGTACTTGTTACAGGAGCTATATACAGTTGTTCTATATGGCTTTGAAAATCTTTTCCAGTTCTCATAATTTGTAGTTCCAAGCTTTCATATTTGATCTTGATACTATTCTTTATAGATGCTTATGATAGTGATAATGATAATAATTAGCATTTCTGTGTACTTACTATGTGTCAGAAGCAATACTAAACATTTCAATATAACTTATTCATTATTTACCTGGAAACTTGAGTTAGGCACTATTATTTTCCCAATATTATGAATGAGCCAAAGTCCTAAAGAGGTTAAATAATGTGCTTAAAATCACACAACTGTTAAGAGGAAAATGATAATCCATTCTAAATTGTGAAGAAATAAGCCCTCTTTGAGACTTACCAATTGATAGTCTTAAGTATTAATTGAGTCTAACACAAGGTGAAGGTCGTCCTAACTGGCCTTTGTAGAATTGGAGACTCAGTGTTCACAAAATCATTCAATATGTCAATATTCCTCAGTGTTGGTTATAACAGACCTCAAGGCCTATTGATCCAATTATAGAATCTATGGACTAGCAAGTGCGAAATGAGGACTTTCTTAGTTCTTTCATATTTAACAAGGTTAACGTTATTTTATGGAGAGTAATATGCTTTTTTCTTTCATATTTTATGCACTTGATGTTGTCTTTAGACCAGCTGAGCCATGTGTCTCTGGCTAGGTAGGAGGTTGGAACTGTCATGTTAGTAATACAAAGGGAAAAAAGTGTTCAAATGCAGCTTTGACATTAAAAATATTATTGCAGAAACATAAGATGGACAGCCACGCTTCAGGAAGAGAAAATTACTTCCTAGGCAGGGTTGTAGAACTTGACTATAGATAAGCTGGAAGGGAAAGAAGAAGGGGGAAAAGAGATGGAGAAGCATGTGGTCAGATACTTGTACAACCTCCTCTCTTAGAGAGCAGAAGCCTGTTAAAAGATTAAGATGAAGGGCAAAACCACAAATGACATAAAAGCTTCTGCCCTGCTTTCCCTTTGAGATTCTGGAAGGAAATTGTGTCCTAGTCTCCCTGCTACACAGCAAAGTAAACTTGAGTCCTCTTCGCTTCAAAACGTTTTGTCTCATTCCACATTCTTTGTACCCACACGCATGCACACAAGGGTTTTTGATCATTGTGTATTATAGACTCTGGCTGCTTTTTGCTTTAATCAATTAACATAAATAATACTTAACATTTAGTTAATAAAGCTTTTGATGTTAATTTTAATAGGGTTATTATTTTATTTGAAAATAATGACAAATTAGGAATGCATAATTGGGTGACTAATAGAATGCTCTAATTAACTAAGGATCTGGAATGCTTCTTCCCCTTAGTTAAAAATCGTTTCACAGGGCTGGCCCTGTGGCCAGGTGGTTAAGTTCATACACTCCGCTTCGGCGGCCTGGGGTTCGCCAGTTCAGATCCTGGTGCCAATTTAGCACCACTCATCCAGCCATGCTGTGGCGGCATCCCACGTAGAAAGACAAGAATAACTTACAACTAGGATATACAACTATGCACTGGGGCTTTGCCGGGGAATGGGGCGGGGAAGAGGAAGATTGGCAACAGATGTTAGCTCAGGGCTAATCTTCCTCACCAAAAGAAAAAAAATCATCATTTCACTTAGGAACAAAATGACTGAAGTATTTGTTGCCTAAATGTCTAACTCAGTCACATAACTTTTTTTGCTTTCCACCGCACATACTTGATTCATTGCTTTGGGAGAATGGAAATCCATCACATGTTCATCACCATGACCTCTGTTCATTGTCTTTGGTTATTATCTCTCTTTAACTTTTCCGCAAATTGTTTTGGTTTGGATGTTCTCCTTTCCTCCACTGCTCCCCACTCAAAACACTTTTTATTGTTTATCTCATTTCTGTTTCTTGCTTTGCCTATGTATACGTTTTTATTAAATTGTTTCATGTAATAAAGTTATAATTATGCTTTTGCTTTTGTCAGTTAATATATATTTCATAAGTCATTTCCCTTGTATATAAAAATGAAATGCAAAGTTTGTAAATGCATATATAAAAATACAGTATATTATTAAGGGAACTTTTATAAAACTATAATTTAGGGATGATTAATTGAGTACTAAAAAAATCAATATTTTTCATGAAAGCAATTTTTTTTGACACTCTATCTTTCATTAGATGAAAAAACTAATCTGCAAGTGATGATAGAAAAAACATTGGAGAAAAAATGAATTGACTCAGATTTCTAGATGAGCTATAACCGTCTAATATTTTATGCAAATAAAAAAACTAGAAGGGACACATTAAAATATTCACACGCATAAATGAATTTGAATATACTTTAAAAACTCACTACTCTTTACACTTTCTAAGTTTTTGGAGGAGAAAAGAAAAAGTGGAGTTGACAAATTAATTTACTTTGTTATCCACAGTGATTGTGGATATTCACAATGTATAGGAGGTTCCTCTCTTCTCTTGATAATAAATTATCCCATAAAATATGATCCTTGAAGAAAACGGGAATGGATTGCATCTATAAGCAGAAAAGAGTGTTCATTATTTTTAAAATTAACCACTCAGAACTCAAAATTCAATACTCTTATCTATTGACAGAATCATCTAGAGGGTTTAGGGAGTCTCAATGACAACTTTTAATAAAAAAGTTAGGTGCAGTCCTATTTATTGAAGTAATTTCATTAATTAAATGTCTCAATCAATACGTGAAATTTTCCATGTCCATCAGAATTTTCTTGAGAATTTCTTCAGAATTTTCCTTCAATATATGAAAGTTATAACGAGTGCAGATTTGCAAATGTTTAATATTAGACATGAGATTTTGCATTATGAGACAACAAATTCTTCAAGGACAGGATTCTGAAGAATTTCTTTCTGGTCCTTCAAAACTAGAAGCTGTTGAAGGCTGAGATTGGGGCTTAGTCATTGTGACTCCAGCACAAACTCTTTCTTGTTCATATAAATAGAGCATTGAGAATAAGGCCTGGGGCTTTTTTTTCCTATTTATGTCATAATTCTTAAAAGTGTAAACATTTTTCACAAAGCGACTACAGTTCCAAGAATTAGACAGTGAAAATATGGATCCATAGGAGTGTACATTGTTACATTACATATAATAAAGAAAATTGAGAACAACCTTCATGTCTGAGGACAGGTAATTAGTTAATAGTTATAGTATATTCACACAATAACCATACTAAGTATTAATTGAAAATCACGTTGTACAAAAAAATTTAATAACCTGAAAAAATGTTAATGTTGCATAAAAAAAGTTATAATACTTCATATATATGCATATATACATACTATATGTATATATATTTTTATTACAATTTTTCCATGCTCATTTTAATACAAAATATATAAATGTGTATACAAATATGTTAACTGAAGTCATTTATGGAAATTTATTTTTTTTTTCTTCTTTAGTCTTTACATATTTCTTTGGTAATTTGTGAATTGCTTATAAGCACCTGATTATTGCAGAAAAATGATGCATAGTAACTTCAATTTGTTTTGCTATACATTTTGATTACCAGCTACAAATGAGCCCCACCCAGTTCATTTCAAAAGGCTACTCCATTTCTCCATTCAACTTATTTCTCACTCTCCACAATCACTTGCTAGTGGTTTACCGGAAGACATCAACTCATTGAAGTATTAACATGAAATGATTTTATTTTTCCCTTTTGCTGACTTCAGTCTTGCTGTGCTGAATTACCTTTTCTATTTTTGGGTACATCTCACACGTTTTCAGTCACTTTTGTTCTTGAAACTAAGTCCTGGTGAATTTTAAACTTTAATCTTATAACTGATTGAATTGATAATCTTATAATTGATTCCTCTCCCCCAACATGTAGGTTAACTTTGTGGTTCAAGGCCCTTTAGAATAGGGAGGAGTTCCATTCTTGACATACCTCCTGCTTCCCTTTCTTTTAATTTCAATACATGTCTACCTAACTAGATAAGGTTTAGCCAACTATTATTCATAGTTGTTGCTTTCCTGGCTAATATGACTGGCTGCTGTTTTCCTCTTCGTGGAAGACATCCAAGTACTGATTTTCCTACATATGTTGGACACATGTCTGATTCAGTTGCAATAATCTACAGATATATCTATTGTCCCAATGTTCCTTCCAGGTTAGTGCTGGTCACTAACAAGAAAAGTCACAGCTTGAACAATAAATTGTAGGATCACGCTCCCTGGGGGAAATATTTGTGAGGTCTGTCTAGGTAGAAGAACTTCTACATAGCTTTGGTTTACCTACCTCTAACAGCCCCACTCCCCTAACTAGCTCATACCACCTGACGTCTACCCTAGATCTCTTGCTTCTCATGCCCACTGCCTGGAAGACGAATGGGGTAAATGCAAGATGTCTCAAACCCAGCAACTTCTGCAGTGTTTGATCAACCATAAGAATCCTCTTCCCTTGAACAACGTTGGGAGTTCAGGGTGCTGTGCTGCTTCCTCCTTTGTTGCCCTGCCGTCCAAAGTCATAGTGCTGCAGCCAGTGGGAGTCTGAGGAACAAAAGTTCCCATTCCCTCTCTTGCTGTTTCTCCTAATCTTTACATGATTCTCTTCATACCTTGATTTGGCTCCAATGGGGAAATTTCCTCACTCTTCTTCTTCTTCTAGAGGGAAAGTGGTTTGGGTAGGCACGCTTCTCATTGAATATTCCAAAAATACGATGACTACTACCATATGTTCTCCCTAGTCTTCATGTTATACATGAAGTACATTTAAGATCTTCAAAGAAATCTTAGAACAGCATGTGTAAAAAAGAACCTAGAATTTTGAAACAAAAGCTGGTGGATATGAATCAAGAACAGCTGGTAATTTCTACCACCTACATCCTCATACCTGTGTCTGTGTAGGGTCTGCCTGACTCAGTCTTGAGAAATTGAGAGTATTTTTAAAGAAATCTTAAAAAGTTAGACTCCTTTACTAGTTACTATAGTAATATCAATGTAAATAAGCATGAAAGGTGATGACTGAATTGCTGTATTTTAAGGATGCAAATAAAATATCGAAGTTATTGTCTTTACTCTTTTCGGTTCTATGTGTTACCTCCCTTCTCTTATTAATAGAATATTCATAGAGGCCGTAGTGTGTCTTATTCTATAGAAATTTCTACTGGATTCCAAGAATAGATACTTTATTTTATAAAATAAAGCCACCTGCAGCCACCTGGGCTAGTCATTATTTCCTGGATGGCTCTTACATTTTGCCCTGTTGAGCTTTTCTTCTCCTTTTCTCCTCCTACCTCTACCTCCACTGATGCAAGTCTACCTTTATAACCAATGACTGTCTCTGGCCTCATGCCTTCAATGGATCCTTTCCTGGTTTCCCTCTACTCACCGATTGTAAACTCTTGTAAGACATGGACCATAGTCCCTGGAACATAAAATTGTGCTTTGAATATAATAGGAAAACAGTGAGCATTTATTAGTTTGAATCAGTAGAAATATGCATAACTGCTTTTAAAATGTATTTTATGAAGTATGAAGTTCTTTCTCAAGAATTAAATTGAAATGGACTTTTACTCTGTATGAAGGTTGTGATAGACAACAGACTCTGAACTTATACATGGTTCTGAAAAATTATGAGATTATCTCACAAACTTATGAAATAGATGGGGCGGACATTATCTTCATTTTATAGGTGACTACACTGAGGCTGAGAAAGGTTAAATTAATTCCCGAGGTCACACAGCTGTGAGTTAAGGAACCCACTTTTTGCACTAGCGTCCTTCCCTTTTCCATAACATCACTGCGCCCTAGGGAAGGGGACTCTGAACCTCCATCTGTATGCTGATCTACTTACAGTAATAAATCCTAATCATTACCATAGACATTAAACAATCTTCCAGAAGCCCATTCCAAGGTCATTGGAAGGATTTATTTACATTCATCAGAGGGCTATTCTGCATCTCTAGCATTTTTTCTCCCCTTGTTGCTAACAGGATGATTCACAAGAAACCCAATTCATCCTCTATCACTTGAAAAGAAAGCAGCCTATTAATTAAAACTATTGTAGAAATTTTGAGTAAGGGTAATAGGATGGGCTAAGTGGACTACTCATGGTCCTTTAAAGCAAGAGAAGGAAAAGTTAAGTCTCTGGCAACATGATACTCTATTCCCAAAGGAGGCTGGGATTCCTGGGTGCACCCACAGCTCTACTGAGGGAGGGGCCCATGGACTGCACTGTGCAGATGCCACTTCCAGGTTCCACCCACAATGACTTCCCTGTGGGCCAGGGATGGAAGAAGGACTCTGAGGCTGTTGTGAGGAGGCACACCTCAGGAGAGCAAAATGAAAGGAAGGTGTGTTTTGACCTTTTGCCTGATTGTAATGAGGGTTTCTGACTTCTCACTGCATGCTCGTTAAAGGGCTTCCCCTGCTCTCAGCTTCAGAGAAACTGGAGGGCCCTGAGGGAACGTCACCTTTAGAAAGCTCCTAGTAATGGATCTGAGATCCTGGGCCTTATCCCGGGGGTACCAGCCGTTGGATACTAAGTACTCTCTTGAAATGAGAAATTACCTTGAAACCCCCTTTCTAAGACTTATTATTTCAGATTATAAACGTGGAAAAGAGATGAGAAAAAAAGCCATCTGCTATGTCCCTGAAAATGTATCATTTAACCGCTGATTTCCAAAGTGAGAAGATATCATGCTGTCCATGTGTTAGAAGGAGCAGGCTCACCATTGTAAATATGCTTTCTCAACTATTTTACTTTCTCTTAGAGTTATACTTAAAAGGAAAGGGAATAATGGCTTACTTGAACAGGTGAAAAATCTATGTCCCATACGAAGGGAGGAAGAGAGAGACTTCATGAGCATTGTACATAAACTGCTATGTTAGGCCTTTGTATTAGCAGCAGTATAGAAATTGGAACAGAGATTTATTTCCCTTTTAATTTTTCTGACTTTTTCATTTAAGAAGCATATTAATACTTTTGGCCATGAATAGTTTACCTATTCTATCCTACTCTCTGTGTCCCAAATTTCTGCAATAGTCTTCGATTTATACACTTCTTTCTTTCTGAAATGATAGAGGATGAATTAGGTCTCTTGCGAATAATTCCTTTTAGTAATGATGGAGTTAAGAGAGGCTTAGACTTCAGACTAAAACTCTGATGACTATAAACAAAGATTTAAGACTCCTCCTTACTTCTAGACCTCTGGCTCTCAAGCCCATACAGCTTGTAATAGACTGCAGACTGTAAGCACAAATATTGGTCCCAAATTATGTGACATATTGGAGAGAGAACCGGATCTAAAGTCAGTGCCAGGGTTTACCTTGGGCCCCAGACACTTATTATAATATGACCCATTGAACTCTCAGAGGCAGTTTTCTCATCTATGAAATGGGAATCAAGTTGCCTACCTCATGCTGTAAGAGGTTTCCAATAACCTGTCTTGATGACATCCATATTCAAGGGTCATTTAGAGTGAGTGAGGTTTAGGTGTAGTTTTGTCCAAGAAAAAAACCCCAAATATCTCTGTAAAGAAACTAAATGAAATCCAGGTTATCCATGACTGATAACAGGAAAATCTTCATGTAGTCATGAGTTACTGGTCTGATATGCAAGTTTTGAATAATTTCTCTTAATGTTAATCTTCCCCTGAGGGATATGTGGCCTAAACAAGGGCCTCAGGGAATATCTTCTCACAATTTTCATATGTAGACATGCTGATATTTTTATAATTCCTTATGGTGTAACTGAGACCAGCCTGGAACATTAACTGAGGCTTTATTCATTTTTACGGGATTATAATACGAAGGACAAGGAGAATGTCACAAAACTAGAGAAGAGCTTATGGGGTATAGCTTGCTGATCTTCAGGTTCACATTGCTTGTCCCATCCTGGTTTCTGTCATGCTTTCGTGTGATGAGTACTATCAACACCATTCCAGAATCCATTCCTAGTCATCAGCCTTCCTTTAGATCCCAAACCAGACTCCTGACAAAATTGCCTTAGCACCTAGATCCACCCATATCTGAAGCACAAACTTTTCAATTATGAGAGCTAATTATTTCCTTGCTTTGATTAAACATGTTTAAGTTATGTTTCTCTCATTTAAAGTTAGCTTGAGCACATATTTCATCTTTATATCTTCTGCAGAGCCTAACACAGACTATATCTGTTGAATAAGTGCCTCAGTTATTAATCATACCACTAGTTGGCAATTAAAATATGCATTTTTTATGACGTAAAATTTATGGCAGAAATGAGTAAAGAAGACTTTTTCTTAGTCTGTTGCTCCATTCACTGAAAAGCCTTTCTAAAATAAGGGCCAAAAGTAGGATTAAATAAGGTTTTGTCATTTATTTATTTATTTACTAGACATAAATTCATTACAAAATTGACTCTTTCATATTATTAGAAATATTTTAAATCATAAACAAATCATAATCATTTAAAATATTAAGCATTAAATTACATTTTACATTTATAGAATAGCCAGTGTAAGAATTATAACTGGATATCTGGTTATGTTCGTGTAATAAAAATGTAGATAATAATATGAGAAATACGTTAAGAAATATACCATATAATTGTAGCTTGTAAGCCAATTTCATTTGGTTTAGTGAAAAATAAAGAAAAATGATGTATTTGATATTTACCTTATGCAAATCTTTTGGTAACTGTGTATCTCAACTTTACAGAAGTAAACTTATCAAATGTTATGACTGGATGTATTAACTCCACACTTTCCTCTGCACCTATCATGAAGGTCGGTTGTTGAACTGATTTGTCATACTTTAAAAGAAAATTTCTGTCTTCTTGAAATAGATCAAATAGAGAAATTCTTTTTGTTGGCTCACTGCTTTCTTTTCTTCAAATGTTTTAAAATTATAGTTTAGTATCACTGCAGACTTAAATAATCCCATGCGTTAAATGCCGCCTGCCTAAGTGAGGTTTTCCAATTGGTGTAATTTTTCAGATACTGGTGAGATACAAGTTTGATTTATTTTCAGATGATCAGAGGACATTGGAAATGTCATCAAATTTTAAAAATTGATACTAGATTCTAATTTTTATGGGAGGTTAGGTAAGAGAGTGCTGTACGCACAAGGCATTTGACCCTTTAGGCCACTTAACATCTAAAAGCCTCATTAATGTATCCTGGATAAGAGAAAGAACCATTAAACCCTAAATGCTGAAGAGAGTAGTCTGGCCACACGCATCATACAAAAGAGGTGCAAATCAACAGGATTATGGTTAAAACCTAGGAGAAGAAAATCCATTATTAGAAAACGTTATGCACAATATAACAATATTCATCACAATCACAAAAGTATTTAATTTTTATTTCTCACTTTATATTAGTAAAATATTAACTGCGTTTTACTGGAGGGGTATGGTAATACCCCAAAAGTTAGCACATATACTCAGGTGAGAGAAATTTGTAACTTTTTAAACATTAACAAAATAATTTTCTATATATAATTCAAATGAATATCAAATGTCTGTAGATATGATTGTGAAAAGATGTGGTAATTTTCTTCCATATAAGCCAGAGCAAGTTATCATAATTTACCACAAATGTGCTATAATTTCTTAAAACCAGGGTGAGACCAAGTTTCGTTTAAAAGTTATTACATTTTTTGTGGCTTTGTTTTATGTACCAAATGCACTGTGCTAAGCCTGGGTACTTCCTCATGGTACATAACACATGATAAGGGTGCATAAAAAATGCAAAACAAATATTTGTTGACTGATCGATTTCGTTTTACAGTTTCATCATTTAGACTTTCAAAACAGTTATGTTGCTTTCTTGATTCCTAATGTATTAAAATAAAGCCAATTCTAATTATTAAAGTTGCTATTTTAAAAAGAGATAAATTTCACCCACACCAGGAGCACACGTACTAGAATGTACTAGGCATTTTTTTTGGTTTTTTTAGAACATAGAATGTGTTCTCTCTCTTCCTAAGTCATGAAAATACTCCAGAGGATAATATGAATTAATATCTTGCATTCTTCTTCACAGATTATAAAGAAAACTGGGTGGTAACAAAACTTTATAAAATATATTATTCGCTCACATCACCAAAATAAAGCAAAAACCGAACAGCAATAGCAACAAATCACGTCTTCATTACAAAGAACGTCAAACAGCACCCTTCTGCTCTCAGGCACTGACTGCACAAGGTGGCTTATTGAGATGTGGAAAAGACAAAAATGGGAAAGACATTCAACATAGTGGATTTTATCATTAACTGAAGTTTGGTCCAAAAAAACATAGGTGCACATCTTTGATGTGTAAATTATTCTGGGAAGGATAGGGAGCTTGGGGGATTGGAAAGGGGAACTAGCATGAGCACTAAGAATACATTATTTTTATTGAGAAAGAGAGAAATCTTTGATGTCAACATTTGCATTAAATCTATGCACATTTATTTAAAAATTAATGTCTCTATTTTTTAGATGCAAGTTATTCTCACACAGCTTGACTGACTGAATTCACCTGTAAAACAGGCTCCTGCCAGGAAAAGAATACTGTGATCAGAGCAACGATTTCTAGTGTTAATTACAAATGGTTCACATTTTTTTTCAATTGTTTATAAAGTTTACCCAACATATCTGCAGTGCCTATCAGAACTGAAGACAACAGTGACCTGGGATGGCAGTGTTTGAGTAAAGCTGATGGCAACCAGCCTCAATTCAGAGAATGCTAGTAATTATTTAGTCCAACTTCTGTATTCTCCAGCTGGGAAAACTGAATCTTCACGCCAGGGAACTAGCTTTCTCAAGGTCACAGTAAATGAGCGGCTCTAAGTTTCATGGGGTGGCTACAGTGTCTAACTTGGTGACATTTTATCACCACCCCACAGCACAGTGCCTGGTCTAGTAGGTGTTCTACAGAAATTTAGCGTGGGTTGATGAATGAAAAAATGAATACATGAATGAGTGAGACAGTGCCAGGCTAGGCTGGACTATGCTTTCACAGAATAGAAGTTTGTCAGCATCTGAGTAGTTTAGGGTGATGACTCGTTCTCTTACCACAAGTCCCTCAAAATGTTCTTGCTTGAGCCATGTTGGTTAAAGACACAATGTCAGATGCCTATGGAAGCTGATCTACCACGGGCTGTTTTGAAGTAATTTTAATTCTCTTTCATCTTTTACGAGTGGTATTGCTTATCAGTAGAGTTATAGGTGTTAGAAGAGATTCGCTGTCAACTCTACTGCGGGACACTCAACTTACTGAACTGCCCTACACATAACATTACTCACATCTACACAGGACATTACTCTCATTATGTCTTCAAGTGGTGATGGGCAAAGACACTTGTTTCTACCCCATCCTCAGCTATTTGAACACTCAATAACAGGCAGTTGGAGCAATAATAGCGCTCATTCTAAAGGCAGTTTTCAGAAATGAAGAGGAGCAGGAGAGGGAGACGGGTGGAAGGGTGAACTCTGCGAACACTCAGATCACTTGATGAAAGAGGAAAAGCCGTCAGACCCATTATAGTTAGGACAGCATAGGTAGGTCTCAAAGGACTATTCAGGCAATCGGAAAATACCTTTTCAAGTATAGGGCAAAGGAAGGAAGTCAACAGCAGGTGTTGCGGTGTAAACAAGTCAAATTTAGGTGAAAGAAGAGCAGGTATGTTTCATTATGGATTCTTGGAACCTATTCTCTGCAGATTTAAGTGGGTAATTGAGAGTGACACTTAAAGTGGCAGGAAACAGTCTGGGCAATAGCTTCCGTATTCCACGTAGTCAGGTTCAAGTGCAAGAGAGGTCTTTGTAAACAGAGTTCGCGGCAGTCCTTTGTGATAGAGGAGTGGTCACTGAGACTGCTTAGGGACCCAGGTAAACTTCCAGCCTCCGTCTTCATCGCGACGAACAAAGGCTTGACCCTGGTGGAAGGAATGAGTTTTCACATTACAGTGAGGACTCAGGGATGTGGAAAAGGCCATCTCTGTCTTGTTGGGTGACACATCAGAAGCATAGTAAGGAAGAGTTTGCAGCCCTCCTGGTGGATTTGAAAGTTGAGAAAGGAAGGGAAAATCTTCCCTGTGGCTGGCAGTGCTGTGCGACGGGGCTGGTCTGTCACCTCCGTAGTCAATTGGCAGATCCTCCTGGGGAGCATTTTCATAATCAACTGCATCATCTGGGAACTGGGGAAATGTGCTGATGATTCTTGTGGGATGAGAGGAGAGGGCACTGTAGTTAGCTGATAAGGTGTCATCAATGGTGTTGAGGTCTTTTAACCCAAGTGTTTGAAGGACCCAGGGATCCACAGGGGGCCCAGGTTGTTCTTCACAGTTAGCAAATTCACTAGAGAGATTTCTCTTGGCATTTTTGTGATGGGGGATCTCAGGAGGAAAATATCTTTGCTCTTTGGGTTTCCTCTTCCCCTTTCTGAACTTTCCCCATGCTTTGGAGAACTCATCTGATGACAGCAATTTCTGGGGAAGGAATATTTGAAAATATACAGTTAGATAATCAACTAAGATCATTTTCTTTACTGTTGCCTAATTACACCACCTTCAAATATTTGCTAGTCATCTCAATTCCTTAGAAAATTTGATTAAATTTTTATTTTCGCACACACGCAAGTATAACTGATTGAAGTAGCTTCTGTTTCAAAATTAAAATCTATGGGACAAGTTACCACCTAGAAACTCCAATTCATATTTTTTATTAGTCATTTAAAAGTTGAAAGGAGTAAATGATGTCTTTACAAATTTCAATTCAGGGAAGTAATGAGTATCATGATGATGGCAATAATAGCAACTATCCTGTTTTGAACATTGGTTACATGCATGATCTCATTTTATATAGGTACTATCAAAATCTCCTTTAATGAGGAAACTGAGACATAGGCACATTAGTGACTTACTAAGGGTCACGCAGCCTAGATTTAAACCTAAGCCATCTAAATCTAGACAGAACCACTGACTGAAACACTGTGTGACACTGCTTCCTCTTATTTCATTAACTTTCATAGCACTCCCGTGGGATTTGTTATATTATGCTAAATTTCTCAAAATTGAGGGTGAGAGAAAAATCTGTCTAATTTATACCATACTAATTTAATAACTGTTCTTTTTTAACAGAATGGTGGGTGGAGTTAGGAGCTCAGGACAATAACTCTGAGATGTGCTCCCTTTTTTAACACAGCTAACTGAATTGTGAAGGAATTAAATATAGTGTCCTTTCTTCTCTGAAAGGCTATGTCCAATAAGAGTAGTAAGAAGCATCATCAATATAGATGAAATAATATCAAATAAGGTAGCTTGTCTAGAAGTAAGATCAAGACTGATGGTAGAAGCAATAATAACAGAATGGAAAATAGATAATAAAAAAGACAAAACCCAAAGAAAGAAAGAACAACGAAAGGGGACTATGGGCAAGCTATTCATCCTTGAGTTAGAAACAGTTCGTTTGAAAAGTGTAAGAAAAAACATTCATTAAAAGATAATCCAATTGGCTATATCTAATTGCTAGTCAAGAGATCTCGGCTCCAGCCATACTCATAACATTTTAGAGCTGCGAAGAGTCTTAAAAGACCTTTTAGCCCATTCATTTACAAATGTAGGTAACAGAGGCCCTAAGTGAGAGACTGATTTACCTCAAGTCAAACAGATAATTAAAAGAACCGATGTCTCTCAGCTCTGATTCCTGCTCCAGTGTTCCATCCATCTAACTCTGTCTTTTAGATTAACCTCTGTTGTCTCAGCAATTCCCTTGACTGGCTTTTGATTCCTTTTTTTTTTTTTTAAAGATTTTATTTTTTTCCTTTTTCTCCCCAAAGCCCCCCAGTACATAGTTGTATATTCTTCGTTGTGGGTCCTTGTAGTTGTGGCATGTGGGACGCTGCCTCAGCATGTTTTGATGAGCAGTGCCATGTCCGCACCCAGGATTCGAACCAACAAAATACTGGGCCGCCTGAAGCGGAGTCCACGAACTTAACCACACGGCCACGGGGCCAGCCCCTGGCTTTTGATTCTTAAACAACTCCTTTTGTAATATATGGCTAAAATCTGCCATCTAGATACTTCAGAGAAATGATACATAAAGATTCTTGCAAAACTGCTTTATTTCCTTCAGAAAAGTCCATCCTTCCAATAAATGCATTTCAAGGCACAATTGCTTAGTACACTTCTTACATTTAACCAAGGAGTTTTACCCAAATGGTCTCCTTTCTCACGTCACTGTTCTGTCCTTATCAAGGGGATAGTTACATACCTTGGCCTTTTCCTCAAGACATTTAACTAAAGCAGAATTCAGGTATTGTCTGAGATGGTTGTTCTCTTCATGTAACCTAGCAAGTTCTTCTTCCTTCTGCACCAGAGTATCCTGGAGCTGCAAAAAGCAGACAATGGTGAAGGCTGGTCCACTATATTGACTTTGTAACCTTACAATAATGCCACTGATCCTTAACCTGCTTAAACTTGATTATCATTCTGTTTATTTTATGAATTCAACCTCAGGGAGCCCTCGTCCTCAGAGGCCTAAATGCAATCTACACCCACCTACCATCTGACTGTTCAGTTCTGTGCTCTGAATTTTTGATTCATTGCAAAGTGCTGGAAGAGATTACATGACTTTAAAAATTGTAAGCACAATGGAATCGGGGAGGTATGTAGGAAAATGAGCTGCGGACAACTGGTTAAATATAGAAAAAGGTGCTTAGAAAAGTTTGACTGGTCTCTTTCCTTGCACATCAAAAAAAGAAGAAAGAAAAAGGTGGGTTGGCTTCTCTCAGCCTCAGATTGATCTGTTGTGTGTCTACTAGATTGAATTACTCCCTCAGGAACAACAGCCAACAAAAGGTGGAAAATGAAGCAATCTTTGCAAAAACTTTTATAATCATAATTCCTTCTCCAAGTGACTGGCTATGTTTATGGTTTAAAAATACCATCACACTCATACCATTTGATCTCTCCAACAGCCCTCTGAAGTAGGCAGCACCTACTGCAATAGACAAGGAAAAGGAGGCTTCAAGAGGTCATACAACTAAAATGTGCAAAGACATGGCTTGACTGCAGGTCCTCCTAGAGGGTTTCAGGGGTGGTGGTAGTGGTTGTTTTCTGTGCCAGTGATCACCTTTCATTGCTCTGTGGACAGATATCTACTTTGGTTCTAAACTGAAAGTCAACATATGAATTTAACAAGGGAAAAGATGCAATGTGACTTCAAAGGACATTAAGAATGGACTGCACGGAACATGGCTGGTCTCATTGTTCTGATTATCTATGCATACCTGCTTGTTTCTGTAGAGCTGAGAGGAAAGCTGAGCCTCTTCCCAAGAACACAAGGTAGGAACAGGGAAATTTGAGTCACTGGATGTTTCTATGTGAAAACACCAAATGGAAACTGAGAAAACACACATGCAGTTTGTGTGCAATTAAGAACTCACCAAAAGATTTTGGAAAGTTTAACAGGTTCAATTACGTTTCTAAAAATAGCTATTGTCTCCACCCACGAAAACAAAATATTTAAAGTGTTAGAATGGGCAAGCACACTATGAAAAACAAATATTTATAGACTATACGCCAAAGTGGTTACAGAGGGGAATTTTTAGGAGTTAAGAGGTCACATTCCTCTCTAATATATGTACTCCTGCTGACTAAATTTATTAAGACTGTTCTATCTGCATTATTAATTCATTCAAATATTTATTGATCTTCCTCTCACTAGGAATAACGCAATTCCACTATTTTTTTCAAGTTTTTATCTTATTTTCTAAGCTTTAGTGCTTGATAATAAAGTATTTGGCCCTAGAATCAAATCCAAGTTTTGATGCTACCATTTATCCTCAGATGAAAATCTCTGTCTGCCTGTCAGTTAAATCTGATGGAGAGTATTTATTCAGAATTCTATGTGCTGGCACTTTCTACTTTAAAATAATTTGGACTTGGCTTTTCTAAAAGACTGATGAAAATCTCAGAACTGTAACCCAAAGTCATGTATTTAAAATGTCATTATCTGTATGTCTTTTATGCTTTTTCAAAAGAAATTCTTTTCATATTTGACAGCACACTATACCTACCAATAAAAATGAGGCTTGGGCATGCTAAATTGGTTTACTTTGACTGTCTTTTCCCCATCTAGTAAGTTCTGACTATTGCCTTCTTCTATTTAAACTGAAATATTACTGAAATATTTTTGATTAAAGTAGAATAATAAGTAAGGAGACAGGAATATAATTTTATACACCATTTAGTTTCATATTCTTGGGCATTCTGTTTTCTCTGTTGCCTGTGGTAGAAAGCTAAAATTGAATAACTGTCTTCCTGACATATAAGTGTGTTTCAATATTTTGGGGCTTTTTGTTTGTTTGCATCTTTTCTCAAATTCAAACAACTCGTGCAGCAGAACCAACAATAAAGACATTCCATTCTGAGGTTCTGAGAGTTTTTCCAGAAACTTGAGTGAATACAGAAAAATCCTTTAATATTTATAAGTACTGTTTACTAAACCCCAGGTCAAAATTAATTTCCATCAATGTTATACTTCCCTCTAAAGTTGAAGTTCTCTTTGTGTAAAAGGGATTTTTTTTTAGTCTTATAAGATACAGTTCATAGAATTTCCACTATGAAATGCTCCAATTGGTATCTTGACTACAAAAGCATCCCACTAGTATGGTTTACAAAACTTTGATTCAAACTCCCTTAGTGAGTTGGAAATTTCCAAGAACTGTAAAGTGTAAGGAGAAACTCATATTGTCCAGCAGGCAAGAGGAAGAATCCCATTTTCACTATTTTGCAAGTACGAAAAAGCAGGTTATTTAGGTTGTAAAATGCAAGAGTCTTTGGGCTTTCTTATACTTTCCATGTCATCCCTCCCTCGACAGAGATCCAGCCCATGATGCTTTGCAACTATGGGTGATAGGAAAGGGCTTCAGATCTACTAGGAAAGCAGAAGAGCAGAACTTACCCTGTGCCTGTGGTGCTTGTTGGGGCTCTCTGTTGTCCAGGAGACCAGCAGCCCAGAAAGAGACCCAAGTCTCCGTGGAAACGTCAACACTAGATTCTGACGTTGTAGTGGAATACGGGCAATTATAGTTCTGGCCTCCTACAAAGTACTGGTCTTGGCAAGGCAGAACTGTGTTCTGTGAAATTCAGTACGAGGGGTAGGGAGGTCCCAGGAGATGGGGTGATGGGAATTTGGAGGTGGGGAAAGGGTGGGAAAAAGATGCAGAAATTACACACAGTGAATCAAAAATAGTAAAGGTGCTAGTATAGATCCCAGATTAATTTTGAGTGGTCAACATACAATTATTAAAAGGGAATCAGCTCCTTGGTTTACCCAGTACCGTCCTTAGTCCCTCTCAGCAAAGAATAGGTTAGTTTTGGATGGACCAAATTTGTAAATATCCAAGAGTATTCTCTACTGCAATGTCCGAGTCACCTCACAGGCTACCCAGGATCAAAGTAAAAGGAATTCTATTTAATAATTTGAAGACATGAGAACCATTTGGCTCTTTCTAACAAATATCTTAATTATATTTCAATATCCTTGAAAGGCACAAAGCCCAGAATGCTAAGGCTGAAATGGACAGAACATGACCTTCTTATTTTAGTCTCAGTTTCTGAATTATAAACTTGCCCCATTCCTTCCTCCCTCCTCCCTATGGTTTTAAATGTTGCCGGATCCTGTGGTGATCAGAAAGGTGTGAGAGATATCTCTCTCTCTATATATATATATCTATACATATACTCCAGAGATAACTAAATAAGTTTTGCTTAACTTCAAGCACAGGAGCATAAAGTCACTCCAAGTAAACATATAACGAAAGCTAAAATAAGTTAGTCAGCAGAGACAGCGAGCTCCAGGTCTCTCCATCAGTAGTTCTCACTGCCCTTCCGAAGCAATCTTGCCACCAGTAACTGCCTGGCACGCACTCTCCACTGCGTTCTGAGCCAGTGAGTGTCTGCTGCCCTTGACTCCTCAAACCTCAAACACACAGTTTTTCCAAATGTCCAGGCAGGAGCAGGTAGACAGCCTTCCTGGGTTAATTTGTACAACAGCCCATTCTTAATTATTTGTCAATGTTTAATCAGGTAAAAGTCAATCATTTCAGCACAATCCAGCTTTGGACAAAGTCTTTATTGACCATTACAAGTCTTTTGTTGACCTGAGGACTTTCTTGGGCATAACATACACAGAGAGAAAACAAGAAGAGGAGAAAGAAAAGTTAAGTCAATTAAGTCACACTTTAATGGTCCCGATAAGCTTAGTTTTGAAAAAGTCCGGTTTTGAAGCAAGTCCAGCTTGGGCAGTGCACACCAAAGAAATTCAGCCAAAAGTGTATCAAGTTCTATTTTCTTTTATTCTAAAAGCATGTTTGTAGGCACTTTCCCTGAAGTTATTATCGGAATCAGAGATGAGCTATTACGCAATTGACACCTGAGAAGAAAACAAACCCCAAATACGCCTAGACTAGTTCAAGTTCAAGTGTTTGCAAATATGCGCATAATCTGGAAGAAGAGATGGAAAAAAAGGTGAGTACAGGTGAAGAGGAAGAGAAAGTTGGGAGAAAGTACAGAATGTAGATATAATAGAGACGACAAAAGGATGAAAGAAAGATCGAGAATAAGAAAGAGAGAGAAAGAGAAAGCCTGGAGAAGATAGGGGAGAAGAAAAGGGAGATGGGGCAGCAGAGAAGACCTGTTTTGATTGGCAGGTAGCAGAGAAATCTTGCTTCCAGGGTGGAAGAATTCTAAACGAAAGCTCTCAGAGCCCCCAGGGTTCGCCAGCGGACGGGCTAACGCCAGCCCCTCACTTACCATCTTGAAGTGGAAGAAGACGCTGCAGAAACTGAGCCCGCTCTTAATTTTTTCGGTAAAGCCCGTGGGAGCTTTAAATGGGACTGAGGGGAGGAGCTAGGAGAGGCGAGTTCTAATCCGCGGGAGCTCCGGGTGACGCCCGGGGCTCCCGGCGAGCGCCGCCCTCTGATTTGGTGCAAGGCTGTCATCCTGGTGACGACCCACCTAGCTAAAGCCAAAGTCACTGGCGCTCATGGGGACCGCCGCGCCGGGACCTGGGACCTGCGGGTCGGGGACCCGGCAGTAGGACCAGGGCAGGGCCCACGGCGCTCCTCCTCCGGGTGCGCGGCGCTGCTTCAAACCCCGCGCCGTGCCGGCCGCAGCCCGCCGACCGGGCGCCGGGTGCCAGGGGCTGGCCGTGAGCGCTCGGCCGGTCCGACGGGGCGAACGCGGCTCCCACTGGCTCTCGCTCGGGGCGCGCCGCGGCGGGGCGGGGCGGGGCGGACTCGCCGGCCCGAGTGCCAGCCAGGGCGCAGGGTCAGGAAAAGGCCAAACCCGCATCTCAAGGATCAGGGCAGCACTTGGAAAAGCCCATCCAGCAGGCTGCTCCTGTGTGTTTTCTGGCTACTTGATAAATATCAATTTTCTGTATGACGTTGTGAATTGATTGCCTCCTTTTCCCCTTCTATTTGATGTGTCTCATTTTCCCCGTATATATATATTATTAGAATAATATATATTATAATAATATTAATATTATTATAATATATAATATTAATATAATATATTAATCTATATATTAATAGAATAAATTATTACAATTAAGAAAAATTAGTGTGTTACTGGTTCTCAATTAAAGTGTTTTATTTCCATCATCTTTTCTTTTTCTTGTTTCTTTTTTTTTTTTTTGAGAAAGATTAGCCTTGAGCTAACATCCACTGCCAAGCCTCCTCTTTTTGCTGATGAAGACTGGCCCTGAGCTAACATCTGTGTCCATCTTCCTCTACTTTATATGTGGGACGTATTCCACAGCATGGCTTGACAAGCAGTGCTTAGGTCTGCACAGGGGATGCAAACTGGCGAACCCCAGGCTGCTGAAACAGAACATGCGAACTTAACCACTGTGCCACCGGGCCAGCCTCCCATCATCTTTTCTCTTGCATTTTATTCTCACAACAATATGGTGTTATATCCAGAGAAGAAAGAGGAGTAATACCATCTTTTAAAACCATTCCTCTACTACTAGTAGCCAATTCTTATTTCAACTGGCAATAACCCTAGGAGGCAGGTCCTCTTACTGTCCGTGTGTTAAAGGATGATGAGTGAAGCTCTGAGGTTAAGAAATTTGACACAATATTAACACAATTAGGAAGTGGCAGACTGGGGATTTTAACCTCTGACTCCAGCATCCATGCTCCTAATTACCATATATACGATTTTCGACTCTCTTTGACTTCTTGCCACTGCATATAGCCATTTATGTAATGGGGATTGTTATGGACTGAATTGTGTTCCCCCAAAATTCAAATGTTGAGTCCCTAACACTCAGTGTGATTGTGCTTGGAGATGGGGCCTCTAAAGAGGCGATAAAGGTTAAGAGGTCCTTTGGGTGTTGCCCTAATCCAGAAAACTGACATGCTTATAAGAGGAAGAGACACGAGGAAAGGCATGCAAAGAGAAAAGGACATCTGAGGACACAGCAAGAAGATGGCCATTTGCAAGTCAAGGAGAAACTGATTACCCTGCTAATGCCTTGATCCTGGACTTCTAGCCTCCAGAACTGTGAGAAAATAAATTTCTGTTGTATAAACCACCCAGTCTGCAGTTTTTCTTATGGCAGCCGTAGCAAACTAATACAGACAGGGTGAAGGAACTGAGAAAACTTATTCTGGCTGGCGTTGACCTTGCTCTAAACCAGTTTTGAAGTTTAATTATTCTGCCTTGTATTTTACTTATCATCCATAGCACGTAGCAGTGACATAGCAGATGCTTATTAAGTGCTATGTGTCCAAAATTAAGGAAGGAATGGAAGAGGAAGAGGAGGAAAGTACCAGACTAGATAAGTTCCCTTTCTCTTGCTCCAACACTGTTTATTCACAAACATTTTTTTGAGTGAATAGTACCAGGTTTGGGGATCACTGCCTGGAAGATACTGCCTGCGTTACTTGACATGACTTATTTCAGTGAGCGATGTGAGAGACTAGTCCCCTCTTGCTCTCATTGCACAGGGGCAAGGATGCCCAGGCAATACGACCCTGAGATGAAGGGAGAAACAAATCAAACCCATTTAGGCTGTAAGAATCAATGATCTTGTTTGGGGCCAAGAAAACTTTAATTAGGTTTATGATGCACTCCGGGGCAGAAAAAGGAGGATCAAGTTGTTTTGTTTTTGGAAATTATCCTAAAGGAGACATGTGATCCTCTAGAAGATACAATTTTTTTGACTCTAAAAATGACTTAAAATGGGCAATTGTGCAAACATGGTGTGAAAATAAAGGACATAGGCTTTGCATCCAAATATATCTAGATTCAAATTCCTGCTCTACGTTCTGAGATTGAATCACCTAGGGCTATATTAAATCCTCAGCTCCTCTGGTAAATGAGGAAGGAAATACCTACCTGAGAGGATTATTAAAGAGCTGATCACTAATGCTTGAAAATTCCTAATTCACTGCCTACATCATGACTCGTAGGAATTATTGGTAGGTGTAGAGGGCTCTCCCTTTGAACACAAATGCTGCTGTGCCTTGCTTATTGAAAATAACTGAAAATGAAATCTACATTTATCAAACAGGTTTATTTTGAAGGCTAGAAATATTTTTTTTACAAGGCTTTGGTGGATTTTAGGCGCACAAATGTTTCATAAATCATTAACTACTTTAGCTTAGTGGGAGAGAGAATCCGTAAAGTTAGACATGAGGAGCTATCGACAATTGAACGTCAATCAGAAGATGAAGGCGTCCCTAAATCATAAACTAATGGGAACATTTCCAAATTCTTAACGTCTGATTTAAGCACACCTTGTTATTTAAGATCCACTGCTTATGGATGAGCCTTATTTTTTTTTTTGTTTGGTGACTTTTAAAAAATGAATCAAGTAATCAATAAGTGAAACGCTTTGGCCATTTTTTATTCATATGTATGAAAGAAAGAAGTACACCTTCCTTAGTGATTGCAACTCATGTAGATGCATTTTCTTCTATGAACAATATGATCAGTTAAAAACTGCCATTTGCATTGTGGCTGAAGGGGTGGTGTTCAAAGGAAGGTGGCTAATAACAGCCCAATTGTTGCCTCAGGCACTGCCTCCTGCCAGGGCAAAGATATAACAAAATAGGAGGTAATCTGACCTGCACACAAACCAAGTTCGCAGACAGAAACGGGTAGAGTGTGATCAGAGGTGGGCCAAGGAGATAAATAGATTGGCATATGGAATGTTCTTTTATTTCACCCCTGGAGGACACTTTATTCGATTACCTCATTAGTAAACTCAGTAGCATATATAATAAAAGAACAATTTTAAAATTCTCTTTATAAACATAGCCTTTTCCCATAGCTTCAACAGGTGAATCTCCAGGCAATCAAAAGATAGCATTTCCACTTTCACATGTAGGTAAAGAAAAGCGTAACCCTCAGAGAAAATTCAGTGCGGTAGATGATTTACACTGGAAGATTTCACATTTGCGTGTTTTATTTCAGCATATCTGGAGAACAATGACACATTTAGTTTGCTGAGGCATAGTTTTGAATTTCGCCTCTCCAGAATGATGTGCAGAAATCAGTCACGTTAATGAGCACAGAGCCTTGTCGACTCCCCGCCGTCTACATGTCAGCACAGCTTCTAGTAACCATCACATGTGCCATAACTTGTGCAGTGGCAAAAACTGTTTCTACACGAACAAGAGGTATACAAAAGAAAGTCACCTGTTAATTCTGGCAACAGGAATGAAAAAAATAAGCTTGAGAAAATGATATCAGGTTATTAGCCAGAAAAGAGAAAGGCCTTGGATAAATTAAAGAGTGAAATGTTCAATTTGGGCCTGACTTGGATTAGCGCTATATAGAATTGAGGGAGTGACGAGGAAAGGGAGATTTAGGATACTGGTTTATTGGATGTTTCAGCCAGAATTAATTTCAATAGTTTTATAACCAGCTTTAGCTCTTTATTTATTTATTTATTTATTTTTCTGCTTTATCTCCCCAAATCCCCCCGATACATGGTTGTATATCATTAGTTCCAGGTCCTTCTAGTTGTGGCATAGCTCTTTATTTATTGACTCATTAAGTGATTGCTTAATTTTTCAGTTGTATTTGATTGTATTATATTAAGGAAAATCGTGTGCTATAATGATATTCACAAATTTGAATATTCTCAAGTCTAAGGGTATAGCTTTCAAATAACAACTATCTATTTCATATTTGAGGGATAACTAGCCAATGGATGCAGATCTGTATTCACTGCACAAAGTGAGGCAAACCTTTTCTGCCCTCTGTGGAGCTGCTGTCTGGCTTTTCTCATAATACGGCGCATAAAAGTAATATTTGTGGGCAAGCTGGAATAAATAGTTGAGGCTTATTCTGACTGTTGATAGGCATGGGAATCCCATTTCTCCCAGGCCCTATCAGGCCACCATGAGGACAGAGAGCATCAATACCTCCAAGGCTCTAACTCATCATGCCTTGCTGCAGTCGTTGAGAATCTCCTCTCTGTGGTAGCTCATCTGGCCAAACTGGAATAAAATAATCTCAATACTCTATAAAAATAAATGCAAAGCAGTGAAATTAGCTTGACATTACAACATCATTAGAGATGTGGAATCCCAAATAAAACAAAACAAATACAACTCTATGCCTCATTACTTTAGTCCAACTACATTAGAAAATAATCAAAATAGTGAGTTATTATGATTACTATACATCAGAGATGTGCTAGTCTAACTATAATTTGAAATAGAATGCATTTCTGCTTCCGGAGCACTAGTATATTCATAAACTAGGCCTCTCCCTTCATTGCTCCTGAAATCTCTCTTAAGGATTTTTGATGGAGAGGTTAGTGGATGGATTTCCGACTAGCCATTGAAGACCTGAAAGGTGAATTGGCACTGACTATGGCATCCAATTTTATCCTGAAGATAAGAGAAATAAGGATATCCATGCCTGGTTTCTTTAAAAAGCTTAGTTCAGAGTACAATAGCAAAACAGGACAACTGTGGCCTGATTCCTTCCAGTCCTGGAATTATCAGGGAACCTGAAATAACGTGACATATTTCATGAAAAGAAGACAAAGAAATATATTTCGATACAAAATGTTAAGCTACAGTGAAGTTATAATTCCATATATTTGTCATCTATAACATCTATAAAATGTTAACTGAATTCTTATTAACCCAATAATTTGTGGAAAAATCACCTTGTTTACAATTAAATCAAAGAAACTTATTTGAAATTTGTATTAAAGAAATTTGAGTGTTTCTTGTCAAACTGTTTTCCACATTTCTTTTTCACAAAATGAAAACATAATGCCAACCTCTAGTCAGTGGAAGCATTTACACATTCAAAAACAATCTGAGAAAAACACAGAGAATTATAATTGCTATGAATTAATAATCCTAAATGACATTAGAATGAATGAACAGAGGCATTCAAATATGAGTAAAGTACCATGCCAGCAATAAAGTAAAACTCCAAAATCCTCTGTGCATGTAGAAAGAGAGGGCCCTGGTGAAGACAGCACAGATCATCTTATTTCACTTCATTCAACCAGAAGCCACCTCAGGAACAGCCGTATTAGCACTGCATGACCAAGTCCTAGCCAATGAGCTTAAACACACAAATAAATTCCAGTAGCTTCATTTATAAGTAAGAAGACACCAAAAGACAAGCAAGCAAATTGACTAAGCTCTAAAAAATTGTTTATTGTCCTAGAACACAACTGGTAAAAACTCAAGTGGCAGATTGCATAGCTTGCATCTTTTAAAAAATTTTATGAGCAATTATTCTTTGTGCGTTCTTTAGTATTTATCTAGCTATCTAGATGTATATAAAAGTGCACATTTATGTATTTGCATATATACATATGCATGTATCTGTAGGAATCCATGAAGCCCACTGCCTTGAAATACTTCCAGATGGAAATGTAAAGATGTTGGGAAACAGACATTCTCCACTCTTCACTTTTCTATAAGGGGCAACAGTTCCCATGAGAAGAGATTTGTTTGATTGGTGAGATTGCAAAAGGTAAAGAAGTGTGTAATCCACATTAATGTCAGCATCCACATGACACATAATTCCTTTGCTTCCCCTTGAAGAAAGCTTTCAGGGAAGACTTTGTCCCGACTTGAGTTGTGTGTGGCTGGCCAGTGTCATCTGTGCTAGGGCAAGTAAATCTGTATCATTCAGAAATGCATATTAGGAAGCTTATTAAGGCGACAAATATAACTCATGTTTGACAATAAAGCTTCTTTTTTTAAGTGATAAAGGTAACTTTTATTTCTATGTACCTGTCCTTTGTATCTATTGATTATTTGTTTCTTAGCTCAGGAAAGAAAGAAAGAAGTGTTATTTACACACACACACACACACACACACGCATATATGAAGAAATAATTATATGCTTTGTAATGAAACATAAGTAACTAGGAGAAAAAACATATATGAAATTCGGCCATATGCAAATATATTTGAAGAACTTTAAAATATCTCTATCCTCTGTCAGCAAACATAAAAAATCAATTCATGAAAATAATAAATCTGAGCAAAAGTAATGTACAACTTTGTTCATCATGTCAGTATAATAAACACTTGTAAAAACTTTCTAAATGTCCAATAATAAGAGACTCCAAAAATTACAGTATGTCGATAGTGTGGATTGTGCATCCATAGAAAATCGTTTTAGAAAAAGTTAAAGACATGGACAAACAACAGTATGTTAACTATATTAAAATGCATATAAGTATATTCATACAAATGAAAAATAAAGTGGAAATATACATGTTAATGTTTATTGTTTTGTAAGAGAACTGTGATTATGATTCTATTTTCACCTTCCTGTATATTCCCGAAATTTTACAAGAAACATATTTTGTTTTTATAATCAGAAAAAAGTTATGCAAATATATATGAAATCATGCAGATGATCATCAGTGATACGTTTTTGTGGAATAGCATCATATTTAAAATTAAATCAACTTGAACAGTATTGATAGATAATGTCTGTGTGAATATTGATTAAAACAAGTATTTCACGTTTCTACTTTTCAAATTTGCAGGGTGAGGGGTGAAGTGGGAGCAGAAAAATGCTTTATTTCTTCCCTCCTCACAAACTCAAAACTGTTTTAAAAATCTTATAAATCTACAGAGAGGAGAAAAAATACTTTACAACAAAATAGGCACTTTATTTAAATAGTGCATTGCTCCAAAATGCTAAAAACTCTAAAGACTTAGTGGGACTTTGACATCAAGATAAAAAGTTTATAAAATATGAGAAGGTTTGAGGTTTGCTTTTTTTCTTGATTTATAAGAGAAAATTAAATAGTTTAAGATTATAATCTTCAAATTCAGACAAAAATATTGAAGAAATTAAAAAGAACTAGTGCCAATATGGAGAATTAACAAGTTGCCAGGTTTTAGTTTAAAAGAGTAAGACATTCCTAAGACTCAGTGCTATGTTAAGGTAGACCATGATATCCTGTGAGTAGTGAGCTCTTGGTCACTAGAGGAATTCACAAAGAGGCTGGATTACCAGCAATCTCAGATATTTTCTATTTCTTGATACACTGGTAACCAAGAAGATATGCTCCTTAAAATTATTTCCACTGATAAGATGTCACAATTCAACACTATTTTGAGATTAGAAGTTTGTCTCTGTGATTAATTTCCATGCATATCTTTAAAGGGACAGAGAACTCCTTGCCCTTTTGTAACCGGGATAGTTTTGCTGAGATTTGGTAGAACTTCCATTGGGAGGAAGGGTGATTTGGAAGACAGGAAGAGGCAGCAGAGTGTGAGAATGTTGGTGGCAGAGTAGCATCACTGCTAATCCCCATTCCTAGAGCATCTTTTCCTCTATTCTCAGGGTACTTGGTCCTAAGAACTAGTCATGGTAAGCAGGAAGAGCACATTTAGTGAGAGGATATGAGTCCAGCCCAGGTCTTAAGGGCTTAAGCTTTAGGGAAAAAAAGAGAATTTGGAGTGCAGGACCCTCAAGGGTCATATCACACTAAGTCATCACTTATCAGGGTTCAAGGAAAAGTTAAAGTCACCAAGAACTTCAGATTGTAAGCAGACTAGGATTTCCAGAAAACTGAAAACTACACAGGTAAGTAGATGACAATTTCTTGCATAAAATGTAAAATTTAATAAGTAAATTTAAAAGAATATAAGGAGAAAATGGTCCCAAAGGAGGACGATCAGAACAGAAGGAGAATGTGAAAACAGGGTCACTGAATTCTTTGCTTTACGGAGGCTAATAAACCACAAGTTAAATATTTTACTTTTGCTCTTTGTGAGCAATGGGGCTGGAGAGGTAGGTTGAGACCAGATCACACAGGCATCATGCTTTATCCTAAGGGTTTTAACCAGGTGAGTGAAATGAGATTTGTTTCCAAACCATCAAATACTGTATAAAATAATGGCCTTCCAAATTCAAGAGTCTATAAAATTGAGGCTGTCCTCTAACCAGTTACACCTTGGGCAATACAAGTCTCTATATTCTTGTGCAGAACTAGCCCTCATTTAAAAACAAAATAAAAATATCCTCTTTCATTGATCCTGTGTTATTCCCAAGGCTTTAGATCTGCGGATTCATCATTTTTAGAATAGAAAAGGCCTGTAGACATCATCCCATCTGATCTCCTCTCATCTCCTGAGACACACCCAGGTTTATCCAGTTGCCCAAGGCAACCTATTGCCAAGTGCAAATCTAGAACCAGAAACTGGATCTCCAAACTTTCATCCAATCTTACTATTAATCAATGTTGTTCTTTTATGAATGATTAGCAATTATAATAATTCTGCAGTGTTTATTAGGCAGTCTCGTTTTAAATATGAGGTATTGGGCTATTGTGTTTTTATTTTCAATAAGTTAGAACTGTTAAAAAGTTCTTTTATTGTCTTTCTTTGGTTATTTCAAATATTGTGAGAAAAATTTATGTAATATCCTGAAATTAAATTACAGTTATTGTAGCCATATCATGGCACTTGTTCAAGCATCATTATTCATGCTAAGATAGTTGTAACATAAAAAGCACAGTATTCTTAAAATTAATCTGAGCTCTTGTTGCAAGAGGACTTTTTGAGCATAAATACATATTTTTAAAGGAGGGAAAATTCAAGATATTTTTAGTACAAGTGCATTTAAAAAGTCTTATGTACAAAAGGAAGAGGCATTCAATATATGCAAAAGTCTAGCTTCTTATTGTACACTAAAAGCTCCTATGAAGCCTGTCATATCGTTGAAGTTGTTGTATTTCATTGAATATTGTACTCCTTTCTTGTGGTTTCCCAACCATTCTCAGATAAATTCTATTCTTTATATCAAGATAAATATGTACATTGAGAATTTCCCTCTCTCCACGGGCTGTGTAAGTGTAGAGTCTAAGTGACTTGCCTATAGGAAGGTAAAGTTTCTTACGGTGATAATTTTTACCCTTATTCTGGTGTTGTTTGATGTTCTTATATTTCTTTAATTTCTTCTGTCTCTTCTATTTTTTTTATAACAGATTCTTGTATTTTTCAATTCATTTAAGAAGTTTTAAATGTCTTCTGAAAAGAGGTAGAAGATAATAAATAATAAAAGAATGTATAGAAATAAATAAGGAAACTCTAAAATTGTAATAGAAAAAATGTGCAATGGACACAAATAGTCACAGAAGAAAATAACGAGTGGTAACATGTAAAATTGTTAATCTTACCAGGAATTCTAAAAAGTCCAAACGCACTAATAGATAATGTTCCAGAAGTAAGATTAAAAAATGTGTGCCTTTCATTGTGGCTTTTGTGGCAGATTGTAGTTTTCAAAATTAGAGCAGTATTGTCATTTCCACATGTCCTTTTAGAAACTTGTCCCTCCCATCAAGAGCTGAGAGTCTGCTTCCCTTCCTCTTGAAACTACATGGGACTTTGCGGTGGTCTCAACCAAATGAACGTCACAAGGTGTTATGGCTCCTGTCTCTCTTTCTCTCAACACTCACCCTGGGAACCCAGCCACACTGAGATGAGAAAGACTAGGCCACAGGGAGAGGCGACATGAGACACGTGTTCCAGTTGACAGTCTCAGGTCTCAGTTCATGGCCAGTATCAAAATCAAACCATGTGAGTGAAAGAGCCTTCGCGTGATCTCAACCTTGCCTTCCAGCCGGACACTGAGTAGAGCAGAAATGAGCCAGCCTCACTCAGCTCTGCCCTGCCCAAGTGGCAGATTTGTGAGTACAATAAATATTGTCATTTCTTTTAGCCAGGATCACTCAGCTTTGCCTTGATGACATTTTGGACAGGGCAATTCTTTGTTGGAGGGCTGTCCTGTACATTGGAGGATGTTTAACAGCATCCCTGGCCTCCTGCCAGTAGCAACCCCCCTCACAAGTCATGACAATCAAAAAACGTCCCTTGGGGGGGCAAAATCATTCCCAATTGAGAATCACTGCTTTAAGCCACTAAGTTTGGGGGTTGTTTCTTGTGTAGTCATAGTGATCACTTGTCTCTCCTTGTCATGGCCATTGCCCCCCACCAACCTGACCCATTTATGTAATTTATCCATGCCCACATAATTAAATGTACATAAACATCTAATATAAGACATGCACATATACCATATATGGTTATTTTTAACATCATTTTACAAAAGAATAGAAAGATATTATATAGATTTGTTTATATGATATTTTCTCACTCACGGATATACCTTGTAGAAATCAAGTAAAATTAAATAATTTTAATACATTTTATTTTATTGGCTATAAAATAATACATTGGCTAAAACATTATATTAGCTATATAATGTTACATAATATACCCAATAATTTCTCTCTTAATGGATATTCAGATTATTTCCATATTGTTGCTTCTATAAACATTACATAATAAACTATTTCCATGCATGTATCTTTCTGTAGTAGTAACTTATTTGTTAGGGATAGATTTCTAGGAGAGTATTTTCTGGGTCAAAAGTTTTATAATTTTCATAGATGTTGCTAGATTGCTTCTTTCTAAATTGGTTGCCATACTTCATGTTTCAACTAGCAGCATACAACTTCTTTCATTTGTTCAAAATATTTTATGTCCACCATAAGATTATATACATTTTCATATATAATTTCCCATATATTTCAAATATGTATATTTCATGTAGGTCCTATTCCACTCTGCTGATTTCTAAGTATTTTCAGGTGTGTGAGTGTGTGTGTGTGTGTGTGTGCGTGTGCACTATTATAAATTTTTTTCTTTCTATTTCTAGATGCTTCAGAGCTAAAGAGAAAACTATTGTTTTCTTATGCAGGTCTTAAATCCAAACTCCTTACAAACTCTCATATTAATTTCAATAGATTTTTCTAGACTCTCCTGGGACGAATGCAATAATATGAACAATAGAAGAAATGAAACTCTCCCTTTGCCAACATTAATACTCATTTGTTTCCTTACCTGATTGTTTTCAGTACAGCCAATATTAAAAGCTAATGTCAAAAGCAGGCTCCCTATCAGTCCAAGACCTTAAATAAAATTACTTTAAAGCTGTGCTATTTATAACAACATTTATTGTTTTATTTGCATAGTCAGGTATTAAATTTAAGTCATTTCTTGCCATTCTGATTTTATTTGGTTTTATTAATAGGATGGCCACTCAATTTTATCCAAGTCCTTTTCCGTATCTCCATCTACAGATTTTCTGATATTTTCTGTATCACTTTAACACACCTAAAGTACCGGTAATTTAAATATTTAATAAAAATCACCTGTGAACCTATCCATTCCTTCAATATTTTTCAATTATAAACAATCATTTCAAAATTTCCACTTATTTTTTATTCAATGTGGCATTTGTATATTTTGCCAAAAAATCATCCATTTCTTTAGGTTTTCAAATGTACCATAGAATTGTATATCATAGCAAGTTATTATTCTTTTAATAAAAGACTTATCTGTAGTCAACTCTTATCATCTCTAATCTTGTATATATTACTCTCGTGCTTTTGTCCCTAATCAGGCTTATGAGAGATTTACCATTTTTTATTGGATTTCTCAAAAAAAAACCTGTCTGATTTATGTGTCTTTTGTACTTTTCCTGAATTGCAAATAGAGATTACAATTGTGTCCACTTCACAGGGTTATTATGCTGAGCATTAGATGAGTTAATGTTCACAAAGTGCTTAGATTTGCTCAAATTTCAAAAGAAATACACTAAAGGTTCTTATTGTAATTATGTTTTCAAGTAGGCAATACTCTAATATGCAGTTCTTTATATATTTATCTGCTGTATTGTTTATCATATAGAGATCAGTGACTGCATATCTTCTTCACAAAATGTGCCTCTTATTAATACATGTCGGCCCACTTTATACCCTGTTTAGTGCTTTCAACCATAAAGTACACCTTCTGACATTGATATTGTTATTCCTTCCCACTTCCACCCACCCCTGCTTCCATCCCTCCTTCTCTCTCTCTCTCTTGCATTTGCTTCCAAATTATGATTAGGTTTTTTTAATTCTGATTCTTGTAAATAGTGTAGAGCTGGATTATTTTTTTTCTTTGCTAAGGAAGATTTGCCCTAAGCTAACATCTGTTACCAATCTTCCTCTTTTATTGTTTGGGGAAGATTAACCCTGAGCTAACATTTGTGCCAGTCTTCCTCCACTTTGTATGTAGGTTGCTGCCATAGCATGGCTAATGAGTGGTGTAGGTCCATGCCTGGGATCTGAATCCACAAACCCTGGCCGCTAAAGCGGAGCACACTGAACTTAACGCCTAGGCCACGGGGCCAGACCCAAGAGCTGGATTTTTTAAAATTCAGTTTCAGAACATATATCTTTTTATGGGAGATTATAGTCCCTTCCCAATTTATGTAATAACTGACAAAATATTTTACATCTTTCATTTTGCTTTATGTTTTTATTTGGTTTGATATTTTTAGCATTTTTTGCAAAATAATTTTCATTTTATTTTCATATTGATGAACATGGATCTTTCCAAGCTCCAAGAAATCAGAAGAATTAGTCTTTATTCCTATTTAACAACTCGCTTGTTCTGTGAAGTTAACTATTTTTTTAATTTATTTTTGTTTTGTTTTGTTTTTGCTGAGGAAGATTGGCCCTGAGCTAACATCTGTTGCCATTCTTCCTCTTTTTGCTTGAGGAGGATTCACTCTGAGCTAACATCTGTGCCAATCTCCCTCTATTTTGTATGTGGGTCGCTGCCACAGCATTGTGGTGGCAGCTGCTGATAAGTGGTGTAGGTCTCCAGGAAGTGAACCGGGGCTGCTGAAGCAGAACGTGCCAAACCTAGCCATTAGGCCATAGCGCCAGCCCCTAACCATTTTTTTTAATCTGTAAGGTATAAATAATCTTTGCTTATATCTTAGAATTACTGTAATGATGAAATAATCTATAAACAATATTTTAATATGAATTTTAAGATGTCGCAAATACTTTAAGGAAACGCTAATAAAAAGCAATCAACATATTAAAAGCTAGCATGAATTTATTCTGTTGTACAGCTGACAAAATCTATTGTTACTAAATAATGTAAATAATCCAGCAGAAGTTTCTACACTGTTTTTTAAATTAATAGGCTTTATTTTTTGACCAGTTTTGGCTTTACAGAAAAGTTGAACAGAAAGTACAGAGTTTCCATACACCCGCTCTTTCTCTCCCCTCCCAGTTCCCCTGATTATTAACATCTTGCATTAGAGTGGTACATTTGCTACAATTGATGAGCCATATTGACACATTAAGTTATATACTGACTCTCATTGACTCAATTATTTACCACAGGAAAGCATTCCATTCCCTCATTCTTTCTTTGCACTCTAATAAGATGATATTTTAAAAACATTTTCACTTCCACTTCCATTATTTTTCACTGTTCCTCTCAAGAGACCTTTAAAATGCTTTTACGCTCTCTTTTGCCCACCATCTATTCCTAGATTTTTCTGAAATAATTTAGAATTTTTAGTCCTGGACTATTATTCATACCAAGGCTTTTTTACATCACAAATTAAAACAAGATATTTTTCTTGTAAAAAGTAAAATTGTGTATAGTTCAGTGTTGTCAAAACTATAGTCAGACAGTGTAAATGTGTACATTTCTGTAAGGCAGTTTAGTGATAGATGGAAAGAATATTTACATGTTAATGCCTATTTACCCTTTAATTCCACTTTAAGAACATATCACAAAGAAATATTCAGAAATTCAGACATAAATTCAAACGAAAATATGTTTTTCATATAGTTAATTGTGAAAATATGAGATTTACCTAAAATTCAATCAAGAGCTGAATGGTTTAAATTAACATGTATAAAAGAACTTTGCCCATGCATTAAAAATAACATTTAAAGAATTCAATATACCAGAAAATCTTACAATGCGACATGAAGAAAATAGGAATACAAAACCACATGATCTGATATCTATTACATAGTATACATAAACATCGAAATGTTCTATCTGAACTTGAGAATAATCAGTAAGTTTAAAATTACTTTTACTTTGGTATATGCCAAAGATTTTACAATGATTTACAATGATCTTATAATCAGAAGTCCTCTGCCCCTCACTCTGTTATTCTGTTAAAGAGTTATATTCTTTACAATGAAATAGGATTTAATAATGAGTCAGCTAAAACCATACTGCCCTCTATGGGATTTTGGCTGATCCACAATTTTTTTAAAACTTTTTTTTTAAGAGTGGCCCAGAGATCTGCACAGTTGCATTTACTTACATAAAACAAACTTATGTGTAAGGTATATATATATATATAAATGGCAAAGATAGTCACATGAGGCACTGAATCAGTGTCATTGGCTTAGCAATATTGAACTCACTACAATTAAATATAGGATATACTCCTGGTCGACACGAAACCTGAAATTCACAGAAAAAAAATCCATCATGATTTAAATAAATTCAACTCTTTAAAGCATTGAACCAGTCGTGACTAATCAATAATTTTGAAAAATAAATGGAAAAGCAAAAAGCATCAGTTGTAAATAAGTTTGGCATTTACTTTGCAAAGGCTGTGAGTGTTCCTCATCCTGGGTGTAAGCCCTTGGTAGATACACAGAGATTCATTTAATACCAGAGATGGAGGAAACATTTGAGACCCTTTGGTTCATTTCTCTCATTCTATAGACAGGGAAACTAAGTAACAGGGAGACCATGGGACTTTTCCAGGTTTATACTTGAGATTCTAGCAAAGCCCTTTTCTTGAATACATTTCTCTAGATTTCTAGGCTAGTACAGTCTTTCCATTACACAGAAATACATCTTTTCTGTTTCTGGGCTATATAGTATCTGTGTCGGGTCGTGCTTGCCTGGCACTAACCTGCATGCCCCATTACAACCATGTGTCCTTCTGTCCCCCTCTGGGTAGGACGTCAACCATCTGGGATTTGTAATGATCCAGGGCCTGACCAACCTGGATCTTAACTTATCTCAAAGAGCAGCATGTCTTGAAGGAACACAGAGCTCTTTCATGTGAGCTACTACTGTTGCTGGGAATGCTAGTCATACCAAGGACAGACCCTCTTGGCAAGTGCATAGTCTTTATTCCCCTGCCTGTATAAGCATGCCCATGCTAGCGGATGTACAACTCTGTCCAGCCAGCCGCCCCTGGACACTCCCTATACATAAGTGTCAATAAGCCTATATGTCTTATATGCCATCTCCGAATATTTTCTTTGGTCTCTCCGCACCTTATCCTGCACTACTTGCTCAACTGCGCGTGTGACCAATCTGTCTGCTTATTTCCATGTCTCCTTACATTGGACTTTTTCTGGATTCTCTTTTCTTCTTTTTCACTAAAGATTTCCTTTCCTCTCCTGTTTTCCCTCTAGAGTTACCTCAAACTCGCTTAGCTGTTAGATTATTTAAATTCAATAACCCACTGAGGGTTTTGTGGTATAAAAATGCTACGCAAGTCTCTTTCTATTCATAATTTAAGATGTGCTATATCGGTGTAGTAGGTCACATTAAATCTTCATGCATCTAGATAGTGAATTAAGTCAACGCAGGCAGATTATAGAGAGAATTTGGACTTTGAAGTCGGACTTTGACTTAAATCATAGTTCTGTCTCCTACGAGAAGTGAGATTGTGAGCAAATTACAATCCTTCTGAGCCGTGATTTCTTTATCTGTAAATTAAATATATTCCCACATATTTTGCATGGTTGTGGTGAGGAATGAATGAAATAATGTATTTAAAGTTCCCAGCAATCAGTCCCTGTGTTTTAGTATTTAATGCATAGTTTCCAAAGTAATTAAATATTTAATGAGAACCCAAAATTAATCTATCATACATTAATTCTATCAAAAGTTTATTGATGTTATATTTCAATATACCTCAATAAAAAAAGTTTATTGAGTATTTACTTCCTAATAAACAAAAATATCTTCACTTACTTTGTGTGTTGCCTTTGCACTCTTATTAGTATCTTTTGATGTCCTGAAATTCTGAATTTTAAAATAGTTCAATGGGTCAATTAATTCTTTTGTGGCTTATTTTAAAAATCTTTGGCTATTCCAAAGTCATAGAGATAGTCTCATATCTTTTCTTCTGAAAGTTTTATTGTTTTACCATGTACATTTACGTCTGCAGTCTATCTGGATGTAATGTTTGTACTGTGCGAGGTAGAGGTTAAGGTTCATCCTTCCGTACACAGATATCTAATTAATCAAATATATTTATTAAGACAATTATTCTTTTTCTCCACTGCACTGCAGTGTCATCATTGTCATAAATCATAAATCGCGTGACCATTTATATGAGTCTACTTTGTACTTCCTATTCTTTACAATTCATCTTTTATTTTTGCTCCAACACCACACTATCTTAATTACTATAATTTCATATTAAGTCTTGAAATCTTATGTGTTGTTCTTCTCAAAAGGCTACCTGGGTTATTCTTGGCCATTTGATCTTCAGTGTCAGGTTGTCAATTTTCACCAAAGCCTACTGAGGTTTTGGCTGAGATTGTATTGTATCTATGCATCATTTTTCGGAGAGTTAATATCGTAACAACACTGTGTCTTATAATCATGAACACAGTGTATCCAAATGTAAAATTATTAATAAAATAATTACTCTTGGAAACAGAAAGGATGTACGATGCATCATCCAGAGAAGAAATAGGAATTAGACTTTGATAGGAAAAGGACTAATTAGTGGTAATAAAAAGATGTGGATTGATGTGACACAACTTTTGATAGAAAATTAAAGTACCTACTTGATAATTTCTAATTTGTCTGTAAAGAATGAGACAATAAATCCATTGAGAGACAGAGATACAGTCCTGTGGAAAGCAATGAAGGTTGAAAATCGCCACAGATGAGAGAGGAAGAGGGAGCTGATCATCAGCACTAAGGTTTCAGACAAAAAGACCATGGATGTGTAGTGGTAACTAATTATGCGATAAGCAGCACAGGAGTAGAGAAAGATAAAAAAGATGTTTGGATTGACCTATATTTGAGGGTTTTTTGAGAAGTTTTATAGGAACTTCAATGTAGTGACAGATTTGAAGATTTTGGTAAAGCAGTGGTAGAAGTGTTGGATCAGAAAGGAAAAGTGTCTCAAGAGGATGGAAAGAATTAGAGGGAATGGAACGGTCAAGAAACTAGATAAATTCTGAAGTCAGAGAGCAAGCATAGTAAGAATAAGTGAGCAAAGTACTGGAAAGATAGTGGATTATTGCCAGATAATGAGACTAGGTTGAGTTATGAAAGATGCTCCAAAGCTACTTAAATGTATTTTAATCTCCTCTTGAATACAGTGTAGGACTTACTTCAGCCATCATTTTAGAGTACTCATTCGTAGAATAATTTGCTGGATTTGGGTCCCTCTCAGGAATATCTGAATGCTTCTGAGTAGGATGGTGAATGGGGAAGAAAGGGAAGTTGTGGCAAGGGTGAAAGCCGTCAACTATATTTGATGTAATTAGAGCTTTTATAACATGCCTTAGAGATCGGCTGGTTTCACTATTGTGCTTTAAAAAAGAGGAAATTGGAATCTCGAAGGCATTATTTGCCATAGGAGTAGAATTGCAATTGGAACTTAGCTCTCCTCTGTGTCTCTTTTTCTACCGGGGTACACCCATCGTACTCTCCATGTCCTGCACTAGTAGGTGTCCTATTTCTTGAAGCAAGATAGAGCTGTTCACTGGTTGGAAAATGTTTAAATTTTTGATTTAATGGTATTTCTATTAGATTTATAAAATTTTCCTAAGTATAGCTCTATGAGATTCACTTAAATGTTTCACATTAAAAAAACAGGAATCATACAATATTGTATACATGATTTTAAATACAGCAACTTGCTGAAAGATGTGATGGAGAAGCTTTACTGGGAATACTCTGATGCTTTGGCTGTTTCTATTACACTGGTAGTCCAATAGGATGGTTGCACGGATGAAACTTTTTGTAAAAATAAAAGGAAACAACACTTGTAAAAGTACTAAGAATGGTGCATGGCACAAGTTGGATTCTCAATGTATTTTAGCTTATTAGATATTTACCTTCATTTATGATAATGATATTGAAAATTGAAGGTAAGGAAGAAATGAGAGTCCTGTGAAGTCTTTTTTATTTTTAAGAGGGTTTTCACAGCAATTTGATACAAGTGATGAGAGAGCTATAGATAGATTCAATAGAAGCAACCACATTTTATTTATCTCCAAGTTCCTACCATTCTTGCCTGGCACAGAATGACTCAATTAATGAGTAAGCAAGCCTGTCTTGAGGAGTTTTGTTACTCCATCCCATGACATATATCACAGAGATTCAGGAATTTTCATCTGTTTACATCTTATTCCTATAGAATATCCATCACTTTCTTAATTCAATGCTTATTTACATTGCTTGTTCCAATGGAAGCTTCTTGTCAAGAACATTTTTATCTGTCTGTCAGGTTACCACTCAAGCTGTATCTTCCTTGTTCACTCACCTTCCACACGGGTATTGTGGGTGAGGAGGAACTCACGTATCAAGTATCCTTCCTACCTGGCAATATGTATTTTTGAAATACATTTCCAAAGTTCTCCAGCATCACATTCCACACTTGTTAAGACATAGAAAAGGCTGAGAATTGAAAAATACTAGGCACACTACATTCCCATCTTCTTTTCCATTCTTTTGTGTTTTCCCACAAGACTACGAGCTCCTTGATGGACATCTCTAGCCCTACAGCACACTCTCACATTCAATACTCATTATAAAGAAATAGTTAGATATTTTTCACAAACCAATTCTTAGCAAAAGTGTGCAGACAAAAGTCATACACTTAAGGATAAAGTAACTAGGCTGTTTCAAATTGATGTCTTTAGAGGCAGTTCTTGGAGTATTTCTCCAGAGAAGTCCTTTATGCATGCTGGGGGAAGGATGGGGAGATCAAAAGTTGCACATCTCCTTTAAGGATAACACATCATGACTGTTTTTAACTGACAACCCCACTGCCAGTCCATTATCATGAACTGGAGTGGGGCAGGAAATCAAGGTTTATTGCCTTGTTATGACATTCTCATGTTTTACATTGTCAGTATGCTCTGTTGAGACAGGTGACAACAATAAGAGAATGATAGCTAAGTGACAAATTTTAGTAAGCGGAAAATTAGTAGCTAAACTTCATTGGTGATCTTATCTTCAGAAGCACAAATAAAATCCATATTTTTGCATATGCTTATTTTAAGAATATTTCCAATCACCTATCAGTACACTCTCAAGTACTGTAAACCTTAACCCATCATCCTGATCCCCCTACCTCTGTGTTCCTATGCTTTAAATAGAGAACTATGATTCCCTAGCCCTTTTTGCTAACCTTCTTGTTTTCTCCTTTATCTCAATGACCCTTCCCTCATCTACACACCACTTCCATTTAAAAAATCCCGCGTCCTCAAAATTCCCTGCTTTTATTCTGCTTTGGTCCTGGTTGGCCCAAATCCAAGTATACAAGGTAGAGTAGATTGTTCTGTGAACTGGGAGTCAGAAGACCTGACTTCTACTACTTAATATAACATTGACTTTCAGTGTGACCTTAGACAAGGCATTTTCTCTCTGGATCTTTATTTTTTCTATCTGTAAACAGATTGGGTATTGGAGTTATGATCTCCATGGTCTCTTTGAGCCAAATGCTCTAAAATTCTCACATATTTGTCTTTCTCAAATCCTTTGCGAGTGAGCTGTTACATCCTTCAGACACTAGAGGGGGCTTCCTGAAGACTTTTCTAATTTACCCAAATTTAAGTAAGGGATGAGTGTCTACATTCTGATTCAGAAACGTGACTCCACTTTTTACTTTAAAGTAAATGTGAATGAAATACATGTTGCAACAATTACAACATTCTGTATTAATGTGACTTTCTAGCATAAGGCTAATTTAATTTGCTTTAAAAACCATCCAGGTCAAGAATTTTCTATCCTCTATCTTTAGATTTATGAAAACATGGGGAAACGCTTTTAGAAACCAATAGAAGAGAAGGGTAGCTATGAGAGTAGGATTCTGAAAGCCATTATTTACAACTAAGGTATTTATTTGCTTGATCATATTGTAAAAGGATAGTTATGTTGGTACTGTATAATTTTTGAAGAGCATGCTGTAGAAAATAAAGAACTACAATTTGATAAAGAGCTATTTAAAAATCATGAATTTATTTTTTAAATTCCAAAGAAATTAGGTTTGGGAAGTTTGTGAAGAACAAATAAAGATCTATCCATCATCCTAAGGATAATATAGGTTGAAATGAGAAGTTAATTTGCGTTTGTATTATTATTTTTTAAATTAAGAAACAGTCTAATGTATCTTTAGATCAAGAAAAGCTAACATTAATCTGATTCTTTGCTTCTTTTGTAGACTCTTTTCTTATTCTCTTGAAACCTGTTAGATTTTGTCTTTGATATTCTTATACATCAGTATGTCTTCAGGTGTTGGGATTTTTTTCTCTTTAAGGCTTGAAACTCTTACGGCTTCATTATGAGGAATTCTCAGTTATTCTTTCCATTCACTGCTTCCTTTTCATTCTTCTCCTTCATTTCTGGTGTTCCTACTATGGGAGTATTAACAAGTCTCTGTTTAATCTCCATTTCTTTTTTACACTGTATCCATTTTCTTAGCCACCCAATCCTTTCAGTCTTTTATTTCAGCTATTAAATTTTTTAAAACCAATATCTCCAACTGATTCTTGCTTCTTGTTTTTCAACATCATCCCTTATATTTCTCAGAATATTTATACCCATGATTTAAATATTTGCTTTTTCTGATCCATTAGCTCTAAACTCTCTAGTATCAGAAATTCTATTTTTTATCTTCTAGAATATTTATGATCCTCAGAAGGCTCAAGGATTTTTACTGTGAACTCATCATTCACATGAGACTATCAGCTGCCTTTTGTGACTATATTTCAAGATTGGGATAGCTATAGTTTTATTCCATTTATTAAATGTGACTCTGCATTTGTTCTCTTCCTCTGTATTTTCTGATCTATCAAAGTTTTGTTGTGGGGAAGTAAGCCAGAACCCCACATTTGGATAATCTTTGTATAAAAATGACAAGCCAACTGATGTATTTGATAATATTTCATTTCCTATTCTGATATGGAAATTATGTCAACATTTAATGTTTTCTCTTTCCCTCTCTGGCTCTTGCTCCCAATCTCAAAGTGCTATTTCTCTAGTCTGGAGCACTATTTTTTTTTCCAAAGTCCATATAGCCCATATATTACTGAGTGCTAGTAAAATAGATAAGATATTTTTAATGGAGTTATTGATGAATACAAATTGACAAAGATTTTGTATATGGAAGATGCTATGAACATTTTGCTTAATCAGATTTAACTAATTACAAAGTGTGTGAAAAAATATAGTTTGGGTACAAGAAAACTGCAATAAACTAAGAAGATCTAACTTTAAATCCTGGGTCTGCTTTTTATTAATGGTTTGACCTTGGTTAAGTTCTAAGACCCCAGGACTTCACCTTTTAAATTTATAATATATGAATAATAATTCCAATTCTTCTCTGGGTTTACATGTTAAAAGAGTGTACACACATACAAAAAGAATACGTCAACAAGGAAAGAGTGTGTGTGTGTGTGTACGTGAGTGTGTGCAGTTTGGGTGTTCACGTGATGATCCCCAATGCAGGGTTCCTCTGGTAAAATATGATGGAGGAATGCACTTAGGCCTGGATGTCTAAGTAAGATTCCTTTGAGTCTAGAATGGCTAGTTTTGTGGAACAAACTTCAGTTACTCAACTAGTCACATAAATGCTTATAGCTGCTCTCCCTCACCTTGTAGCACAGACAGAACTGAGAGAATGAATACAGGGCCTGCATTGCAAGGGTAGACCCTGACAGCTGGGTGACTAGTGTGCTTTACCCATGCAAGTAGGAAGCATAAAGATTGTAGCACCTGAGTTCTAGAAGTCAAAGAGAAAGCAGGGCATTTGCCAGCTTCTTACAGAAAAGAAACTTTGCCTACCAGCAAAACATGAGCTGGTCACTGACTCATGTTCAGAACAGTCAAGGATCAACCCCTCTTCCCATGGGCAGAAACCAGAAATGGAGTGAAGAAAAGTTAGAACTGTAGACAGAAGTGTCCTCCTCTGTGGGTTACGGCAGATACCTGAAGAGAAGAGATTTATTTTTCCTTCCACAACAGTGACAATTAAATGAAACAATGTGAAAAGGGCTTATCAAACTATAAATCACAAAACAAAATTGAGAGATTTACTGATATGTTTACTAAAGGAGACATTTATTTGTTTAATCCATTTTGTGCTCCAGATGGAAACTACAGGTTTTTCAAGGTTGCTCTGTATAAGGTGCTTATCATCTTTGTATAATGTGCTTTCTATGAGGACCTTGGTAGGCTCTCACTACATGATAGTTTGTTATTAGAATTTTTACTAGACTTAATCAATCCTATCAATAAAATATGTACCATTCATAGGACTTCCTGAACTATTGAAATCCCTATTACTATTATTAGTAATAATACTAATGGGGACTTCAGTTTGGAAATCGTAGGTTTATAATTCAATTTCCTACAGTATACAAGTATCAATATAGTTTTCAATTATTCTTCTTAACTTCATTGTTAATGACATCTGTTTGCTCACGATTCCCTTTCTTTCAAAATACTCCATTCTCCTGGTGGCCACAATACCACAATCCTCTTCCTCCTCTCTCTCTGTGACTTCAGGATCTCCATTGCCAAATCCTCCTCCTGCAGCAGATCATTGGAATTGCTCAGCCTTTCAGTCTTGTCCCTTTCTTTATTCTATGAATTTTTCCTGAGCAAACTGACCCACTGCCATGGTTTCAATGACTTTCTATACCTTGATGACTTCAAAATTTATATATTTAGCATGAATTTTTCTCTTGACCTCAAGTCTTTGTATTTATTATATTTTTGTTATGTCCTACTGGATATTTCACAGGCAAGACAGGCATGACTTGTCCAAAACTGAATGCAGTCTTTGCCATCATTCTCAACCTTCTCCATCTCGATACATGGTGACACCATCCATCTTGTCGCTCAAGCCAGAATCGATCATGAAAGTCATACTTGACTCCTCCCTCACCCTCACCTTCTGCAATCAGTCATGAAGTCTCAATCCTAAATGCCTTTCCGAATATTCTATTTCCAATCCCACCCCACCAAATGGTCCAAGCTTGTATTATTTTTTTTGTCTTAGACTGTTATGATAGTAAATATCATTCTTTAGCCTTGCTGAACTCAGAGATTAGTGAGTAATATCTGGTTGTTTACTGGCTCTTTAGTAAAATTAGAAATTCATCATACAAACCAAAGCCAATATAACTGAAAACATGGAAAGCATGTGTGTACATGTCTAAATAATTAATGCGCTAAAGAAAAAATCACAACGAATATTTCAAAATATTTAGAACTACATGTAATAAAATATTTTATATAAAAATTTACAAGAAATAAAGATTTAGAAGGTGATTTGTAAGTTTAAATAAAAATACTTGGAAACAAGAAAAATAAAATATTAAATTTTTAATCTAAGAAACTAGGAAAAACAGAATAAAAATTAGAAGAAAGGAAACAGTAAATAAAGAATAGAAGCAATGCAACAAAGAACTGAAAAGATATTGAGTTAATCAATAAACTCAATGGCAAGTTTTTGAAAGAAACTAATCCAATAGACATACGTAGGTCTCTGATTATGAAACAAGAGATTAAATATTATAAATAGGAAGGGAGCTATAACTTTAGATGCAATTGAGGTTATTTTAAAATCATAGCATACTATGAATTTGTTAATGTAATAATTTTGGAAACAGAAAAAATGCTCAATTTTTTAAAAACATGAATTAACAAAATGACTCAAAATAAAATAACTCAAATTACTGTGATAACCTTTAAAGAAAAACTAAATCATAGTAAAAAATCTCCCTCCAAAATATACACTAGGCTCAGATGGTTTTATAAGAGAGTTTTTAATCAAACTTTTGAAGAATTGATAATCTTAATTATTACAAATATTTGCAGAGAAGAGTAAAAGAGAGAACATATCAAAATTCATTTTATGAAGCTAGTATAACCTCCCTATCAAAATCTGGACAAGATTAACATAAGAAAGAATTATTGACCAATCCCCTTTACAAGCATAGTTGCAAACTACTAAATAATACAGTATAAAATGTTGCCTCTATTTGTCTACCACTGGCTCCATATTAAATTTGAGGAGTGATATGCACTAATAGCACAGTCTGTAATAATCTCATACCATTTGACCACTTTGGCTCCCATACTTTAAAAATAGAATTTGAAAGACGCCAGTGATGTTTAATTTGGTTTAATTGGATTTTTAGCCATTTTATTTTCATTTGACCACCATGCTCCACAGATGTTTTTACCTTTCTTTGCTTTTTAGTATTTCATTAAGCCTAGTAGATTCTGGTACTTGACTCTTTTCTTGACACTTTTCCTATGTCTCATTCTTGACTTCTTTTCCTTCTGCTCCTTTACTCTGGGCGTTAACATTTAGGGTCTGACCTATTACTCTTTGTAATTTATCTCTGCTCCCTTGCAGAACACACCCATTCACATGCATCCAATAATTGTCATCATATTGATAACTTCCAAACTAAAATATTCCCCATCTGGTCATCAGAACCCTAGAACTGTTAGATACTTAGTCTTAGTGTTCACATCATTACTCAAATTTAATTTGACTAAAACTAAGCATTTTCTCTGTCAAAAAACTGACTTCCAATCTCCTCGTCTTCATATCTGTTTTGCCACTGTCATATTTTTTGCTACCTAAGCTTACTGATTTGGCATTATCATCTTGAATTTCTTCTTCATTAGCTTTAGCCGTCTGAGTCAGTCTTTAATATATCTCATATTTGTCTCTCTCTATTCAGTCCCATTTTCACTGTCCTTGGCCAAGTGCTTATCATAAATATGGAACACAGCATCTTCAATGAGCCTCTTGTTTTCCTCCAATCTGCACTACTCAGTTTTTGTTAAGCATCCTGCTCATCATATCAGATCACCATTTTCTATTCTTCAGTGGTTCACAATTTCTTATTGCAACAGGGCTGCAAGATTTTAAGATCCCTCAAAATCAATTCTTAAAAGCTAATCAACATTATTTCCCATTTCTAGTCTGCAGATCTTCATGTTCCATTATATAATACTCATTATAAATTGAATCTCATTATAAGCTAGTCACATTGAAAGCTAAAATAAAGACCTCTTACTATGAAATTGTAAATAATACCCTTGGCTATGGAATCCATGTTATATTTTTAGTTGAATCATGCCTTATTTTGTTTAAAATAAGTCAAAGTTGAAAAGTTGGAAAGACTGAAAAAAGAATTTATTAATCTATGGGCATTTTTTAGCAGATTATTTTAATGTTCTTTTTTTCCTTTAAGTGTTACTTGCTTAGTGAAAATTAAGCTTAAAAAAATATTTTTTTAGCATGGCAACTTGTCTTTGAAAGCGAGTATTTGACTCTGATTTTTAATTGGTTTGTCCCATTGAGGGTAGGGATATGTCTTACTTGACATTACCATGAAGGGGTTTATTAAGAAAATTGCCTGTAACTTGTACCAATCTGTGGTTTCTGCATTTTCCCTTTGGCTTATGTTTTCTAATTCCCTGGTCCGAAACCACATCAGTTGTTTCTTAATTCACTTTAAGCCACATGTCATCATGACAAGGTCTGTTACACAAGACCCTTGAGTCCCTTGCCAACCTCAATGGTTATTTAACGTAATAGCAGAGATTATGTGATTGACAATGAAATTAGATCTCAAGCTGATACTTAAAACAGTAATCTATCCTTGGTAGATATCTAGATCTTGGGTTGTTCTGCCCCATTCTTTACGTTGTCCAAAATTCTTAGATTACTTCATAAAAGGATTTCCTGATAACAACTACAATAACAAAATCACAATATTCTAAGATTAGCAATGTTTAAAATAACACCCTGTTTTCTCTTTTATAATTATTTTTTTCAGAAATTCTTTAATCTTATTTTTTTTAATTTAAATTTTCTATCTTCTTGCATGTCTGTATCCACATTTTTGGTCTCATGAGTGTTGTTTGTAAACATAAAATTATTTTTTTACACAATTGCACTTGGTCATTCACAATTTTATAGCAATTTTTATTGTAAGAGCATACATTAGGAATACATATTTTTGTAACTGATCTTTTTTCATTCCAATTTAAAGAATTACATTAATTTATGTAAATTTAAAATGAAGTTTATAATATTTAAGTTATAGGAAAAGTATCCTTAAGTTTTTTCAAGTTTAGAAATTTACTCCACATAGTCTTGAAAGCTTCAAAACAAAAAATGACATTGCCCAATTTTGGCTACTAAAATTCAGGATCATATATGCCTTTAGTATTTTTAATCCTTTAAGTGAAGTTATATTGATGAATTTATTGGAGCATCTGTATAATAATTTTGTTGAAAGTAGAATAATTCACCAGTGATTCTCATTTAAATAAACTTAATGAAAATGTACTTTTTTTCAAAATATTAGACATTTCTTCTTTAGTCAATGGGAACAAAACAGATTTCAGAATTCTCAATGCCCTAGAACTTTCTGAAAAACATTGTTTGCCAACTCTTTCCCATAAAGAAAACCACACACTCAAACATGTATAGGCTCAAAGAGGAGACTGCAAATTTAATTTTATATGTAGTATTCTTACCTTGAGATGAGATTTCTTAGCCAGCATCGTACGTACACTGCTGTTTCTAACATTAATTTCTCATTGCCTGGTAACCTCACTACTACCTAAAAATGTGTCCCACTGGCTCCTAAACAATTATATCATCAATCCCCTCTGTGTGTAACAAGAGACCTTAACCACAGAACTGGAAAATAAAAGGAAGAATTATGCCAGAAGTAACAACGGTGCCAGAAACCTGCTCTGCAGTGATTGGCTAAATGAGGCCAACCAGTTGAGTTTCATTCATCAGACGTGTTGAGTTAACCTACAAGCATTTTTTTTTTTTCATTTTCTCTATTTTTCTTTTCTGGGGTCTCCTTTGATTTCATGCTGGCTTTTTAAATTGAGGATAAAGTTAATTCACTTAACAATGCCACAGCTGGAATTAAGTATGCCTCTTCTCCTACCGCTGAGGGGAGGGGCTGGTGCTAGTTGGTGGTGTCTTATTGGATGCCCAACACCCTTGAGGGCTGTTGCTGAATCAGTGGTGCCTCTAGCGACAGGCAAGAAGTTAACTAATTATGAACATATGGTTTGGCAGACACCTTGTTAGCTTGCTGCTGCGTAGGTGTTTGGAAGGAGGTGAAGGGGAAAGTTTGAGGTAGAAGGTGTGGTTAAAAGTCCCACTGACAAGCCTGGGGGAGATTTGATTGATCCTAATCTATTCTTTTTATCAGGAATCAGCATGCTTCTGGCAGCAACAGCTTGGTAATAACAGAGATTTGTGGCCCTTAAGCTCTTGTGGTGATAGCCGGCACACGACCAGTCAACTGGCTCCTTACAAGGCCCCCATTTAATTGGTCACAATGGTGGGAACAGAAATGAGATGTTAGGTCAAGGTACAACACATGGCCTACCTGAAATGGCTCACAATCATCTGAGGCACAGATGTCATCTTTTATTGGTGTGATTGCCATCAGAGGAATAAGAGAAGCCTTGAGAACAGGGCTGCAGAAAAGCCTTTAGTAAGAGACATGCAAGCACTCTTTATACTTGAATTACCTAGAGAAAAAGGCAATTGTATAAAGCATTGGGAGGAGACATATTAGACTGCATTGTGACTGGGTCGGATGAAGAATAAAGTCGACATTCTATTTTATAGAAAGGAAGGCTTCTTGGGAAGTTTATAGTAGAGAGTTCGAAATATTCCCAGAATTTTAAGTTTGTCAGATAAATTGGAAAATCATACACACTACTGGTATTCAACTGCATAGCTGTACCAAATGGATATTATTCTATCATCTATAAATTTGTATACAATACTTGTACTTGGGACCCATCACTTGTACTCAAATGTTTAGGGTCCTGTAGTCTTTGTACCATAGAGTCTTCCACTCAAAATCTGCCACAATCAATGGGGATATCATTGTTTTTTGTTCATGGACTCTTAAACCTATTGTCTAAGTTTTACAAACTTAATCTAAAACTCTCAATTTTCTAGATACCAAAAAAATACTCAATGGTGTCTATAGAAGACTAGTTTACCTTCAAGGAAACATTTGCTCTTGAAAGATTTCCTAAATAATTTCAAATCCTTGTCCTCTACTTACTGAATTCCTTACTTTAATTACTCAGCATGGTATAGACAACATAGATATTTTATAGATGATTTAAAATAGCATTGGTAATTATATAAAAGTGATTATGTAGCCTCCCTTACTGGATGGTCACTAACAACTTTGCAAGGTTTATTAATGAACTCACAGATGGAAGAAACGTTACAAATGTGACCAACCGGACTCGCCTCTATGTTCTGCCACTATACAGAATACATATATATGAACAGCATGTGCGAGTGAATATGTGTTTCTGTGTGTGTGTCAATATGGTTATTGCTGGTTTGCTTTTCTGAAAATGGTTTGTACAAACTTTCTCTTTTAAAGCAGCTACAATCCATTTTTTAAACACCTAAAACTCTACTTCTTGCTGAAAGTACACCCAGAGGAATCTCGGAATAAGAAAGACCAGAAGTGGGACGGTGTAGAGCATAGATCTGTAGCTAAACAGTTTTAGGCGATGCTCTAACACTTAGCAGCAATGTGACTTTGGCAAATTCTAACTTCTTTAAGTCTCTGTTTCCTCATCCATACATACACTTGACCTGCCTGAGTTAGCACAGGGGGTTAGGGTAAGGACAAATCGAGGTAATGCACATAAAGATTTCAGCATCAAGCCTGGCACAATTATGTGCTAAATATATGTTCACTAGAAATGAGACAAAGAGAGACATATATTATTCTCATATAGTTTTTTTATTTATTTTTTTATTTTTTATTTTTTTCCTTTTTTTTATTAAGGTTACAAAAGTTAACATCCTTGTGAAATTACAGTTGTACATCATTATTAGTCATGTTTTAGGTACACCACTTCACCCCTAGTGCCCTCCCCCCACCCCTCATTCCCCTGGCAACCACCAATCAGTTCTCTTTGTCCATATGTTAACTACCACCTATGAGTGGAGTCATACAGAGTTCGTCTTTCTCTGTCTGGCTTATTTCACTCAACATAATACCCTCAAGGTCTATCCATGTTGTTGTGAATGGGACGACTTTGTCCTTTTTTATGGCTGAGTAGTATTCCATTGTATATCTATACCACATCTTCTTTATCCAATCATCAGTTGCTGGGCACTTAGCTTGGTTCCATGACTTGGCTATTGTGAATAATGCTGCGATGAACATAGGGGTGCATGGAACTTTTGGAATTGCTGATTTCAGGTTCTTAGGATAGATACCCAGTAGTGGGATGGCTGGGTCATAAGGTATTTCTATTCTTAACTTTTTGAGGAATCTCCATACTGTTTTCCGTAGTGACTGCACCAGTTTGCATTCCCACCAACAGTGTATGAGGGTTCCCTTTTCTCCACAGCCTCTCCAACATTTGTCACTCTTGGTTTTGGATATTTTTGCCATTCTAACAGGTGTAAGGTGATATCTTAGTGTAGTTTTGATTTGCATTTCCCTGATGATTAGTGATGATGAGCATCTTTTCATGTGTCTATTGGCCATCCGTAGATCTTCTTTGGAGAAATGTCTGTTCATGTTCCCTGCCCATTTTGTAATTGGGTTGTTTGATTTTTTATTGTTGAGTCGTGTGATTTCTTTGTATATTATGGAGATTAACCCTTTGTCGGATAAATAATTTGTGAATATTTTTTCCCAATTATTCTCGTATAGTTTTAATTGTCTTTAGGTGGCCTGACACTGCAGGGTAAATTTTACAGAAACAGTGAATCCAAACCAAGAAAGGGAAGCTCTATCAGGTCTAAAATGAGAACTTATTTAGGTCATTAGGTAAAGAAACCATGTGTAGCAAAAGAGTTTAATAGGGTCCGTTCAGTGAGGGGAAGGTTGTTTCAGCCACACTACCTGCCCGCCCCACACTGAGAGGTGATGTTGGGAGCTCACACATCAGTGCTTTCTCTCTTTAGAGCTGTTAGTTTTTGAAAAACTTACACAATACGACCAAAACAGAATGACTTTTCATCAGAGATCACCTGTGTTACAGGTCTGATTAGCTGCCTGGTGACTCCCAGTCATGGTGCCCTGCACAAAACGGATGGTATATATTTGCTCATGAAAAGCATCCTATTTCCTCAGCCCTGCATTTCAGCTGATGGAAGTTTATTGAGCAGATCAATAATTGGATCAGACCCCAAAGAGTCCTAATTCCTTAGTATTGAACTACCACTAAATCCACATATTGTTTGTTTGTTTGTTTTATTTGGTTACAAATTGTGAACAAAGGTTACCTGCACTGTATTATTTTAAGCCCTGCAGACATAATTTGGTTCTCTTTTTCTTGTTGACATAAATGTCCATCACTGGTAGTTTGCTTTATTGTTTGGTCTTTTAGATTAAGCCATTTCAATTATTAGGATAGTTTATTTTAAAGAGGAAAATATCTATTTGAACCTTATATAAATATAATAATGTTCACCTGAAATTTACACAATGTTATAAGCCAGTATGACCTCAATAAAACAATTTTTAAAACTCTGACAAAGATAGATTAGTGCTCACTATAAGTTTGAAATAAAATCAGCAAACCCCCCAAAAAAGATAAAGCTTCCCATCAATATTAAGAATACCTATATGGTTTCCATGGAATCATATATGACATTTGGATTATGTATTTTGCATGTAAGAGACAAATCGAACAATATCTTTTCCTGAATATTGTCTCATGTATTTTTATTCATTTAAAACATCTATCTTTTATTTGTCACCTGAGAGATAGAAATAGGTTGTAGCCTTAAGGTTTTACCAGGATTTACTTTAAATTAGAAGTGGAAATTTTAGGATCAATGGCTGTTCGCACCAGAGGGCATTTAGATCGTCTAATGCAACAATCTATTTTATTAGTTTTGTTTTTACAGAAGAGGATCAAGCTAATCAGAGTGTTACGACTTGCTCAAGTTCACACAATTGAGACCAAAACCCAGAATGTCTTGTCTGTCACACGTTTCCCACATAAAAGGTTCCATTTTTATATTTACATCATTAGAAGAATTGCACAGAAATATGCAATATTCTTGTGAAAATTAAAAAAAAAAAATCAACTTGTTATTAGTGCAACTTTATCTACAAATAAGAGAGCCTGACCTGGTTTAGGACATGTTTTGCTGTTTTAATACTTAGCATAAAGAGCCATTCATAAATCACACCTCCTACACTTATCAGTTGTCTCAGAATTCCAAGAACTCTCGGTTAGTAGAATTGTTTATTAAATTGATAACGAAACAGAACTAGAACCCGCAGATTATATTTCACAGAGTATTTAAATGAATGAACTCTTTCTTAGTAAAATTTTACCAGAATTCACCAAAATTATTATCTATACTGAAATAGGTGATGCACGTCATATTTATTTGCAATGTTTTCTAAATTAAAAAATAATCTAGGCTAGGGGCTAGCCCAATGGCACAGTGGTTAAATTTGCGTGCTCTGCAGCCCAGGGTTCACTGGTTCGGATCCTGGGCTCAGACCCATGCATTGATTAGCAAGCCACACTATGGCAGGCATCCCACATATAAAATAGAGGAAGATGGGCACAGATGTTAGCTCAGGGCCAATCTTCCTCAGGGAAAAGAGGAGGTTTGGTGGTGGATGTTAGCTCATGGCTAATCTTCCTCAAAAGAAAAAGAAAAAAATCTAGGCTGGTAATGGCTTTAAACCCCGTTTTGGGGGAGGCTGGAATTTCCAGAGGAAAATCTTAAAGATACAGTGAGGACAAGGAGGTGACCAAGCAGGCAGAGTTCAAAGCTTCTCTTCCTACACTCAAAAGGGGAGTGTGGTGGTGTTATAATGTGTCCACAACTTCCTGACACTCCTTTCTTCAAGAGGTGGAGCCTTAATGCCTCTCCCCTTGAGTGTGGGCTGGACTTAATGACACTCTTAGAACAAATAGACTATGCCAGAAGGTCACTTTAAAACTCCATCATGAAAAATGTCATGGCTTCTGCCTAACTATCTCTCTGGGATCACTTATTGTGGAGGAAGCCAGTTGCCATGTCATAGGGACACTCAGGCAACCTAGGGGAGAGACCCCCGTGACAAGGAACTGCGCCCTCTTCCAACAGCCGTGTGGAAGCAGATCCTCCAGCCCCAGTCAAGTTTCAAGATGACTGCAGCCCCGTCCCATGGTTTTAAGCAAAGTAAGGCCCTAGGTACCATAGTCCCACGGAGTATTAGTAAACACTTCATGATAAAAATGGCTCAGTGGTCAAATAAGTGTGGAAAAATAAGAATTAGGAAAGATTCTTTCCTGCAAAATTTCAAAAGTTTCTTACTATAATGCAATCATTGTGGCTTCGGGCCATTCTAGACGTGGAGGAGCTACCAGAAACCTGACTGCTTTCATTTGACCCCAAATCTGTTTGCTTGGTACTGTGCTTTTCAATTAATGTCTAAAATTTGTAGACATGTTTTGTAGGAAAGAGCTCTTTATCACTAATTAAATGGCAAGACATTATCACCAATGGTTAAATGTTAGAGCCAGGTCAGTCTTCCAACATAGTAATGGATTGTACATGTGCAAGTGATAGATATAAATGGGCTTTCATATAGCTGCTCAGTGTAAGAAGGATGTTTTAATAATACATATTGAGTGTTTGTTCTAGGCTACACACTCTCCTAAATGCTTCTGAATAATAAAACCTGTTTTACAGATCAACAAACTAAGTTTCAGAAGGATGGTTAATTGCTCAAGATAGAAAACTGTCAAAGTGGCCCAGTGGGGAATCCAGTATTCTTTCCATTGTGCCGTGCTGCCTCCAATATGATCCTGGTATATCCAACTCTATCTGGATTTCTCAATTTCTTCACTCACCCCAGTTACTCAGAGCCTTAGACACACTTGTCTTATGTCTTAACTCCTGCTCTTTCTTCCTCCTTCTTCAATAAATATCAACGATTTCCCATCTTTTAAGAATATTTTTCTAGCTAATATCTGTTGATCATTTGTTACATTTTAAGCATTATATGCATTATAATTGTCAATTTACTTAGGAAGAAACTAACAGGTAAGTAATTTATTTAAGATCACACGAATTATGAAGTTATTGGGGTTAGAACTGAGGTCTGATTCTAGTGCCTATGCTCTTCATCACTACACATATTTCCATGACTTATTTCATTCAAAATGATTGCTCCTGCATCTGAATTAATGTAGTTCATATATTTTCGGTACCATTTGTAGGGGTCTAGCATACAGGACCATATTTCATTTATCAATATCATGTATGTGTCACTTTTTTTCAAAGAAAATTGTAGGTATGGTTTTATTTTAAATACTATATATAGAGACATATACAGTTTCCTTTAAAGAATTCATATATATGTTATGCTTTTTTTTATGTGTCACTTTTTAACTACATTATAGAATAACTAAAAAGTAAGAATCGCATCTTGAAGCAATGCCTGGCAAATTGAAGTAAGTTGGTTGGTATAATGTGATGGTGGTAGAAAAATTGTAAGCAAAAAGAACCAAAGAAACTACTTTTGATATTTACTAAAGTTTCCGTTAACGAACAACCTTGATAGTTATGCTTGGAAAAAAGTAAAACCCTGATTGCTCCATAATGTGTTCATGATCTAGCTCTAATTTCCCTTTCAATCCTCAGCTTTCATCTCCATCACTCACAGGGAGTAGCAATTCTCTATCCACACTCCATGTTCTCTAAGCCCAATCATGCTTTCCTCTTCTTTATCTTTGTATATACAGTGCTTTTTTCTTCCCTGCCTGGGAATCTACTCATTCTTTAAAATCTAGATCCACTGTTCTCTCCTTGGCAAGAGAGCAACCATTACTTCCTCTCTGACCTCTATTAATGTATTTAAAGCATTGCTTGGTGCTAGCTGCAAGTAACTACATGTGCTCTTTAAGCAGATTAACCACCACTCAGGTGAGATTAGAAAATACTCGATAGTTACTAAGAACATGGGCCTTAAACTTAGATAAAACTGGATTCACATTCTGACTCTGTCACCAAATAACTATGGGATCTTGGAGAAGTTGTTTAATTTTTCAAAATCTCCATCTCCTTCTACACAAAATAAGGCTGTTAATAACTCTACTGGGTTCTTGCAAGGATTATATTATAAAATATAGAGAGTGCCATGCATTTATAAGCACCCTGAATATTGTAAGAGGATGACAATAATGATTGATATGTCTTTGTATTTCAATCATTAACACTGTGTCTGAAACCTAGGACATGCTTAATAAATCTTTGCAGAAGGAAAATATAAAAAAATAAATGCTTACGTATCCATGTTTCCACTAGTCACAAATAAGCTGCACAATATGATCATAATGGATTCTTGCAGAATCAAATTAAAAAGTACAAGTCTAGGAATAAGTTATCTGCCATTCTGGAAGCTGAAAAACATAATTAATAACTTATAGCAAATCAGCAGTGGAAGGAACAGAAGAGATACAAGTAACTCAGATCATTACAACAAATTAGTGTCAAAACCCAATGTCCTGATTGTGGTGTCCATAGAGTGCTTTTCAAGGTAGCAAGATATTCATGTAAGACTGAAGATGAAGTGTAGCAGCAAGGCGGTAGCTGTGCTTCACAGTAAACTAAGACTTAAGAATCCGTGTGGCTGTACACATTTTTTTTTTTTTTTTGAGGACGATTAGCCCTGAGCTAACTACTGCCAGTCCTCCTCTCTTTTGCCGAGGAAGCCTGGCCCTGAGCTAACATCCATGCCCATCTTCCTCCACTCCACATGTGGGACGCCTACCACAGCATGGCATGCCAAGCAGTGCCATGTCCGCACCCGGGATCTGAACTGGCGAACCCCAGGCCGCAGAGAAGCAGAACAGGTGCACTTAACTGCTGCACCACTGGGCTGGCCCCTACATTTTTCTAATTAGGATCCAGAACTTCCTGATTTCTTTTCACCCTTCTCCCCATTTTACTTCCAACACTGTTAAGGGACTAGGTGTAAGACAATACAAACTCTCTTGTTCTCATTTGTTTTTCATCCTAAGATTTCTTCTGAGTGTAACAAGGTCTGGAGCGGGATCTTATTGCCTTGATCAAAGGACCGCTGGATGAGTTAGAAGGGCTGGAACACTTCTTGAGCGGTGTGTATCTGTTCTCCATTTGAAGAAGTGTATGTAGGCTCTCAGATGTCTCCATATTTATCCACTTTAGAGTAGTGATTGAGAGATATATAAAGCGCCTCCACTCTAGAGCCAGACCACCCAGGCCAAAGTGTGCCTCCACTACTCACTACCTACCAATCCCTAGACGTATTTCTTAGCTTTTCTCTGTATTAATTCTCTCATTTGTAAAATGAGAATAATAGCATCTAAGTCATAGGTTTGTTCTGAGAATTAAGGAATTCATTCATGCAAGGTGCTTAGATTAATTCCTGGTTTACAGTGGGAACTCAGCACACATTGTGGCTTTGGTTTGAATTCTGTCTATTTCACTGAATAAAAAAATTTTAAGCCCAATTTTTTAATTCCTTTTGTTGTTTTCTCTGAGTTTCTAGAGAAGACAGTGTACTAAAAATGCCTTTTTAAAAAATTGTTATGTATGTATATAAAGTATATATATACATATACTTTCCAAATATTTATTTCAAAATATATATTTCCAATATTTCCACATACATTTTCAAATAGTGAATATGCTGTCTCGTGCTTTGGGGGCTCTGCATCCATTTTTCTCCAACCAGTGATTAACAAACAAGTGCAGGTTTTTAATTTTATCACTGAATTCTTTCGCTACTCCTATGCTTTCTTTGTACTCAGCCTCTGTTGAATCAGGATGAGCACACTAAAGAGGAACTTGGGCACTGAGTCAGCATTCATTGGGAGACTGTTGAATACGTAGACACCTCTGTTTGGACTGGGTCAATATCAGAAATTTTAAAAAGGAAACAAATTGCTTTGTTTTTACTTTGGTTGCAACAATATCATTTTAACCTCTAAATCCACTTTAGACTTTTACTTTTTAGCCAGTGCAAACATTATGCCTAATTGTTTCTCTTCCTACATTATTTATCTCTGTCTCCAGAGGAATAACTTAGGGACCCAGGCCCTAATATTCAGAGGCAGTACAGAATGGGTGAATAATAGCTATTCTTATGTGAAATTTTGGGGTCCCTGAGGGAATGAGCTCTACCCTATTCACCTTGTGATCGCTTGTGGTTAGTGCATGTCTGGCATCGTGTGGCTCACTGATACATGTGGTATAAAAGAGCTTTCTATACGTGTTTGAACTTATATATGACATGTGAGAGGGCCTCTGTGCTGGAATATCTGTTGTCAGCTCAGCATCTTCCCTATTCTGATTAAATCATTCTGCTCCTGCCTATAGCAGTTTTATCAAGCTGTCTCTGCTTTCTTCAAACCTCCACAAACTCCCAGCCCCTTCATGGTTGGCTAATGGTCTCCACATTGAAATTCATCAAAGAACATAAATAGTCACAGAGAAAGGTCCCAATTTTCTTGATGCCAAACGTTAATCTACTTCTATCTGCAGCTTCCCCAGTTTCCTTTTTTTTTTTTTTTTTTGCTTCCATAAAGAAATGGTCCCTTTTCCTATTTAAGGCTCTGACTGCCACTGTTAGATCTCATTGTATTATTTCTTCTTGGGAAGCTTGTGCTATTAATCCTCTCAAATGGATTCTTCTCCTGAACTTTTAAAAATGCTTGTCTCTTTCATTCAGAAAAAAAAAGGTGGGGAGGGCTTTCAACTCCAGGTCATCCTCTGCCTCTTCTCTATTTCTTCCCATAGTTTTAATTAGCTTTAAATTGCTGGCAGGAAGGGGGAATGGGGAGTTAGTGTTCACTGGATACAGAGTTTCAGTTTGAGAAGATGAAAAAATTTCCGGAGATGGATAATGGTCACGGTTGTATGAAAATGTAAATATAGTTAATGACACTGAATGTACATGTAAAAATGATTAAAATGGTAATTTTATGTTACGTATATTTTACAACAATTAATAAAAAAACAAGTTGCTTACATTCATTGGGTCTATTTCTTCATCTTGCACTAACTCTTAAACCCCCTCCAATCTGGCTTTTGCCTCTATCACTGTACTCCAACAGTTCCTGCTAACGTAGCAGATTAGTTCCGTGTTGCTAAATTCAATGGACAATTTTCAGTCCTTATCTTAATTGACCTCTCAGCAGCATTTGTTAACTGTTTTCTTCTTGCTGACATCCCCTCATCCCTTGGTTTCTTGACTTCACACTGCTGGAGAATTTTTCCATCTCAGCCACTCGTTCTCTCCCTTACCAACTCTTATTTTTCCCTCTATCTGACCATTGTATGTTGAGATTTCTCAAAACTTAATCCTCAACCTCTTATCTTTACTTTGCACCCTTTTCCTAAGTTTTCTCATCAATGTCCATGGCTTTAACTACCAACTATATGCAATGACTATAAATATATATCTCTGTGTAGACTTTTTTCTCAATTCTAGACACAAAAACCTACTGCCTCCTTGAACCTTCAATTAGGCATCTTCAAAACACTTCAAGTCCAACATATACAAAAGTGAACTCAGGAATCCACACAGCAGACCACCCCCCCCCCCCCCCCCCCCCCCCCCCCCCCACCCCCCCCCCCCCCCCCCCCCCCACCCCCGCTCCTGCATCCCACTCCTACTCTCCAATTATGGACCTTTTCCAGTGTGTTCTCACTCAGTAACATCACCGTCCAGCAAGGTATGAAAGCTAGAAGTTTTGACACCTCTCTCTTCCCCATCTTGTTTCTCGTGGAACATCTACTACCAACTGCTTGTACTGTGATCTCCTAAATATCTCTCAAATCTATCACATCGTTTCGCCTCTCTCACAACCATCACGCTCAACACCACCACCGAGTTTGCCCAAACTATCGTAATCTTTTATCCGCTGATAGATTGCAAACTGATCTCCCCATATGCTTTTAGAACTTCCTCCAATCCAAACTCCACAAAGCAGTCAAAATAATATTTTAGGAATATAAATTTTACCTTACCATCCACCCTTGTTTAAAACCATTTAATATTTTCATGTTGTTCTATTGGTAAAGACCAAAATCCTGAAGACAATTTATTAGGCTCAGCATGACTTGTGCTTTATCTACCTTTCTAGCCCACTTAGACTCTTGCTCCTGCATGCTCTCTCCCTTTCTCTCTCTCTCTGCCTCTCTCTCAATTCCAGTTGTACTAACCTCAGAGACTGAGACAAGAACATTGTGACATAGCTAGCAGGAGGTCATTTCTAATAGTCATTCATAGCCTAGATTTTATTGAAGCATGTTCTGTTATTTATACTAAATTGAATATAAAAAGAAGGAGAAGGCCCATGGTTGGCACTATATGTGCCTACTAGTTTTATTTAGGTGCTAATATTGCTGATCTGGATAACTGACTAGCCAAGTGGGAAAGATATGGAGTCCAAACACTATAGAAAGAGATATGCTTTTAGTAACCAATGAGTTTATTAGGTTTAAGATGAGGAAACAGTGGGTACCAATAGGTATAGGACACAATGGTAGGAAGTCCATATTCATAGAATTGGAAACCTAAGCAAGCATGAGCTATGTATCATGCACTATGCTATATTTTGGTCATTTCTTTAGTGAACAAAAAGAATTAGAAGGGAGCTAATGTGATGAATGCTACTGTAGAAGCATTTAAAAACTCCTATAGGAAACTGTAGAGAGTTCCCCTTACTGAGGAATTCAAGAACGATTTCACAGAAGAGACAATATTTTAGCTAGGCCCTGAGGTTTAAGAATTCACCAAATGGAGAGGGGCAGAAGGAATTTTAGGTGGAGGGAGGAAAACACAGATGAAGTCTACATTTAACCACACATTTAGTTGGAAAAAAAAATTCTGCAAATAAATTTTATCTTAAAAGTAAATAGTTATCTACCATTAGATGATATTGAGAATAACTTTGTACTGAAATATTACCATTTACATTATTTATAATCGAAAATCTTGGCCCATTTGTCCCTTTCCCGCCAAACAGGATGTTGCCATTAGGGTGACTTGCATCCTGCTGAAAGCAGTATGTCTGCTGCTTAAAGCACAAAGACATTGTTTAAAGAAGCCTTATGATTTTGAACAAACTGGCCCAGCAGGGAGATTTTAACCTGCCCTCCCTAACAGGCACAACAGCCTGTGTTTGTAAACAGAGCCGTATTGCACTAGCGAGAGCAGACACAGAACAGTGTCAGCTCATTAATTGGGTGTCAGCTCCCTGCTGGGAAGAAAGCTTAATGAGTCATCTCATCATAGAGAACTGGAGCTCAAGGGAGGGGCGAATGGCTTAGAGAAAGGGAGAGAGATTTGTCCAGCAATAACTGCGTGTATAGAAAGCTTGAAGCCCACCTGTTGGGATAAAGAGAGAGCAGCATTTGGGAACGGATGGTTTCTCTGTATTCTGCTATTGAAAGGGAAACCTGAGTTTATGAACTTATAAATGCAGCAATTAACAGTGTGTATGTTGATGTACATTGTGAGTAAAATAAACAAATTATTTAAAGCATATTTTTATCTAAAGTTTTTCTTTTGTTCTCTTAGTAATATAAGTATTCTCCTACTTTCTCATACAAAATCTTTTATAACAAAGCACATGCTAATCAATGCTCGTATTGAAATTCAAACATGTTCCTGATGGCTGCAGCAAACATTATGAAAAGATGGTAAATCTTTTGAGGCTGTGTGTTTCATAGTCATAAGATGTTTAACTATTTAACAAAAATACAGCCTTAAACCTGAAAAACAATTCTTTTCTCATTTATTTTCTAACCTATCCCAATATTCATGTAAGAAGGTATGCCAGGTTTTCACTTAGTGCTGTAAGCTTACCGCTGATACTGGAACACTGTGTTCTTCTACCTCGGGCCATTGATGTTATTAATTCATAAGATATTTCAATATTAAAAATGTTAGTCCATTGTTATATCTTTCCCCCAACTTGTTGTTTATATTTTGACTTTACTCATGGCATTTTTGCTATACGTTTTATTGATGAATTGTATTTTAAATTTTTTTATTTCACTGGTTTCCTCATTCTCAGAAGAATCTCAAAATCTCCGCTCATTGCTCATCGATTTCTCAATCTAAGTGGCTTTTCCAGACTTTTTAATCTCTCATATCAAACCATCAGTTCTTTTTTCTCATCTTCATTCTAATCCCCATGCTGTACATGTTTCAACAGTTAAGTGTGTCATCTATATTGCTGAGAAAATCAGAGAGATTTAATTATCCATCACTTTCATAAATCTGAGATTTTCTTCTCCTTGAAATTCATCTATCGTTGTGGTTTTAAAACATGGCCTTAAATGCTTTGTCTCTCCTCTTAATCATAAGTAGGGATCTATGTTCCCTGGCCTTAAATCTGGATAGGCTTGTGACTGCTTTGACAAAAATGGAGAAGTGGTGCTATGTAGAGGGTGGATTTTAAAAAAGCCGTGAGGCTTCCATCTTGTTCGCTGAAACACTTCCTGTTGGAAACATGAACTGCAATGTAAGAAATCCAGCTACCCTGAGGTTACCATCCTGGAGAGGTCATACAGAGAAGGCACACAGAGAAGCTCTGAGACTATATGGAGGGAGCAAGCCATTTGAATCAACTCTGCCCAAGCACTAGATATGTGAGTGAAGAAGCCTCAGATGATTCTAGCCCTCAGCTGGGAAAATTTTCTCAGCTGAGGCCCTAGACATTGTCGAACACAAAGGCAAGCCATGTTTGCTGAGCCCTGCCCTGATTTCTTATCCACAGAGTATATAAGTATAATCATTTTGTTTCAGGTTGGCTTGGTTGGCAGCAATAAATAACTGGATCATCAGTCTCCCACAAAGCCTTCTTTCAATGAGTAGGAAACATTTCTACACACTCTCCAGCTCTTGCTGTCTGTCTCCATCAAATGCCTTCTTCTTGTCTTCAAATAAGCGTAAAATTACACTTTAATTGGCTTTGTTGACTTTTACTTTCTTAGATCCTTTTTTCTAACTCTTCTTGTTTTGCTAATTGCTTTCTAAAAGGTTTGTCTCCATGCATGGATTCCCTTTCTTTTTCTGACTTCCCTCTGTCTTCCGCCATCCTAAAATTGAACTAAGGTACTCTCCTTTAGGCTCTCACAATTCTTATGAAAACCTTATTGCACTGTGGTGAAAATATATGTTTTTCTTCATTAAATAATTTTTTTCTTCAAGGGCAGAGACCATGTGTTTTTCAGGTTTATATTTTCAGTTTCTAGACTGTGCCTTGCAAGTAAGGCAGCATTCAATTAATATTTGGAGAAGAAAATACCACATATCCCTATATTGTCCATCTGTTTAAGAAAAAAAAACCTTTATTGACTTATGATTGACCTACAGTATACGGCACATAAAATGTACATCTTGATAAGTTTTGATGTACGTATAAACCTATGAAACCATCACCCCAATCAAGATAGTGAACATATGCATCATCCTCAAAAGTTTCTTCATCCCCCTTTGTAACCTCTCACTCCTGTTGCTTTTGCCCCTGCATTCCCTAAGCAACCACTCATCTGCCGTTGTAGATTAATTTGCATTTTCTAGAAGTTTTATATTACTGGAATAATAGAGTGTGCATGCTTTTTTGATCTGGCATCTTTCTTCCACGTTATTGGACATGTCATTTTTTATTACTAAATTAATATTCTACTAAATAGTATTCCAAATCTCAATACTACAATTTGTTTATAAATTCATCACTTGATGGACATTTGGGTTGTTTTGTGCACTAGATTTTGTATGGAAATGCGATACAGGTGGAATGGCTATGTGATACATTAGGTGTATGTTCAATATTTCAAGAAACTGCCACACTGTTTTACAAAGTGGTTATACCATTTTATTTTCCCACTAGGAATGTATGCTAGACATTTTATTAGGTGTGAGATGGTATCTCATTGTGGTTTTAATTTGTATTTCCTTAATGACTAATGATGATAAACATCTTTTCAAGCGCTCATTTGCCAATCATATATCTTATGATGAACTGTTTGTTCAAATTTATTTCCCATTTTTCCTCATTTTTGATTTTAGAGAATTCCTTATGTATTCAGCATACCAATCCTTAATCAAAGATGCAACTTAGAAACATTTTCTCACTGTCTGTGGATTGTCTTTTCATTTTCTTAGTATCTTTTGAAAAACATGTTTTAATTTTAAGAAATCCAATTCACCATTTTTTTGTTTGTTTGTTTTATGGATCTTTCTGTCGGTGCTGTAACTAAAAAAACTAACTCCAGGTCACAGGGATTTTCTCCTCAATTTTCTTCCAGAAATTTTTCAATATTAAGTTTTACATTTAAGCCTATGAGCTATTTTGAGATAATTTTTGTATATGTTATTAGATATGGATTTACCTTTATTGTTTTGCTTATGGATATCCAGTTGTTCCATAGCCATTTATTAAAAAGATTGTCATGTTTCGATTGAATAGACTTTGCAATTTTGTGAATTATGAATCATCCATTCTTACGTGGGTCTACTTCTGGACTCTCAGTTCTGTTCCATTGATCTACTGTTGATCTTGTTGTCGATGTTACATTATCTTCGTTATTGTTTCTTTATGATAAGTCTTGAAGTCTGGTAGTGTAAGTTCTCTGCTTTGTTCTTACTGTCTAAAGTTGTTTGGTCTATCCTAAGTCCTCTGCCTTTCCACATGAATCTCAAAATCAGATTGTCACTTTCTAACAAAAAAAGCCTGCTAGGATTTGGTCTTCCAACCCATGATCTCAGTCTATCTCTCCATTTACTTAGGTTCTATTAGTGACTCTCAGCACTGTCTTGTAGTTTCAGTGAATAGTTCTTGCACATATTTTGTCAGATTCATCCTTAAGTATTTTACATTTTGGACGGTGTTTGGAAACAACATTGCTTTTTTAAAGCTTCAGTTTACGAATGTTTGATGCTTATGTATAAAAATGCAAAAGATTTTTTTTTTAAGTAAAGTTAGGACTTCTTTGTCGTTGTTGTTGAGAAAGATTAGCCCTGAGCTAACACCTGTTGCCAATCTTCCTCTCCTTTTTTCCTTCCCCGAAGCTCCAGTACATAGCTGTCTATAGTTGTATATTCTAATTTGAAGTCTTTCTAGTTCTTCCGTGTGAGCTGCCGCCACAGCATGGCTACTGAGAGACTAGCAGTGTAGTTCCATGTCCAGGAACAAAACCTAAGCAGCCAAAGCAGAGTGTGCTGAACCTTAACCACTAGGCCACCAGGGCTGGCTCAAAAGATTTTTTATATTGATCTTATTATCGGCAAACATGCTAAAGTCATTTATTAGTTTTAGTAGCTTTTTGCAGATTTCACAGGATTCTCTACATAGACAATCATGTCATCTGTGAATAAAGAGAGTTTTAATTCTTCCTCTGCAATCTGGATGAATTTTATTTCTCTTTCTTGCCTAACTACACTGACTGGAATCTCCAGCACAATGCTGAATAGAGGTTAAAGCAGGAATCCTTTGCTTGTTCCGTAATATAGGTGAAAACAGTCAATCTTTTACCATTAAGTAAAATATTAGCTACAGCTTTTTCATAGATTTCCTGTGGTGGGGTTGAGGGAGGTCTACGCTATTCCTTGATTGCTGAGAGTTTTTAACGAGGATGGATGTTGGATTTTGTCAAAGGTCTTTTCTGCATCTATGAGATGATCATGTAGTTTTATTTTGTGTGTGTTTGTTAAGATGGTGAATTACCTTGATTGATTTTCAAATGTTAAATGAACCTTACATTACTGGGATGAATCCTACATGGTCATTCATACCATTCTTTTTAACATACTGTTGTTTTCCACTTGCTAAAACTGTATGAAGAATTTTTGCATCTATGTTCTTGAATGGTATCTGTCTGTAGTTATCTTTTCTGGTAATATTTTTGTGTGTGGTTTGTTTTCATATTAGAATAATGCTGGCCTCATAGAATGAGTTGGGAAATATTTCCTCCTCTTTAATATTCTAAAAGAGTTTGTGTAGAATTGGTATTCTTTTGTCTTTTTTTCTGAAATGTTTCCTTTGTTGGACTTTTTTTTAGCTGCAAAATCAATTACTTTAATGGAAGCTTTAATGGCTAATCTATTTCTTCTTGAGTGAACATTACAATTTTGAGTATTTCAAGGATTTTGTTCACTTCCAAATTAATTTTCAAATTATTATGAAAATATTCAAACATTTCGTTGCTAATATTTGGAAATACAAATGATTTTTACAAATTGGTCATGTATTCTACTATGTTGTTGATCTCTACTGTGATGCCATAAGATTTTCTATGTACAGGATCATGCCATCTGCTGATGAAGACAGTTTTTTTCCTTCCTCTCCAATCTGGATGCCTTAAATTTATTTTTTCTTTTTATTTTATTGTCTTGGTACAATCTCTAGTACAACGTTGAAATAAATGGTAACAGCAGTCATCCTTGCTCTGTTCCTGATCTTAGGAGAAAGTAATTTAGTCTTTCGCCATTAACTAGGATGTTAGTTGCAAGTTTTCCATAGCTTTCATTTATTAAGTTGAGGAGTTTCCCTTCTACTCCTGGTTTCTTTAGACCATATGTTAGATTTTTTCAAATGCTTTTTTTCTGTGTTTTCTGAAGTGATAATATGTTTTTTGTCCTTTATTCTGTTGATAGGGTGTGTTACATTGATTTTTGAATAGTAAACCAACCTTACATTTGTGGGATAAATCTCAGTTTTTTATGGTATATATTTTTATATTGCAGGATTCATTTTGCTAGTATTTTGTTAAGGATTTATGCATCTATGTCCATGAGTGTTATTTATCTGTATTATTCTTTTCACGGGATGTCATTGTCTAGCTTTGATAGGGTAATATTGGCCTCACAGAATGAGGTGGGAATTGTTCTTTTTCTGCTTTCTGAAACTGTTTATGATGATTCGTTACTATTTTTTCACTGATTTATTTGATTATTTATAATCATCATTGGATTATTATATATGTTATTGAATATTTAATTAATATTCAATCTTTGCTATTTGATTAATATTTATTGAATTAATAATATTAATATTTGATTGAATTCACCTTTTAAGCCATATCGGCCTCAGCTTTTCTTTGTGGGAAGATTTTTAATTACTTAATTTCTTTATTCTTTATAGATCTATTCAGAATATTTCTTTCTTTTTTTAATTAGTAAAATAATAATAGAATGGTTTTATTATCCATTTCATAGGCCCTCTGAATTCTATCCAAGGATCACTTGCTTAGGAACTCATGTTCCTCCTTTTATTTACTCATTTATTTTTTATTGCAGTATCATTGGTTTATAACATTATATAATTTTCAGGTTTGCATCATTATATTTCAATTTCCATGTGGATTATATCATGTTCAACATCCAAAGACTAGTTACAATCCATCACCATACACATGTGCCTAATCACCCCTTTCACGCTCCTTCCCCTTCACTTCCCCTCTAGTAAACACCAATCCAATCTCTGTTTCTATGTGTTTGTTTGTCATTATTGTTATCTTCTATTCATGAGTGAGATCATACAATATTTGACTTTCTTCCTCTGACTTATTTAACTTAGCATAATACCCTCAAGTTGCACCCATGTTGTCACAAATAGCTGGATTTCATCATTTCTTATAGCTGGGTAGTATTCCATTGTGTTTATATACCACATCTTCTTTATCCATTCATCCCTTGATGGGCGCCTATGTTGTTTCCAAGTCTTAGCTGTTGTGAATAATGCTGCAGTGAACATAGAAATGCGTGTATCTTTACGCATTCATGTTTTCATGTTCTTTGGATGAATGTCCAGCAGTGGAATAGCAAGGTCACATGATATTTCTATTCTTAATTTTTTGAGGAATCTCCATACTGTTTTCCATAGTGGCTGCACCAGTCTGCACTCCCACAAACAGTGTATGAGACTTTCCTTCTCCCATCCTCTCCAACAGTTCTGTTTCTTATCTTGTCAATTATAGCTATTCTGATGAGAGTGAGGTGATATCTCATTGTAGTTTTGATAGTTAATGATGGTGAATGTCCTTTCATGTGCCTGTTGGTCATCTGTATATCTTCTTTGGAGAAATGTCCCTTCAGATTGTTTGTCCATTTTTTAATTAGGTTGTTAGTTTTTTTGTTGTTGAAATGTATGAGTTCTTCGTATACTTTGGATATTAATCCCTTATCAGATGTATGGTTTGCAAATATCTTCTCCCAGTCGTTAGGTTGTCTTCATTTTGTTGATGATTTCCTTTACTGTGCAGAAGCTTTTTAGTTTGATATTGTCCCATCTGTTTATTTTTTCTTTTGTTTCCCTTGCCCAGACAGACATGGTATTGGAAAATATGCCGCTAAGACTGATGTCAAAGAGCATACTGCCTATATTTTCTTCTGGAAGTTTAATGGTTATAGGTCTTACATTCACGTTTGTAATCTATTTTGAGTTGACTTTTTGTGCATGGTGTAAGACAATGGTCTACTTTCATTCTTTTGCATGTGCCTGTCCAGTTTTCCCAATAGCATTTATTGAAGAGACTTTCCTTTCTCAAGTGTTTGTTCTTGGTTCCTTTGTTGAAAATTAGCTGTATGTAGATGTGTGGGATTGTTTGGGGGCTCTTGATTCTGTTCTATTGATCTGTGTGTCTGCTTTTGTGCCAGTATCATGCTGTTTTGATTACTACAGCTTTATAGTATAGTTTGATATCAAGGAGTGTGATACCTCCAGCTTTGTTCTTTTTTTTCGGGATTTCTTTGGTTATTTCGGGTCTTTCGTTGTTCCGTATAAATTTTAGGATTCTTTATTCTATTTCTGTGAAAAATGTTGTTGGCACTTTAACAGGGATGGCATTGAATCTGTGGAATTTAGGAAGTATGGACATTTTAATTATGTTAATTCTTCCAATCCAAGAGCATGGAATAGCTTTCCACTTCTTTGTGTCTTCTTCAATTTGTTTCAACAGTCTTTTATAGTTTTCAGTGTACATATCTTTACGTCTTTGGTTAAGTTTATTCCTAAGTATTTTATTTTATCTGTTGCAGTTGTAAATTGGATTATATTCTTAATTTCTCTTTCTGCTATTTTGTTGTTAGTGTACAGAAATGCAACTGACTTTTGTACATTGACTTTGTATCCTGCAATTGTAGTGTATTCATTTATTATTTCTAAAGTTTTTAGTAGATTCTTTAGAGTTTTCTGTGTATAAAATCATCTGCAAATAGTTACAGTTGCACTTCTTCCTTTCCAATTTAGATTCTTTTTATTTCTTTTTCTTGCCTGATTGCTCTGGCTAAGACTTCTAATATTATGTTAAATAAAAGTGGTGAAAGTGGGCATACCTGTCTGGTTCCTATTCTTACAGGGATAACTTTGAGTTTTCCTCCATTGAGAATGACATTAGCTGCGAGCTTGTCATATATGGCTTTTATCAAGTTGAGGTACTTTCCTTACATACCCATTTTATTGAGAGTTTTTATCATAAATGGATGCTCTATCTTATCAAATGCTTTCTCTGCATCTATTGAGATGATCATGCGATTTTTATTCTTCATTTTCTTAATGTAGTGGATCATGTTGACTCATTTGTGGATGTTGAACCATCCCTGCATCCTTGAAATAAATCCCACTTGATCATGTTGCATGATCTTTTAATGTACTGTTGTATTCAATTTGCTAGTGTTTTGTTGAGAGTTTTTGCTTAGAAGCTTCATCAGTAGTATTGGCCTGTAATTTTCTTTTTTAACATTGTCCTCGTCTAGTCTACTCAGACTGTCTATTTCTTCTTGGGTTAGTTTTGCTAATTTTTGCCTTTCTGGGAATTTGTCCATTTTGTCAAAGTTTTTAATTTGTTAAAAATTTTCATGCTTCCTTAAAATTCTTTTAATTTCTCTTGGTCAGTAATGATGCCTTTTATTGATTCCTGATTAGGGCAATTCAATTCATCATTCTCTTTATATGATTTCTATGATTTCCATGTGATAGCACACAACTTTACATATCGTATAAGAACCTTATAACAACATAGTTTCTTTTCTCCTGGTGAGGCTTTTGTGCTATTTTTAAATTTTTTTTGCCCATTATCTTTTAAATATTTTGATTAAAAATGTTATATTTCACCAAGTAATTCCCACCTGGGTAATTGTCATTCTTAATATAGATCCAAATTCCCAGCTGGTATAGCTTTCCTTTTGGCATGAAGCACTCCCTAAGCATGTCTGCTGTTGATTCATCCTTCCACTTTTATATGTCTAAAAGGTCTCACTTTTACCTTAATTTTTAAAAAATATTTTTTCTAGGTAGAGAATTCTAGATTTATAGTATTCTTCTTTCAGTTCTTTAAAGACCTTGCTTCACTGCCTTTTGGCTTGAATTGTTTCCAACATTATATTTGCTTTCATTCTCATTTTCTTTTCCCCATATAAAGTGCTTTCCCCTCGTTTGGCTACTTTTAAAATATCTTAATCACTGGTTTTAAGTTAGTTTTTACAAAGTGACTTGGAGTAGTTTTTTTCATGTTTCGTGTGATATAGGGTTCATTGAGTATCTTGGATCTGTGGGTTTATAGTTTTCACCAAATTTGGCAAATTATCTACTACTATTTTTTCAAAACTTTTCTCTGCCTCATTCTTGAGGGACTCCAATTTCTGTATTTCAGACCACTTGAAGTTGTCCCACAGGTCAACAATTCTATATTTATTCTTTCAAATATTTTTTTCTCTCTCTGTTTCATTTTGCAGTTTCAACTGGTATGTCTTCAAATTTACTAATATTCTTCTGCTGTATCTATCAGTCATTTATCTAATCTAGTATATTTTTTCTCAGACATTGTAGTTTCCATCTTTAGAAGTTAGATTTATGTCTTTTTTGTATTTTCCATATTTCTGCTTAATGCTCGTTATTTTTCTCAAGATTGAAATACGCTTGTAGTAACTGTTTTCATGCCCTTGTCTACCAATTATATCATCAGTGCCATTACTAGCTCTGTTTCATTTGACTGACTTTTCTCTTTCTTATGGATTGTGTTTCTTGCTTCTTTGCATGCCCGGCAATTTTTGATTGGATACCAGAGATTATAAATTTTGTTTTGTTGAGAACTGCATTTAAAAATTTTGTTTCTTTGGGGCCATCCCGGTGGCACAGTGGTTAACTTTGTATGTTCCATTTCAGCAGCCCAGGGTTCACCAGTTTGGATCCTGGGTGTGGACCTACACACTGCTTGTCAAGCCATGCTGTGGTAGGCATCCCACATATAAAGTAGAAGAAGATGGGAAACGTTGTTAGCTCAGGGCCAGTCTTCCTCAGCAAAAAGAGGAGAATTGGCAGCAGATGTTAGCTCAGGGCTAACCTTCCTCAAAAAAAAGAAAAGAAAAAAGTTTTGTTTCTATAAATGTCCTTGAACTTTTGGAGGGATACAGCTAAGTTACTTGGAAACTGTTTGATCCTTTTGGTTCTTGCTTTTAAGGTTTGACAAACATGACCCATGAATGTTTAATATAAGGTTAATTTTTCACAACTACTGAGGAAAAGCCCTCTGAGTCCTCTCCTCAGTGACCTGTGAATTATGAGGATTTTCTACTCTGAATGGTGGCACAGGAACAAAAACTATTCTATGCCTTGTGTGAGTTCTAGATTTTGTTCTCTTAATTCTTTCAGGTGGTTCTTTCCAGGACCTTGGGTAATTTCCTGAAATAAATGCAGTTTAATCAGCACTCAGCTGAATCCTCAAGGAGGACCCTTTACTGATCCCCAGAGTTGTCACTCGGTACAGTTCTCTTTTCTCTTGGACTCTGCCCTTGAACTCTTGCCACCTTGAGCCCTCTGTACTGTAAGGTCTATTTTCTAAATGTAGAGAGACTACCTGGCTCCAAGGGTCCCCCTTTTCTGTGTCATTGCCTCAGACATTAAGTAGAGCAATTGTAGGGCTTAATGTCTTTTGTTTCTCATGTAAAGTGTTGCTGTTCTTCATCACCTGATGTACAAGTATCTTTAGAAACATTTTTTTCATATATTTTATCTATTGTTTTCATTGTTTCAGCCATGAGGGTCTATCTTTCACTCTATCTTGGCCAGAAGTGGAACTCCTTCACAATGTCCTGTTTATTTTTATGACCTTTATTAAGTTCATCAAGTTTATTAAGTTATTAAGTTCCATCAACAAGGCTCTGTATTTTTTGTATGTCTACTATGTACAAAACTCAAGGCTAGATGCTGGGAAAACGACAGTGGATGAAACAAGTATGCCACTTCCAGGAACTGACAATCTGAGTCATGGGTATTAAACTTGTATAATCATGAGTAAATGAGTGTAAAATAGAAAGAAGATGTCTTGATTTGATTTCTAGCCAAACCACTTACTTACTGTGTAATTTTAGGCAAGTTGCTTAATCTCTTTAAATCTAAATTTTGCTCAGATGGAAATGTGAATTATAATAGTACATAATATCTTATGGTGTTTTGTGAGGATTCAATGAGATAATTTCTACAGAGTGACTTGACACAAAGTAAGTGGTTAGTGAATATTTACAATGTACAATGAAATAAAATTAAAGAGACATATGAGAGCATATAGTGAGAGGCCCACATTTTGATAGAGTATAGATAAACAGCAAGAATCAAAGTTTGAGAAACCGAAAGGGAAGGGAAAATTCTGGAAGATAAAGTTGGAGGCAACTTGTTTTTTTTTTGAGGAAGATTACCCCTGAGCTAAAATCTGGTGCCAATCCTCCTCTTTTTTCTGAGGAAGACTGGCCCTGAGCTAACATCCATACCCGTCTTCCTCTACTTTATATATGGGACACCTACCACAGCATGGTGTGCCAAGCAAAGCCATGTCCGCACTTGGGATCCCAACCGGTGAACCCCGGGTTCACTTCCCGAGAAGTGGAACGTGCACACTTAACCACTATGCCACTAGGCTGGCCCCTGGAGGCAACTTTTATTTCTCTCTATTCTCACTGAGAAAATTTCCTTCCAAACTCTTCTTAGCTTAGACTTTTTAAAAGTTTTTGATTTAGCAAGTGTGTTTCTCTGTAGAGCTTAATTATCTTATTTATATTTCAGACACAACAGTTACATGAAATTATAAACATAGTTTAAAATAAGGTTCAGGGCCAGCCCCAGTGGCCTAGTGGTTAATTCTGGCATGCCCTGTTTCTGTGGCCTGGATTCAGCATTCTGTAGCAGCCCTACACTACTCTGTTAGTGGCTGTGCTATGGTGGAAACTCACATACAAAAAGAGGACGATTGACAGCAGATGTTAGTTCAGGGTGAATCTTCCTCAGCAAATTAATTAATTAATTAATTAATCTAATTAAATAAAACAAGGTTCAGTTGAAGAAAAAGAAAATGTCTAATCTGAAAACTTAAAATGATTTGCAGACTGATATTGCCTGATTTGGGTGGAAGGATTGGTCATCAAACTTTACCTTCAGATTCTAGTAGAAAATAAATCTCTTTTCTTAACTTTGGTTAGAGGTCACTATCAAGGCACCCAACTGGCATGTGCACTTTCCTATAATTTTTTCTTGAATATACATTACTTTATCAAAGAATGAGCCCCATCTTGGATCCGGTGCTATATCTGAAATTTCTTTATGCCTCTCACAACACTAAATAGAGCACTTAATATATATATATATATTAAATAGAAATTTTCCTTCAGCCTTTTCCTTTAATTGGCACAGCCTTTCTGTACTCACTCTCATTTTCAAATATCCATATTTGGCTTAAATAATAACACCTTGAAAAACCTTCCCCTACTCTATCTAGACAGGACTTGTTCCTCCCCAGAACACTGTGGCGCATTCTCTGTTCCTTTCTATTGGTGTTGCACTTTGCCCTGTAATTGTTTGCATATCATATCTACTACCTGTTTATTTACTCTTCTTTCAGCAGGATAATAATGATAGTGCTGTTTCATGCTTCCCAATTTACAAAGCTTATTCAGACACATCATTTTATTTGATTCTTATAATCTATGGCTTGGCAAATTTATCGTCTTCCTCTGAAAATCCTATTCAAAATTCTTTGTAATTCAAAAAACCTGCCTTTACACCCAGATACACCATTATCTGGTAAAGTATACTCATAGAGAAGTTACCTAGTCTCTCTGAACCTTACTTTCTTTACTTGCTGTTCAGGGACATTATAATTAAATGATATAATGTGTTTTGCTTAATGCTTGGTCTACAGTTGTACTCAGTAAATTATAGCTATTATTATCAATCGAAACAATAAGAGGTATATTGAGCTTAAATTGTCAATGCATTTCAATCCAGCATCCAGCATTTGCTTCTCCTCCCCTACCCCATAATTCTCAAAAGACAGAGAAAATGGAAGGTATAAAACAATATCCCAATCCTGTTCAAATTTCCTAGTCATCTTTGAATGAATAGTTCTGAATGTATCTATGGTATTTTCTTCATATATTTACCACTTAAACACTAGGAAATTAAATAAATATCGTTTAGAATAATCGGATTAATTAAATTTACTGTCCTTCTTTGATGAAGACAGTATTTCTAATCTACTATCAGAAATGCTTGAACTTTGAAATATTGTCATGATCTTTGCCAGAAAAACATCGCTCTTTTTACTAGGCTACGTTTTGGATTATAAGATTTGAGAGAAGCCAGCACACACATTTACAGGGGTCACATCTATGACACTGAATTTTCAGTATCATGTTATATCTGAGGCCATTCTCTCAGTGATAATTGTATTTTATAGAAACAGTTTGTGCAATTGACTTCAACTTCTTGACAGGCTGATGGTAAAACGGAAGCTTCAGCTTCAGTTGAAAGATTTTAGTCTGAGTCTTTGCTGGTGTCTTCCTCATCTGAAAAGCTTTAACACATAAGACAGCTGTGAAGAATTATAATATGAGCAAAAGAAGCTCCCCTCCAGGAAATTTTATATTCTGAACATTTTTAAAGGATCTTTCCAACTTTTTGTAATTAAATTCATATGCTTTTTTTTCTAAAAAATTAAAAAGAAACATTTATCCATCAGACAACATCACAGAAATACAAATGCCCCTACCTTCAGAGGTGATACTACACATAAAATGATAAAATTCTCCAAGTATGGGTCAGCCCTCTGAATGCCTCTCTTTCAGAAGTTTTGACTCGGGATTCAACTTTAAGAGTAATAAGAGGCAACATACTTTGTAAATTCCAGCTAAGTAAACTGTAATTACAGTCCAGATTCCAATTAGGAAATTTCAGCTTGCTAAGCTAAGGCATGAAGCTTAAAGATACAATTAATATGAGCTTACATTAAGGGCTTTAGTGAAATTAATAAACTCTATAACAATAGATTATTACTCAATCTTGAGCACAGACAAGAGGCTCTTGCAGTCAATAACTAGCAAAGCAGCCTACCTTCTATTTATTGCTTTTGAATAGTGGTATTTTATCAAATAAAACCCTGTAACCAACGTAATTATGAAGGACTTGGATAATTTTAATGGAAATAAAGAAGAAAAAGCACTTGGAATCTCACAGATTAAAGTTTCCATTTAACCCTCAAATGTGAATAATGCAAGCAATGATTCTGAAGCAGGCAATATGAAAGAAAGGATAGCAGAAAAGGAAAAAGTGAGTAATTAAGAAAGATTACAACAATATCGAGATAAAGAGATGTTAAGAGGACAAGAAATAGGGACTGGATTTTGGTTAGAAAGACAAGCATGGCATACTGGTTACTTCACATACCTGGGTCAAAATTGTTTGATACATTGAGACGATATCAGTGTTCCACTTAGTGATTTATTTTTTGACAGAATTTATCCAAGCAATCCATTGACATAAATTTAATCAAAGACTTGGGTTTATAAAAGCCCCAGCATTCTCAGTATTTCTGGCATTAATAAAATTTTATTTATCTTTACCCCCAAACTATCTTTCTCTATGAATGTCAAATAGCAAATGTAGCAGGTATATTATTCAATTGAACAATATATTTTCTAATTTAAGATCGTTATATTCCATCCTTCCTGTGGAATAGCTATTTATGTTGAACTTATTGTTGAATTTCTCTTTCCAACACACTAAAACAAAGAAAGAAGGAGAGGAAGAAGAAGATGAAGAAGAAAAAGAAGAAGAGAAGGAGGGGGAGGAAGAAGAAAAAGATGAAGAAAATCATTTTAATCCTTAGGAATTTCACTCTGAAGAGTAACTGGGTAAATATTGTTTTAAAAAATTTGCTATTTACTTCTGAGTCCTTTGGAAATAAGGTATATGGATAAAGCTAAAACCAAAGTCTTTCTCACTGCCTCCTCTGTCACACCCAGTCTCCAGTTCCCCACCCTTGCTCAACAAATACTAAAATATTCAAAAGACCTGGGCACAGAGTATGCTTCTTGTCCTCATCTGAGTTACCCCAAAAGTTGAACCTCAGATAAAGATTAGAGTGAAAATGGAAGGTGAAGAAAACATTCCTGGGGGTTGAGAAGTAAGACAGGGAAGAGACAGTAGCTAACAAAGCATAAATCTTCAAGCCCTATGTTGATAACAGAAGCTTGAACACAGTGGGAAAACTCTAAAAATGCATGTGGAATACACGCCTCAGAGTTATTCCACCCAAGGGACTGGCTAGGGCTGACATAACAAAATACCAAGGCTGCATGGCTTAAACAACAGGAGTTGATTTCTCACAGTTCTTGAGGCTGGAAAGTCCAAGATGAAGGTTCAGACAGTGTTCGGTTTTTGGTGAGAGCTCTCTTCCTGTCTTGCAGATGGCTGCTGTGTTCTCACTTGGCCTTTCCTCTGAGCACAAACTGAGAGATCTCTGGTGTCTTGTTCTCTTTTTTAAGAACACCAGCCCTTTGGATTGGGTTCTCACCCTTATAACCTCATTTAACCTTTATCACCTCCTCACAGGTCCTATCTCCAAATATAGTCACATTGGAAGTTAAACATTCAACACATGAATTCTGGAAGGACACAAACTTCCAGTCCATAACAAGAGCTGAAGTATTTTTACACCAATTTCCATTACTTCTGGCGCTTCTGGACTACCATGTGTGTGAACAAAAGGGCGTTTGCAATCAGAAGAGGCCCTCAGATAAAGATGTGCAAGTTCCGGCAATTGGAAATGGTCCAGGTATACACTGAAGTGGTAAAGACGGGGGGAATATCAGGGGGATGTCAATAGCAACTACTTTACTTCTTTAATTAGTATTTTCTGAAAAGCCTGCCATAATTTACCCATCTAAATAAACTTAGCCATGTATTGGGGAACTCAGAAATTCTGACGTCACTTCAAATCTCCTATGGAAATGTGTAAGAAGGATCGGTTTTTACTGAATTCATTTGTTTTATAATTTTATTTTTCTTAATCATTTGTGCTTTCTTCCTATTGTGTCAAAATGAGATAACCATGGATCCTAGAATAGAATCAGTTTCAAGTTTTGATTTCTTTATGAGAAAAATAGGAAATTGTTTTCATTTACCCATATTTTCAAAGTACATCTGAATTTTTATTGTACTTTTATTGCTTTCCGTATTGAATTTCCCAACACTTTAAAACCAAAACTATGTTTTGAGTCTTGTGCCTCAGTATCTTATTCATGGGTAACATGATGCTTTATAGCTATGATGTTTAGACGTTTTTCTTTTTAGAATTCACAGCAAGAAATGGTAAGTTAACAACGTAAATTTACATACTCCTCTTCCTGAGACACTAAAATAATAGTATTTGCATATATACAAAATACTATTACCTATAAGCATACCCAACATAAATAGCAAAGTCAGGGATCATTAGCAAATGAGATATCCCAACAAATTTCTGAACAAAAGAATGCAGATGGAGGAATGGACCTTGAAAGCATTGTGCTAAGTGAAATGAGTCAGGCAGGGAAAGACAAGTATCATATGATCTCATTTGTATGTGGAACCTAAAAAAAACCCACCAAGCTCGTAGATACAGAAAACAGATTGGAGGTTGCCAGAGATGGAGGGTGGGGGATGGAAAAAATAGATGAAGGGGTCAAAAGGTACAAAGTTCCAGTTAGAAAATATTTAAGTCCTGGGGATGTAATGTACAAGATGATGACTATAGTTAATAAGACTCTATTGCATATTTGCAAGTTGCTAAGAGAGTAGATCTTAAAAGTCCTCATCACAAGAAAAAAAGATTTTGTAACTATGTGTGGTGATGGATGTTCATTAGATTATTATGGTGATCATTTCATAATGTATACAAATTTTGAATCATTATATTGTACACCTGAAACTAATATAATGTTATATATCAATTATACCTTAATTTAAAAAAAAAGATTAAACCAACAAAAAACAGAGTGAGGAGTAGTTATGAATGTCATGGGAAACTGGAAACTAGAGGTTAAATCACATTCTCCTGAGGAGCTTGCCTCACACGCAGAAGGCAATGGCGGCAAGAAGGAGGTCACTTTTTTTTTTTTTAAAGATTTTATTTTTCTCCTTTTTTTTCTCCCCAAAGCCCCCCGGTACATAGTTGTGTATTCTTCGTTGTGGGTCCTTCTAGTTGTGGCATGTGGGATGCTGCCTCAGCGTGGTCTGATGAGCAGTGCCATGTCCGCACCTAGATTCGAACCAACGAAACACTGGGCCACCTGCAGCGGAGCGCACGAACTTAACCACTCGGCTACGGGGCCAGTCCCGAAGGAGGTCACTTTTTAATGGAGAATCTGAAAGATGCAAGATTCAGGGAGCTCATGGGAAATACATTTGAATGCAAAGTTTGTATGAAGGTAAGGATATATTTCTTGGAAATAACGCAATGAAACAAACAGAAATTAAAACTAATAGAAGCATGTATGTGATCACTGGCTCTGCATGACATATTCATACAAGCAAAGTAATGTAAGCAATATATCAATACCACATTTAGACTCAACATATAGATAAAGAGGAGAAAACATACTTAGGATGAAGCAGAATGCAAGGGTTATCAAACCAGAGGGGACAGGAGTTCAGAAGTGGAAAGCTGGGAAGACTATCAGAAGTGAGGGATGCTGGTAACCCCACTTCCTAGTGTGGGGAGTGGAATGACGCTATGTCTTGACAGTAAGGAATAAAAGTGTTAGGAATTTATTTAAAAATATATTCTTTAATACAATTCCACAGTCTCTTATCTATAATTCCAAAATGCTAAGAGCTCTGGAAATCAGAAGTTTTTTTCCTATAAATCGTCTGCAAAATTTTACCTGATTTTAACTCACTTGGTGACAACATATGACCCAAAACAACATGAAGCTATTTATAGGTTTTGTTTATCACATTTGTTGTGGATCTCTATACTTTTTGCTGTAGAAATATTAAAAAGTTTTGATTGTAGAGTCTGCTCTAGACCCTGGAAGGGGTGTTACATAATACATAATATCTATAAAGTAACACTTTTATTAAATCTGAAAATTTTTGCTTTCCAAAATACATATGCCCCCAAGGGTGTTGAATAAGAGATGATGGAATGGTATTAGAAAAATAAAAACTTGTATGGGAATAACAAACACTAAATTTAAGAAGTGGTTACCTTTGGGTGGGAAAAGGAGGAGAATGTGGTTGGAAGGCTTATACAGAAGACCTCAATGTATTGACAATATGTTATCTATTAAGCTGGTAGTGGTCACATATATTTATTATATTAATCTATAGTCCCTTTTCCATGCCTGTAATAAATCGTAATAATAAAAAGGTAGCCAGAAGAGAAGTTAAAAGTACTGATATAGCCATATTGGAAGTGCATGGAAAGAGGAGATAAGAAGGTAGGTTAAATGTGCTAAATCTTTTTTGGTCAGAGCAAGAAGACAATAGACAATGAATACATTTTCATTTAAAAAAGAGTAGTTGTACATGTACATTATTTAGAGATGTGGAGGTAAGTAACATAATAAGAAACAGAAATAAGCTAGAAGTCATTGCCTTTAGGAATCAAGAGTAAGAATGGGGCAGAGTACTGTTGCTTTTAATCATGTCCATATAACGCTTTGATTGTAAATTTAAAAGTCAGTGAACCTTGATGCATTTCAAGGAGATTATATGGATGAATAATATCAATTTTTATAAAACACAATTTCTGCTTTTTTATAATAAAATGAAGTCCATTCGAGAATTATCATGATTTAAGGGAAATGATTATTGTAAGAATAAAATGAAGTACTGAATGTGAAATTGCTGATTAATCTATAAATCATTATATATATAATTACATACAAAATAGTATATTTGCAAATAAAAGACAAACTCATCTCATTTGATAAAATATAAGCTCCTTCTATGTAGAAACACACTGCAATATTTTCTATGAAACTTAGATAATCTAAATTACTACTAAATATTACTAAAAATACCTATAAATATTCCCATAAAGCCTTTTGGTGGTGGATACATCTTTCTGATTCTTGTCATTGTTGCTGTCCTTTTTCTTCATCAAGAATCACCAAGCTTCTTCCAAATCATCACTTCCAGGGCTTGCCCCCCCCCCCCCCCTCACAAAATCTTTAGTGGAGTCATCACTAATTTAAACTTTATATTTCAGGGATACTCGATGTTATAATTTCAGAAAGGATTTATAAACAAAATTAGGTGTCATACCATTCTGCATTGTCCCCCTGGGCACATCCTGGTATTTTTCTCCTTTATGCCTCTGTGCTTCATATACGATCCAGTAATAAAAGCACATATTTTAGTTTTTAGTAAGTAATAGTAAATATTTTAGTTTTTGAATTTTAGCTATGATCTAACAGATGAGATGCAGTGTGTTGAAACTCAAGGCCACAGTTTTCAGAAAATGGAAGATGAGCTTCACCTGCATTTTGACCACATGGCATAGACTTGATCCTTACTGATCAATTCTTTCCCTCTCTGGAGAATTTTTTTTATTGTGGATAAAAACACTTCGCATGAAAACTATCTTCTTAATCAATTTTTAAATGTATAATATAGCATTCTTAACTGTAGGCACAAGGTCGTACAGCAGATCTCTAGAATTTAAGGTCTTCCATAACTGAAACTTTATGCCTGTTGAATATGTTCTTGAAGTTCTTTGAGCTCAAGCACAAGTTTCTGTCATCCAAAAGGCTAAGTATTAAAAACAAATAGCAGCTTTAGTTTTCTGGAAATATTTCTTCCTAGTAATCACATTCCGTATTTGTTGTGACCATCATAGGAAGATACATTTATTTCTTCATCTGTGAATTATACATGACTAGTACCATCTTGGTTATCTCTGGATCTCTTGCTTGGGAACATTACATTATACATGTTAGGAGTCAATTAATTCTCTCTCTAATAGAAGGAGAAAAGAGAAATAAAATACGCCTCTTCTGTGTCGTGAGACCCACATTTTACACCTGACTCTAATTCCGATGATCATCCATTGAAACAAGGATACTGGTGAAGATACCTTGAAGTTACTATAACTAATTTTAAAATAATTTAATTAAGAGACGTGGTCTTTTTGAGGTGGAGGGAATAATCATTTTAATTCAGCTTTCTCTTTTCTTTGAACATTTGAACACTTCATGTCTTCGAAATTTATCTTCAATATTTAAAGAATAAAAACAATATTTTGGTTCTTTAATATAAGTAAATTTGAGTAAATGTGTTATTTATTTTCACGGTTAAGAAACAAAAAGACCGTATGTAGCAGATTCCTTGGTCTAGTTCATCTTTGTAAATACCCTTAGTTTTAATCCTCCGAACACAAGAATATACCAAATCTTAACATTAGTCTTCCCATTACCATAGATAGACAGATGATAGATTTGAGTGAGAGAGAGAAGAAGGAAGGAAAAGGAAGAAAGGAAGGAAGGAAGGACAGAGCTAATAACCATCATTCAATCACCCTGCTGTTTCCGCGGTTCCTTCTTTAAGTCTAATTGTCTCCAGGTCTCAGCTTTCCCTTAGTGTTTCCAAGGAACTTTTAAATTATTTTTGAATTTTTTCTCCCTATTTTGCTATTTCACCCACAAGCCTACTATCTAACCCAATTTTCTCTTGGTTACATATCAGAGCCCTTATCTTTGCAGTCCTACATTCTGAATAGATCCATATCCTTTTCTAATATAACTAATCTAGGGCAATTTCTCTTCTTTGATAATTTTAAATCTCGCTGCCTACATATCTTATTTTTAAGGAACATTTGAAATAATTATTTTAATGCAAGGAGTTATTAAAGGAAAATCTCATGATGACTATACACCTATAACTATATGTTAAATTTACTCCCACATGCACAGCTCTCTATAATTACCCATGTACCAAGTGCAGATAGATTCTCGTGTGGCATCTGATGGCTGCCCTTATGCTGCAGTGTGTTTTCAGAAATAATTTCCTGCCACATTCCTGACTGTATTTGCAGCCTGAGTTGATCCCCTTCCCTGCTGTTCTCTGATCTGCCCCTGGGTTCCTAACAGCCCCTTCAGACAGACTGGCTCGTGCTACCTGCTGCTCAAACACAGATTAACTCACTACCAGCCATATGGGCTAGCGACTTCATAAATTCCTCTCCTTTTGCTTTTTGCTTTTGGCTCTTAGCAAAGTTAATGGACAGTTTTCTGGGGGAGAGAAAAACAACCTGGTGGCGTGCAGGCTGGGCAGTAATCACCTGCACCCGACACAACTGGCACCTCCATCTGCCTTTCGGCAGCTATTTGCATGAAGGGAATAGATTACTGCCTTCGGGGCTGCTCCTGTGTTGTTACCACTGCCATTTGCCTCAATTAGAAAGTCAAATGATTAAACACCTAATTCATATTTACATTATTTATGATAATTACTAAATGCATCATTGTTAACGAGGGTCTCAAAATGTTTCTAGAGTTAAAAGAACTATAAATTATTTTGATCTATTTTGGCAAGTGTATTCAAACACCTATGGTTATTTTTAAAATGTAGTAAATAAATGTTCTTATAATGTAGTGAAGTGGAGTGATCACAGACTATAAGTTTTCTGGTCTGCGTTCATTGTGATTTTGTTCCCTTTCTGTACCTCAATTCCCTCTGAAATATCTGAGTTGGTGAAAGTGCATTGTAAACAGTACCAAAACACGGTCATAAAACACCATTGTTTAATCGTTAAGATGCCATTGTTTTCGTTTGTTTGTTTTGTGAGGAAGATTGGCCCTGAGCTAACATCTGTGCCAATCTTCCTCTATTTTGTATGTGGGACACCACCATAGTACGCCTTGGTCAGCAGTACGTAGGTCTGCACCAGGGATCTGAACCTGCGAACCCCGGGCCACCGAAGCTGAGCACACAAACTTAACCACTATGCCACGAGGCAGGCCATCGTTAAATATTGGCTTTTTGGAACTCAAAAGCTGAGGTTATCAGGGAGTCTTTACTCTAAATCTCAAAAATATCAAGTGTTTTTCATTAGCAAGTAATCAATAATACGATCATAATGTTCACAAACCCAGGTGTTTAGCATTGCATCAATGTTCAATTCATCTTAATCCTTGTCCCCCCAAAATAGCGTTTTATTGATTTTACAGATAGAATAAAGAAAATTAAATAATTGGCTTTAGAATTAATAACCAATTAAAAATGTTTTATTTCATAAATTTTTTTCTCAGCTAAATGCATAGTTTTCCCAATCTTTTGATAATATAATACCCTAGAAGCCAAGACATTTAATTAACATATAGCCATTTTGTGAAGGGCATAATTTGGCAGTGATATAAATAATTAAATTAGTTCTAACAGTTATCGTTCTTTCAAAAAATCTTTCATTTCCTTTAGATTTGGAATCCCCTAAGGGAATGTTTCAAAAATTAATAAATATTCTGGTCTACTACTAAAATAATCTGTCAGCTTGAATATGTTTCAGATAGAAATATGATATAAAAAGTGTGTCTTTCATTCTTTTTCTCATGTTTTATTTTTTATTTGAATTTGCTGGTCATTAAGGCTTTGTGAGAGTAACATCAATGTTAATTTGATATTAATTTCTGCAGGCAAAAAATACCATGATATCAAAACATTATTACCAGTTTATTTGTTATATAATATATACAGTTTTACCTCTATTTTGTGTTGTGTGATGTTTATTTGATTGTATGCGTATATGTGTACCTGTGTGTGTGTCTTTATCAATATATCTTTGGCCAGGTACACAGTACTTTAAAAAAACTGGTATGTACTCAAAATAAATCATACATCCTGTCTAATGAGAATGTATTCTGCTATTCTTCCTACTCTTTACTTTTAAATATTTAATAAAGGTGGGGAGCACATCTTAAATTGACCTTGTATTCCACTGTCTATTAAAACTTAGCATTGTTAATTACAATACAAATCTTTAATTGTTGAATGATTGAATGGGAGCAACTGAGAATAAAGGAGACTTTTGTGTTCTTTTCCTATAATGAGGAGTTATTACACTTTCTTTGTACATTAGAAATTAGAACAAGTGAGTAAATTAGTGAGAGAATAAATGAACTGTAAATGCTTATGAAAGACATACCATAGCTAATATCATGAATAGTGACCCCAGCTAAAATTTATTAGATTCTGTATTTATTTTAAATAATATATGACATTTCCACTAAATTGTAAAGAGCTTTTGGTTAAAACTTGAAATTTGCCATTGACGACATATTGATGAACAAAAATAGTCCACAACTTCTTGTCTGGACAAGATTGTATGCACCCACTTCTCCCTGCTTCTACCTAATAAATACAACCATAAACCCTGGAAATAATGCAAGAAACAATCAAAGAAGAATGCTGAAAGGTGGTAAGAGGAGAGCCAAATGATTTGGTATCCCAGGACTGATAGAGCCACTTAATGGGATGAAAGCTTATGATGCCCCCATCTCAGAAGAAGGCAACCCAGGAGTTTCCCAATCCCCAGTCAAGTACCAGACAGCCCAGGTTGGCTCATTCTTTCCTCTGATTGAACAAGAGTTCACTGGCAACACCAGGTAAACATGACATCAGGAGTAAGGGGGATCCTTAGTAACAATAAGCAGCCAGAGGAGTCGTTCTTCCGAGACAAGCCTGAAATTACCTCCTCCACTGAGAGATACTGGACAGCTAGGCAGCAGCAGCAAAAAGGATCCTATTACAATAAGCAACACAATCAAGAAAGCATATTTATTCCTGTGGGCCTGAAACTCCCTTTTTAAATGAGAATGAAGTGGTCAGTTGGGCATCACCGGTAAGTGGAACCCTGCCACAATAAGTGGCCAAACCCAAGAAACCTTTTTTTTCGTGAGAGTCACTCCCTTGCTCAGAGACACTGTGCTGGGAGAGGAGGAGTACTGGTAGGAGAAATCCCACGACAACAGTGCTCTCCATCCTCCACACAGGGAATCCCACTACAACGAACTCCTGACTGCAAAAGCCTTTACACCCTAGAAGGCTTGGGAATTCCTTCCCTCACTAAGAGACACTTGGCAGCCTTGGTTGGGAAACATCTTCTGCCCTCTTCAGGCAATATTCACAGGAACCACTGGGAGACCCAGCAGTATACCAGGTAAATCTAGCAGATCAAAATAACACCACGAAAGCTCTAAAATTTAAACTGTCAGAGAAATAACATCCCACAAAAATATGCCAAGACCTGGTTGCTAAATCTCAACAAAGTGACTGACTGTCTGCTAGAATAAAAGACTTTAAAAGACTCAGTCTCCTAAAATAACAGACAAAATATCAAGGGTACAATTGAAAAATCATCCAGTCATACTAAGAACCAAGAAAATCACAACTTGAATAAGAAAATACAATCAACTGGCACTAAAACCAAGATAAATCAGGTGTTGAAATTATATGAGAAAGATTTTCAAGAATTTGTCATGAAAACGCTTCAACAATCCTTAGGCATTCTCTTGAAACAAGCAAAAAGTAGAAAATCTCAGCAGAGAAATAGAAATTTTAAAAAAGAACCAAAAGGAAATAATAAACCTGAAAAACACAATAGCAGTATTATACTACTCATTTGATGGGCTCAATAGCATAATAGAGATGAGAGAGGATAAAATTAGTGAGATTAATAGAATTTATCCATTTTTAACAAAAAGAGAAAATAGATTGAAAAATAAATAGAGCCTCAGGGACTCGTGGACAACAACAAAAAGTTCAACATTTGTACCATCAGAGTCCCAGAAGTACAGGAAAAATAGAGTGGGGTTGAAAGAGTGTTTGAAGGAACAATAACTGACAGCATACCAAATTTAGCAAAAGACACACACCTACAGATTCAAGAAGTTGAATGAATTCTAGATAAGATAACCCCCCAAAAGTTCATGCTAAGACAAATCATAATTGAACTTCTGAAAACTAAAGATAAAGACACAATTTGAAAGTAGTCACAGAAAAATGAGACAATATCCACAGAGGAAAGCTAATTTGAATAATAGGAGACTTCTCACCTGAACTGTGGAAGCCAGAAGAAAATGGTGTACCATTTTTCAAATACTGAAAGAAAAAAAAACACTGCCAACCCAGAATTCTGTATTCTGCAAAACTATTCTTCAGAAATAAAGTGAAAATAAAGACATACTCAGAATAAGAAAAACTAAAAGAAGTTTTTGATGACAGATCTACCTTTTAAGATTGGCTAAAAGAAGTTCTTAAGCAAAGAGGAAATGATAAAAATAAATCTTGACAGATTTAAAAATATACTAAAAAGCTATAGTAACCAAAACAACATGGTACTGGCACAAAAACAGACACACAGATCAATGGAACAGAATCGAGAGCCCAGAAATAAACCCAGACATCTATGGACAGCTAATTTTCAACAAGGGAGCCAATAACATACAATGGAGAAGGGAAAATCTCTTCAATAAGTGGTGTTGGGGAAACTGGACAGCCACATGCAATAGAATGAAAGTATACCATTATCGTACACCATACCAAAAAATTAACTCAAAATGGATTAAAGACTTGAACATAAGATCTGAAACAATTAAACTTCAAGAAGAAAACATAGACAATACACTCTTTGACACTGGTCTCAGCAGCATATTTTCAAATACCATGCCTGACCAGGCAAGGGAAACAACAGAAAAAATTAAAAAATGGGATTACATCAAACTAAAAAGCTTCTGCACAGCAAAGGAAACCATCAACAAAACAAAAAGACAACCTAACAGCCGGGAGAAGATATTTGCAAATCATATATCAAATAAAGGGTTAATATCCAAAATATATAAAGAACTCATACAGCTCAACAACAAAAAAACTAACAACCCAATTAAAAAATGGGCAAAAGATCTGAACAGAAATTTCTCCAATGAAGATATACAGATGGCCAACAGGCACATGAAAAGATGTTAAACATCACTAATTATCAGGGAAATGCAAATCAAAACTACAATGAGATATCACCTCATGTCTTTCAGAATGGCTACAATTAACAAGAAAGGAAATAACAAGTGTTGGAGATGATGTGGAGAAAAAGGAACTCTCATACACTGCTTGTGAGTGCAAACTGGTGCAGCCACTACGAAAAACAGTATAGAGATTCCTCAAAAAATTAAGAATAGAACTACCATACGACCCAGCTATTCCACTGCTGGGTATTTATCCAGAGAACATGAAAACATGAATGTGTAAAGATACATGCACCCCTATGTTCACTGCAGCATTATTCACAATAGCCAAGACTTGAAAGCAACTCAGGTGCCCACCAAGGAACAAATGAATAAAGAAGATGTGATATATATACACAATGGAATACTACTACTCAGCTATAAGAAACAATGAATCCAGCCATTTGTGATAACATAGATGGACCTTGAGGGTATTATGTTAAGTGAAATAAGTAGAAGACAAAAACAACAACAAACAAACACATAGAGACAGAGATTAGATTGGTGTTTACCAGAGGGGAAGGGGGGAGGGAAGGGCAAAAAGAGTAATTAGGTACATGTGTGTAATAATGGACTGTAATTAGTCTTTGAGTGGTGAAAATGATGAAATCTACACAGAAATTGAAGTATAATGGTGTACCCTGAAATTTATGTGTTATAAACCAATGTTACTGAAATAAAGAAAATTAAATTTAAAAAAAAAAGGAAAAGTCTTGGAGCACCAGGAAGAAACAACAAGAGTAAGAATAGAACTGTTGGTATATGTAATAGATTGTCATTTTCCTCTTGAACTCTATAAATCATATTTGATGGTTGAAATGAAAATTATAAGTATATAATACTCAAGACAATGATATTTAAAAGTAAGGAAGTTAAAAGGAAGTAAATGAAGTAAATCAAAGTGAGATTTCTATGTTTCATCTGAAGTGATAAAATGTGGATCCAGTAAGGAACATATGTATATGATTATGCCCAGAGCAACCAATACAAAAACTGTATGAAGAACTACACTCAAATACACTATCACAAATCAGGATTGACCCATACAATGTGTTCATGTAATACACAGGAAGGAAAAAAGGGAAACAGAGGAACAAAGCCAGAGGAAACAAACAGAAAAAAATAAATAAAATAACAAGCTTAAGCCTAACATATAAATAATTACCCTCAATGTAAATAATCTAATTACACTGATCAAAAGACAGATTGACAGCACAATGGATGACCGCGCAAAAAAAGCACAATCCAACTATACACTTTATAAGAAACTTACTTCAAAATGAATGACATATATACATTGACAGTAGAAGAATGGAAAAGATATACCAGAGAAATGTTAATTTTCTTAAAAAGAGCAGGAATAGCTATACTAATATCAGATAAAGTACACTTCAGAGCAAAGGAAATTACTAGGGACAAAGAAGGATGTTACATAATGATAAAATGATCAATCCATCAGGAAGACATACCAATTCTAAATGTGTATGTACCAAACTAGAGAGTCTCAAAATATGTGAAGCACGAACTGAACGAACTGAAAAGAAAAACAGACAATTCCACAATTATAGTATGGACTTTAGAGCATCTATCTATTAGCAACTGAAAGGATTACTAAGTAGAAAATCAGCTAGGATATAAAAATAAGTCTGTGTAGGGGAGGAGGACATTTCCTCTCCCCAAATTGGGGTTCGTCTGGCTGGAGAACGAATTAAATTCACATGAGACAGAATAGCAAGAGAAAATTAAACAAAGCTTTATGAGGAACCATGGCCCGGGGCCTTTCTTCCCAAAGGAAGAAAGGGCACCGAAGAAGTGGGGTGCACACAGTTGTTATATACCCCCAAACAGGGTGTTCCACATGTGATTGAAATGTCCCTTTTACAACAGTCACGAGGTTGCTCTGTCAGAACAGCTCTTGATGGAAATGGCAGATAGGTCTGCTGTCTCAGTGAGCGCCGCAGGGTGGCAGGTGTGTTACCTCGGGCTGGGGGGTCACAGATGAGCACCGCAATCGGTTCCCAGCCTAAAGAAAGATGCTTAATCTTTAAGGAGATGCCAACGTTGGGAGGGGGAGGGAAGTCAGTTACAGGAGGTTACCAGACTAGCACAATAAAATGCAGATTTAAGTCCTTGCCTTTGGTATTGATTAAGAGTTTCTAGAAAGAAGGTCATCGCCTTTCTTCTTCCTGGTACAGAGAGGGAGGCACCTTTACAGATAGAGATTTACCTTACAAATGTAAACGTGTCCTAACAAAGGGCAAGTTCCACTCCTCAGAGCCTCCTTCCCTGTCCCAGTTTATCAAAAGCAATCAGCCTCAAATAATCCTGATGCCAAAGAGACATGTCTTGGGGTGGCCAACCTCAGGTCCCCACATCTGAAAGTAACCAATGAAAATGATGCGATCAACATATATAGAATACTCCATCCAACAACAGAATACACATTTTTTTCCAAGTGATCATAGAATATTCACTGACTGACCATATCCTGGTCCATAATCTAAACCTTAATTTAAACAATTAAAATCATACAGTTTATTCTTTGATCATAATAAAATCAAACCAGAAATTAATAACAGAAAGAAAATAGGAAAATCACTAGATCTGTGGAAATTAAACACCACGCTTCTAAATAATCCATGGGTCAAAAAAGAAGTTTCAAAGGAATTTTTTAAAAAATGCATACAACCTAATGGAAGTGAAAATATGACACACCAAAATGTATGGGATGCAACTAAAGCAGCGCCAAGAGGGAAATTTATAGTACTAAATTCTTTCATTAGAAAAGAGAAAAGGTCTCTAATAAATGACCTTGGTTCTTAGAAGACAAAGAAGAGCAAAATGAAAACAAAGCAAGCAGAAGGGAGGACATAATAAAAATAGAAAATCAATGAAATTGAAGTTAGGAAAGTAGAAAAAAATCAATGAAACAAACACCTGATTCTTTAAAAAAAAGTCAACAAAATTGATAAATCTCCAGTAGGACTGACAGAAATAAAAAGAGAAAAGACATAAATCACTAATATCAGGAATGAAATAGAGTATGTCATTATAAACTCTGCAGCCATTGAAAGCATAATAAGGATTGTTCTGAACAACTTTATGCTTGTAAATTCACAACCTAGAAGAAATGGACAAATTCATTGAAAACCGCCAACTACAAACTCTCAGTGAAAATGAAACAGATAATTTGAATCGTCCTAGAACCATTAAAGAAATTGAATTTGTAATCAAGTCTCCTGAAAAAAGATTTCCAGTCCCAGATGGTTTCACTGAAGAATTCTACCAAACATTAGAAGAAGAGTTAACACCAATTTTATAAATCTCTCCCAGTATTACTCTGATGCCAATACCAGATAACAACAGTTAAAAAAAAAAAAAAACTGATAACTCTGTTGCACTTAGACTCACAAATCCCAACAAATATTAGCAAACCAAATTCAACAAAGTATCAAAAGAACTATAAACCATGACAAAGAAAGATTTATTCCAGGTATGCAAGGCTGGTTCAACATTTGAACATCAATGTAATCTATTATATCAACAGGCTAAAAAGGAAAATCGTATGATCACATGAATTAACACAGTAAAAGCACTTGACTAAAGTCCAAATCCCATTTATGATAACAACTCTGAGGAAACTACAGTTAACATCATACCTAATTGAGAAAGACTGAATGTTTTCTTCTTAAAATCAAGAACAAGGCAAGGATGTCTACTCTTACCATTCTTATTTAACATAGGACTGGAAATTCTAGCCACTGCAATACTGCAAAAGAGATGGAAAGAAAGGAAGGAAGGAAGGAAAGGAGGGAGGGAGAGAGGGAGAAAGGAAAAAAGACAGAGAGGGAGGGAGGGAAGAGGGAGATTGGAAAGGATGAAATAAAACTTTCCTTACTTGTAGATGGCATGGTTGTCTATGTACAAAATGCCAAGAAATCTAGAAGAAGGGGAGTTCCTATACTCAAGAAATGAGTTCAAAGAGGCTGTAGGATACAAAATCAGGAAAAAATATCAATTCAATTTCTACGTGCTAAAAATGAACATATGGCAACTGAAAATAAAAAAACATTGCTGGGGCTGGCCCAGTGGCATAATGGTTGAGGTTGCATGCTCCACTTTGGCAGCCCAGGGTTCATGGGTTCTGATCCCTGGCACAGACCTACACACTGCTCATCAAGCCATGCTGTAGTGGTGTCCTACATACAAAATAGAGGAAGATTGGCACAGATGTTAGCTCAGCAACAATCTTCCTCAAGCAAAAGTGGAAGATGGGCAACAGATGTTGGCTCAATGCCAATCTTCCTCACCACCCCCCCCAAAATATATTGCCATTTACAGTCATTCCTCCAAAAATAAAATTCTTAAGTACATACTTAACAAAGTATGTATAGGATCTGTATGTTGAAAATTATAAAATACTGATGCAAGACATAAAAGACAGCTGAAGTAAATGGAGAGAAATACTGTGTTAATGGATTGGAAGATGCAACATAATAAAGATGTCAATTCTCCCCAAATTCATCTTTAGGTTTAATGCAATTCCTATCAAAATCATAGCAAGGTTTTTTTGTAGAGATAAACAAACTCATTTTAAAATTTATATGGCAAAGCATAGGCCCTAGAATAGCTTAGCCAATCTTGACAAAGAAGAATAAAGAAGAGAAATCCCTCTACTCAGTGACAAGCCTACTGAAGCTAGAGTAATCATGACAGTATGGAATTCGTGGAGAAATAGACACATAGATCAATGGAACCAAATAAAGAACCAAGAAATAGGCCCATACAAATATGCTCAGCTTATTTTTGACAGGGTGCAAAAACAGTTTGATGGAGCAAGGATAGCCTTTAAGTAAATTGTGTTGGAGAATTTGCATATCTACAGAGAAATAAAAGGACCCTCATCTAAGTCTCACATCTAATGCAAAATAGAATACAACATGGACCATTAACTTAATATAAAAGGTAAATATACAACTTTTTAGAAAAATGAGAGAAAACCTTCAGGATCTAGGTGTAGGAAGAGAAGTCAGACTTCACACCAAATGTATGATCCATAGAAGGAAAATTCAGTAAATTGGACTTCAAAAATTAAAACTTTTGCTTTGTGAAAGTCCATACAGAGAGCACGAAAAGAAAGCTACAGACTGCAAGAAAATATTTTCAGGTGACATATGACATACCTTACAAAGGACTAGTATATAATATATATAAAGATCTGGACATATAGATGAAATATGCATAAAAAAGCATGTGAAATACATTCAACATCATTTCTCATCAGGAAGTACAAATTAAAGTCATATGACTGCACACCTATCAGAATGGCTAAAATTTTTAAAATAGGGATAACATCAAATTCTAGTGAGGATGCAGAAAAACTGGATCACACATCTATTGCTGGTGAGAATGGGGTACAACCATTCTAGAAAACAGATTGCCAATTTCTTTAAAAATGAAACACATTCATCATATGACCCAGCAATTGTACTTTTAGGCATTTATCCCAGAAAAATGAAAACTTATTCTCACAGAAAAACATGTATGTGAATATTCATAGCTATGTGTTCATAATAGCCAAACATTGGAAACAGTCCAGATGCCCTTTAAGAGGTGAATGGATAAGCAAACTGTGATATGTACATGCCAAAGAATAACTACTCTGCAATGCTACTGATTGAATCTCCAGGCAATTATACTGAGTGAAATAACAATCCCCAAAGCTTACAGATTGTATGAGTCCATTTATATAATAATTTTTAAATGATAAAATTTTAGAAATGGAGAACAGGTTATTGGTTTCCATGGGCAGGAAGGGGGTTTCTGATATAAAAGGGCACCATGGGGGATCCTTGTAGTATGGAACTGTTCAATATCTCCATTGTGGTGGTGGACACATGAACCTATACATGTGATAAAGTTATATAGAACTAAATACACACACATTGCTGAGTACAACAAAAATGGGAAATCTGAGTAGGGGCAATAGAGTATGTCAACATCAATATCTTGATTGTGATATCATACTATAATTTTGCATCAAGGCACCATAGAAGAAATGAAGTAAAGACTACACAGGCTGCCCTTTATGAAGGGTATACTTTTATGAAAATTTGCATTAAAATATTACCTTGTAATCAGCACCCAGATTAATATATTGAACATTTCTAAAACCATAGAATCCCATCAGTACTTGTCACAAAGGCAACCACTGATCTAACTTCTATTAGCATAAATTAGTTTTCTTGTTTTTCAACTCCATATAAATGAGATCATGTAGCAGGTATCATTTCATGTCAGACTTCTTTCACCCAACATTAAGTCAGAGAGATCCATCCATCTTACTCTGTGTATCAGTAATCTATTCTTTTTAATTGCTGTGTAGCATTACTTTGTATGATGTTAACTACAATTTATTTACCCATTCTAATTAAAATTTGTATGGTTTCCAGTTTGAGGCTATTTTGAATAAAATTGCCTTGATGTCAACAGAATGTAAGCAAGTCTTTTTATAATCAATTTATTTTATTAAACAAACATTTATACAGTGATGCCTATATGATAGACACTGGAATACATCAGAAATATTTAGTCATATAAACTTCACACAAATGCTATGACATAGATACTATTAATAGCTCTATCACATAGATGGGAAAATTCACCTAAAACTGTTTGCACTGGGATTTGGACCCAGGAAATCTAGCTCCAGGGCTGTGCTCTTCACTTCTATGCTACATTTCCTTTCGGTAGATAGATGCCACGTATTTGCAGAAATGAATAAAATAGCTAACACTATTGTCCATAAACCAGACATCAAATTAAATAGTTTTCATAGATTAGTTCACTTAATCCTAATGATATTCCCATCAGGAGAGTTATATTTATCCCCATTTTACAGCTAAAAAGTAGGAATTAGAGAGTTTAAATAACTTGTTCATACCTACCCAACTATTAAATAGAAGAATCATGGTTTTAACTCAGTTTGATTCTAGTGTTCACATATTTAACTATTGTTCATGCTGCTTCCTAAGCAGGTACTTTTATTCTTTTTTAAAGAAAGCACACCTAAAACAAACATGGCTGTCCTCTTATCCTATTGCTTGGGCTTTGTGGTGGCTAATTTTATGTGTCAGTTTGACTGGTCTAAGGGGAGGCCCAGATAGCTTGTAAAACATTATGTCTGGGTGTGTTGTTAAAGTGTCTTCCAAAGAGATTAGCACTTGAATCAATAGACTGAGTAAAGAGGATAGCCCTCATCAATTTGGGTGGGCATCACCCAATCCATTGAGGGCACGAATGAAGCTGAAAGGTGGAGGAAGGGCAAATTCACTCTCTCTGCTTAAGCCAAGACATCCATCTTCTCCTGTCCTCAGACATCAGTACTCCAGACTCAGGCTTTTGAACTCAGATCCGGACACCAACAACCCCCAGCTCCACCCCATCAGCTTTCCTGGTCCTCCAGTTTGCAGACTACAGATCATAGGACTTCTTGGCATCTGCAACCACGTGAGTGAATTGCTATGATAAATCTCCTCTTGTATATATATCCTACTGGTTCTGTTTCTCTGAAGAATCCTAACTAATACAAGTTTATAATTACCCAGAAGCTGGAATGAAATAGCCACACGTTAATTCTGAGAAAAGCAGAAAGAGGTTATTAAGAATTTAGTTTTTTCCATGTCTAAAAATTAATATTAATCTAATACTTGAACTTGGCCAGTTGTCTGTTTGCTCTCAAGGCATTATTACTTTATTTTATTGACTAATCCTTTAAGTCAAAGTACACTGCATTTTCTGATTTAAATGAAAAGCCCAGATCACTTTCTGTTTGAAAAACATTTGTCACTTTCCAGCAGATTTCCCCTGCAGCAGTCATTGGCTTCTCACTCTTGAAAACAGCTTGCTAAAATGCCAACTACCCTAACAGCTTGCTCTGAAGCACACCATTGTTAGCTTCATAAACTGGCTCACCTGGGTCTTTTATGCCTGTTTTATGCATGGACCTTCAGGAAATTAGTCCCAGGTCTTTGTGGTAGCTGAAAGCTAGACACCATTCTTGTGTGTCAAAGGAACAACCAGATAAAAAAATAGAATATTGGAGCATTTGTTCTTAAAGTACTTAGAAATTTTCAATGGTGGTGTGTGAACAAAGTAATAAGAAAGTTAAATGTTTTTATTTGGGCAAAATACAGTTATCTATTTCAATTTTTGTTGTTTTTTTTCTTTGCTGAGGAAGATTTCTCCCGAGCTAACATCTGTGCCAATCTTCCTCTATTTTGTATGTGGGTTGCCACCACTGCATGGCTGCTGATGAGTGGTGTAGGTCTACGCCCAGGAACTGAACCTGGGCTGCTGAAGCAGAGCACACAGAACTTTACCACTAGGCAACCTGGTCAGCCCCAATTTCAGCCCATTTTTGTTACAATACGAGAGCTCTTAAGTAAATAAAACCTTAACTTGAGCTTCACACATTTATGTAGGAAGCTATGGGTGTAAGGGAGAAAGATAGCTCATGTCAAATCACTTTATACAAGACTTTTATGATTTAAAGGACATGGTGTTAAGATATTGAATCCTACAACATGTTTACGAGGAAAGAGCTACTCAGATAACAACAATTAAAATATGGCAAAATTATGAGGGATACATCTCTCATCACCTTTTATAGCCTTGGATTATAAAAAATTTTCATACATAGCCAACAGCCTAAAAACACTTCAGTGAGAGACTTTCACTACTCAGTTCAGTTTGAGATAGTGAATGGGTCAGCAGTTAGTGTTACTGCACAAAAATGGGGTTCTTCTATCCGAAGCACATAAAAAAGTTAATTACTTATGGCATCAGCTTTTGGGAAAAGACATCATCTTTATTCTTCTAGATCAAGCTGCAAAGTGACAGGGAGTGTGTGCCCTCAGGCCTGTCTCTCTGATCTGGGGCTTAGGGTACAATTTATAGGATGAAGGGCAGGGCAGTCTGAAGCGTGGAGATTGATGATTGGAGATAAGGAGAAGTGAGGTAATTGATGATCTGCACAAGCATAGTCAAGCTTCACAGCTCTTTATAGGATGCATGTTGACAAAATGGCAGCATTGCCATGGTCTGAGGGTGGAGTTTTTAGCTCCTTGATATCAAAAAGTTCACTTATTGAGCATTTGCGCAGGCCCAGTTGATGGGTTGGTGGTCTCAACTGGCCTGAACTGGATAAGAGGTTCCTAAAACTCTTAATTATTATGTTGATAAGATGGGGTCAGTTGAACTGTCCTGGAAGGTCCATGGTTACGGAAGTGCCCATGGGCAGTCAGGACTTGCTGTCGGGGAAGCCACTGCCTGTGCTCTGAAGTGAGGAGGGGCGCGGCTGGCTGGGCTCTGCAGTTGGGTGGTCCTGCTGGCTGGGCTCCACATTCGGATGGTGCTGCTGGGTGGGCTTCCTGATCAGACCAGGCTACAGGCTGTGCTCTGTGGTTCTGCAATCACCTCTGGTCAGTCAAGGTCACAGGTTGTGTTCCCTTGCAGGGTGGTGCTACTGGTTGGACTCTACTATTGGGCAGGGTTCCAGGCTGGGATCCACAATTGCTCCTGGTCAGGCGGGGTCTCAGGCTGTGCTCCATGACCAGAAAGTACTGCTGGCTGGACTCTGTGTTCAGATGGGGCTGCAGACAGGAGCTTCATGGTTGGATGGGGCCTCAGGCTATACTCTGCAATTAGGCAGTGCCTCAGGTTGGGCTTTGTGACTAAGTAGGTCTCTGGCTGTGCTCGGCTGTTGGGCAAGGTTACATGCTGGGCGCTGTGATCTAGGGGACCTCCAGCTATATCCTGCTGTTGGGTGGGGCTAGAGACTGTGCTCTGCATTTGGGCAGGGTCACTACCCAGGCTCCCTCCCCAAGTGGAGCCACAGATTATGCTTCTTGATTGAGTGGGGTAACTGACTGGGCTCTTTGCCTAGGAGAGGCCACAGGCTATAGTCAGCAATCAAGCAAGGTCATAGCCTGGGTCCTGCTATAGGGTAGTACCGTAGGTTTGGCTCTGAGGCTTCCCAGGGTCACTGTTTAGGCTGCCTGGTTATGCAGGAGAGGCAATACTTAACGGTTGGGCAGGGCTTGGCTCCTTGCCTAAGTGGGGCTTTAGGATGGGCTCCATGACTGCCCAGGTTCTCTGGCCAGGCTTCCTGTTCGGTTGGGACTGAAGGCTGTCCTCAGCAACTAGGTGGGGCTGCCAATTTCCTTCTCTGCCCAAGCGAGCCATAGAACAGGCTTCACAACTGGTAGGGCTTGTTGGCTGGGGACCCAAATCAGGCAGAACTGCCAGTGGAGCTTCCTGACCAGATGGGGCCACCAGCTTGGCTCTGCAGATGGGCAGAGTCACTGGCTGGGATCTCTGCTTGGGAGTGCCTGCTCAAGGCAAGAATGTGGCAGGCCAAGATATGATCCCTCTCTGCTTGTCCCCCTTCTCCATCTCTATTTGATCCCCAGAGGTCAAACCTCACAGATTCCCCCAGTGATCCTCATGAGACAAGACCCAAGTAGGCTTCCTGGGAAGCACCCTACAATGCTGAGGGAGCTTGATGTCCACATTGGGCTCCCTTTTTGCCACTGGAGAAAGTATAGGCCTAGGGAGAACTTCTTGGTGCAGTGCAGTGCCAGCCTGGGGAGGGGTGATATGGTCAGAATATAGTCGCTCTCTTATCCTTCTAATGTGGTCCAGAGTGGGTGATTCAGAGGAGGTGTTTCAGCCTCATCTCCAGGTTCCAGGATTTCCACAGTGGTGTCTTGTCTACCGATAGTTGCTAGTTGGTTTTCTTGTGAGAGGGACTGAAGTCAGGAACAGCCTATGTCGCCATCTAGATGACAGCACTCATCCCCCGGGAATTGATATATGACTAGTCATTTATATGAAGCAGTGTGGTTTCACAGGGCTCTTCTCTAAAGAAGGACTATGCAAAATGAATAAAAGGTGGCCTGGGTGTTGCTCCTTTACTATTGATCTCCAGGAGTTATTGGGTACTGATGAGCCTTTGAAATTGGGCAGTACATTGTTTGGACTGAAGATGCCCACTTATCACTGAATATAGCACTGATTTTAGGATCAAGAAAAATGTCTACAATTCTAATCAAAATTTAACCGATTGGAATCAAAAAAAAATTGAAAAAAATCCCCAAACTTTATAAATGACAAAATACAATATTTGGGACAGAATGAAAATGAAAACAACCCAGCAAAAAAAAAAAAAGAAAGGTAGAAAAACAATGATCTAAGCTTCTGCCTTGAACAGTTGGATGAAGAGCTACTAACCTCAAAGTTAGTATAAGAAAAGAAGGAAGAAAGAGTAAAGATAAGAGCAGAACTTATTAAAACAGAATTTGGAAAAACAATAGAGAAAAATCAATCGAATAAAAGCTGGGGCTTTTTTAAGAAAAAGAGAGAGATAAAGTTGACATACTTCTAGGGAGACTGATAAGGAAGATAAAGAAGCTTAAATTACCAATACTAGGAATGACAAATGGTTATCACTACAGAGCCTCAGATGTGAAAAGGCTAGCAAGAGAATATTATGAACATCTTTATGCCAATAGCTTTGACAACTGCAATGGACTGAATGTTTGGGTCCCCACCAAATTCATATGTTAAAATCCTCACCACTGATTTGGTCATGTGGGAGGAGCCCTCATGAATGAGATTATTGATCTTACAAGAGGGACCACAGAAAGTTCTCATCTTTTTCATGTGAGGATATAAGACCACAGTCTGCAACCCTGAAGTGGGTTGGCACTGGAAGCCAACCATGCTGGCACTCTGATCTCAGACTTCCAGCCTCTAGAACTGTGAGAAAGAAATTTATATTGTTTATAAGCCAATCTAGGGTCCTTTTCTGTAGCAGCCCAAACTAAGAGAACAAATGAAGTGGACAAATTTCTTGAAGACAAATATAACTTAAAAAGGGTTAGAAACCCTATATAGTCCAATATCAATTCAAGAAATTGGGTTAATAATAAAAATTATTTCAGGTCCAGTTGGCATCATTGGTGAATCTTATTTACCTTTTAAGGTAGAAATAATATAAATCTTTCATAAAAACTTTCAGAAAATGGGTTAGAAACTTCCCAAGGCATCTTATGACACCAAAACAAGACAAAGACATTACCAGAAAACTACAAACTAATATCCTGGAATAAATAAATAGGATAAGTGTGGTTTAACCCAAAAATGCAAGATTGGTTTAACATTCAAAAATAAATCCGTTATTTACCATATTGACAGAACAAAGGGAAAAAACCATATGATCATCTCAATGTACACAAGTGAACTTTCACACATTTCTAGTGGGAATGTAAAATTACACAACCACTTTGGAAAACTGTTTTCACAATTACTTATGAAGTTGGAAATGCACATACCATATGACTCAGTAATTCTATTCCTAGATTTTTACCCAAGAAAAATGAAAAAACTGTATCCCCTCAAAGACCTACACAAATGTGCATAGCAACTTTATTCATAATTGCCAAAGACTGTAAACAGCCAAATGTGCAAAACCAAGTGAACAGCTAAATAAATTATAGTGTATACATAAGGGAATAGTACTCAGCAGTAAAAATAAATGAACCACCAATACATGGAACCACATGGATGAATCTCAAAACACTATGCTGAGAAAAACAGCCAGACACAAAGAAGAAATACTGGATGATTTCATTCATATGTAATTCTAGAAAAGATAAAACTAATCTACTGTGATCAAAACAGATCAGTGTTTGTTTTGGGTTTGGAGGTGGGGTGCATTGACTGCAAAGTAGCATGAAGAAACTGTTTAGGATGTTGGAAATATTACATATCTTGCTTGTGATGGCATTTACACCAAAGATGCATATATTTGCCAAAACTCTTCAAACTATACCCTTCAAATGGTTCTATTTTATTTCATGCAAGTTTTATCTTAATAAAGTTGATTTTAGAGAAGAACAACAACCAGAAAGCTTTTTGAGGATTCTCAGCGTCTAAAGCTGCATGGTCAAAGTTATGTCTCCTCACAGTGTAATAAAGCTCGTCTCATTCAGGTGCCAACCAGCCCAGCCAGTTCTCCTCCCAGGGGGCTGAGCTCTTAATGAAACCAGAGGCTAAAAGGTGAGCCCACACTGCCCCACAACTGCTTACTCTGGAAAAAAAGCACCAATACCCCTCCAGAGGTAATCCTCTTAAAGATGTAAATTCACAGGAAACATTTTTTGAGCCGTCCCTTCACTGTTCAGACATTCCTGTAGTGTCTGCCTTTTTTTTTCTCATTCTGAGGTTTTGTTTTGTTTTTAATCCTTCTCAGTATGATGATAGACTTATAGGCTGGTAGGGCGGGAAAGTAGCTAGATTAATGAATTAGTTCATTCAATACCTAACAAACTTTATGAAGCCTGGAACACTGTGTGGCCAAAGAGTAGCTAATGGACAAATGGGGTTCCTAAGAGATGGAAAAAATTTGCAAATTGGAGGGAGACCTGGTGCCCTATCTTAATATCACTCTTATTCAACTCTCTTTAAATCAATTTGCAAAGGATAGCGGCCAGGGAAAGGAACGGTTTCTTTGTAAAGCATCAGTGCTCAAGTGAGAATATTTGCACTAAGAAGTGGAAATAATCTGGATTGTGTTAGAACTGGTGTAGTAGAAAGACAAAGGCTTTAAGGTAAGACAAACCTGGATTTCAAGTCAAACTCTGCTTTTTATTAGCCTAAGGACTACCAATATTTCGCAAGATGGAAAACAAATGTAGTTGCTTCATGTCTTACTTTGGAAAGCTCAGAAAAAATGAAAGAGATTTACAAATCAGTATTATGAAAATAGTCATATGTAATCTACATACTTGCATAACGTCATTTTATAATGTATGATATTCATATGCAGAAATATTTTCATATTTTGCATAAATATTCACTTTGAATGATATTTAGAAATGATTGATCCACAAAGAGTCAGAGAAAGAGATTATGGTTTAGAAGATCTCACAATAAGCAAGATTTATTGAATAACTGGTCAACTTTCAATTGCTAGATTTTCTAAGTGTAAAAGTGTAAAAGACTAAGTGTAAAAAAGTGTAAGTCTAAGTGTAAAAAACTTACCCTCATTAAAATTGACCAGTTGGGTCTATTTATTTGGCCAAGTTTCTTAACTTTTTTAGTTCTCAATTTCCTCATCAATGAAAAGGCAAAGAATATTTACCTTAAATTTCATCAAAGTCCTGGAAACCCTTACATGTGTTCATATCAATGCTTTTGAACCAAAATAAATGGAAATAAAGTAGTGAGAGTTTATCCTATTTCCCTAGGATGGCATACACTGGTAGTACATAGTTCTCCATCTGAACAGCTTCTATAAGCATTCGTGGGTCAGCCTCTGCCATAATATTCTGTTGTGCTAAGACCTGGTCATTGTTACCATTAAGGGAGAATTGTCCCTGCTACTTGAGTAAAGTAGTAGCTCAGTGACAGTCTTTAGTTTTCCCTTTTGCTTTTTCTTTTTATATTTTTTGCACATAATGGCTATGGATTGAAAGAAAACCACTGCATGGCAACCAAAAATCTATCAAATGTCCAACAAGGTATACCTTAGTATAGATAGTACCATCTAAAGAAGACTTACCCTGCAGAAATAAGTCCATGGATTAAAATTTGGGGTCACTTAGTAAGTGTCTTATATAATTATCAAACCAAATCTATTTCAGTAGCTTGAATGGTTGGATCATTGGTTTAATGGAACATATGATGATTTGATCGATAGTGACCAGTGAGATTCACCTAGTTCCAAAGCTAGTGATTACATGACCAAACGTGATCCATCAATACCCAAATTGGCCACTGGAGGAATGTACAATATAATATAGACAGAAAATTTATCCCTGAAGTACATTTTAAAAAGCGTATGTTTGCACAGCTATCCTCTCAGTTCAGAATGATCTCTCCTCTGTACTTCACACTGTCAGCAAACTCATGATTTTAGAAAAAGATAAGAGTTCCACTTCTATCTAGGATGTAGAAAGACGGGAAGAGGAAAAAAGTGCTATTCCCATACTAACAACTTTTTGATGTTTAATCCATGTACATACAAATATATCGTATATATACATATATATAAATGTATATGTTTTCCCCCACAGATGTACACAAGCGTATCCCTTTATACACAGACTCTGAGGGAAAGTGTATTCTATGTGAGAGATTTTCAAGGAGAGTATCTTTAGTACCCAATTCTGGGCTTTTCCCTCATCCTTCTATGATATCCTTTCTTCAAATAACATATTTAGCAAGTGAAATGACTTTAGTTAGTGTTCCCTGTAAACAGACAAAAAAGATCTCTGTGCAAGAGGTTTATTGGGGATTGCATTTAGGAACAATACCTGTAAGGAAGAGAGGGAAAGGAAGAAGTTGCGCTGCACGGTGATTGAGTTATGACAGGGGTCCCAGCTAAACCCTTAGGGAAGTCTAGAGCTAGAATGGCCTTTCGTTGTTTCAAAATGAGGCAAGGATGCAAGTTTCTCAAGACGAACTCTACTCCAGGAGCTGCACCCAAGGAGTATCTACCCCACCTTGACATGATTTAGAGTTTGAACTAATGCTGTAAAAGGGCAAGGTTTGGGGAGGTCTTAAGGAGGAGAAGGTAAATTTTTCATGTGAGAGGGAGGAGGGAGAAAGGGGTGATTAGGCACACATGAGTGGGGATGGATTGTAATTAGTCTTTGAGTGGTGAACATGATAAAATCTACACAGAATTCAAAATACAATGATGTACACCTGAAATTTATATAATGTTATAAATCAATGTTATTGTAATAAAAAAATAAATTAAATAAAAATTTGTCCACAAATTATTTGATATTGCTCCTCTCAAAGGGTAAAGTTTAGTCCTCTCCCCTTGAATGTGAACTGGATTTAGTGACTCATTTCTTACTAATAGCATGTGGCAGAAGTGCTGGTGTATAAGTTAGGTCATAAAAGACATTGTGAAGTCAGCTTCTTTCTTGGATCAGTCACTCTGGGGGAAGTCACTATTACATTGTGAGAACATTCAAACTGCCCTATGGAGCAGCCCAAAGGGTGCAGACCTGAGACCTCTGACCAACAGTCAGCAGGGAACTGAGACCTGCTGCCCACAGCCATGTAAGCGAGCATGGAAATGGATCCTGTAGCCCTGGTCAAGCCTTCAGGTAATTCCAACAGTGGCAGACATCCTGTTAGCAATCTCATGAGAGACCTCCAGCCAAAAAGCATCTCAAATTCCTCACTCGATAAAACTATGAGATAGTAAATATTCGTTTTTTTAATCCATTAAGTTTGAAGGCAATTTGTCATGCAGTGGTAGATAACTAAAATCATCCTTGACAACCTAAAAGAGTGATGTTTTAGTTTAGCAGTGCACAAAGTTTGAAGAGTTTACGTTTAGCAAGAGGGGGAAGAGAGTAAGAATATTTTTTCAGTGTCAAGCTGTTATGCGTAATAAACTAAAAGTGTGTGTAACAGGAAGCCATATTTTTCTAACTAGATTTATTGCTGAATTCATAACCATCTAGGCACCCAAGAACTGTTTGAACCTATTAAATACAAGCATAGAAAAGCAAGGCTTTAAAATCAGGTATCAGATATCCAGTTCACAAATTAATAAAAATGCCTCAAGGTTTTAAAGGGAATTTTTTTTGCATAGAATTTATCTTCAACACATTCAATTAAATCAAATGGTGTATTATGAATTTTTAATTACTATCTTACTATTCATTTCAAATGAGAGAGTTCCCTTTTTCCAGCCTCATTTGAAGTGCTAGAAATTAAAGCAAAATGTTGAAATCTTTGGCTTTCCTTAGAATTTATGTACCACCAACACCCAAAAAACTTATGTAATTAAAAATAGTGAAGAATAAGATAATAAATTGTGAAACAGAATGATGATATAGAAAAAAATGTAAGAACTTTTTTATGAAGTTACTAAGCACCTGAAATGGACTTTATATGAACCGTCTTTAATTACTAAGAGCAGAAGAAAAAAAAGGAAGACATTTAACTATTCTTCTTGTTAGAAAACAAAGGAAAGGTAGGACATTTATCTTCGGAGATATGTTTTTCCTGGAACCAAAAACAAACAGTAACATATCTAAGCATTTCTTGTATATGTGACAGAGAGAATAATGGCTTCTTTGTACTATCCAACATCTGGATGAAAAGAATAATTCTTATGTAGACCATCTGTAATGCTGAAGGAGCAATGCTAAGTGATAAATCAGCGGAGGCACTTTTTCTGGGGATTGAGATCAAGGAGTCAAGGCAGTTCAATTCCAATTCTTAATCATTTTACAGTATAGTAATGGAACTTAGAGTCTACTGGGACATTAGCAAGCCATTTGTTCATCTGCCTGAAATATCAGACGTCTTACACAAACCTTTCAAGTGCCGTGTTGGCGATCAATTCACAGCAGAATTATCCATTACGTGATTGTTGTGCTGATAGCCCATGTCATTGGCTTCATTGAGAGTTGGAGTCTGTGGTTTGAGGGAAGTGAAATTATCATTCTCTCTTTGATTTGAAGAGCCAGCTTTGCATTCTCACACAGATGGAAAACGTTCTCTTGGTTTTCATTACTCAGTGATGCCACGGTGGTCTTTTAAAATAGTTTAGACCAAAGAGATTATAGATAACCATATATTGACATCTATTGACCTGTGTGTGTGTATGTGTGTGTGCGGGTGCACAGGCACACATGCGCCCGTGTGTACGGGTGTGAGTCTGTGTTTCCAGATCCAGCTAACATGTTATTCTATCTTTTGAAGCTAAAGCCCAGAGTATAACTTCCCCCTTGTGATATTCAATCCAGAGTATAGGTTTGGGAAAAAGAAAACTACGAGGAATGGTTAACTAATTAGCAAATCAAGAGATGTGGACAGAAAGCGCATACTCCCTCCCTGGCCCCCATGGCTCATAGCCGCGGGGAACAAGAAGTCGGTCCTCCAGTAACAGTTTATGAGACTCTTCCCACTCAGCTCCTCTTCTAATCCATAGAGACATACATGTAGAGGCACAGTATCCGAGAGTTACCAGTTACTAAATGATTTTATGTGCCAGACACAGTCCTACCAGTTTTTTTCTTAATATTTTATTTATTTATTTATTTATTTATTTATTTGAGGAAGATTAGCGCTGAGCTAACTGCTGCCAATCCTCCTCTTTTTGCTCAGGAAGCCTGGCCCTGAGCTAACTTCGGTGCCCATCTTCCTCTACTTTATATGTGGGACGCCTACCACAGCATGGCGTGCCAAGTGGTTCCACGTCCACACCGGGGATCCGAACCAGTGAACCCCGGCTGCCAAAGCGGAACGTGCGAACTTAACCGCTGTGCCACCGCGCCAGCTCCCCAACAGTTTTATATGTATGTATTTATTTTATGCCTACAACATTCCTATGAAGAAGATATTATTATTATCCGAATTTTAGCTATGAGGAAACAGGAGCACATGAGATTAAGTAACTTACCACGGTCATACAGCTAGTGAGTGACAGAGCTAGTCTTCTGCCTCTTCAACTCACACTTTTATCCACAACATTACATCGCATCTTTTTTCTAGTATGCATTGTACTTTTTACTATAAAAACTTTCATGTTCTTTCTTCATAATTTAAAAAGCAGATGAGCCTGGGAAAACATTCCCAATAAGTTACCAAAAGATTATGTTCTGTTCGAGTCCATTTTTTAAGAACACACATATAATTTTATAATTTTCATGCTTGTATAACTAGTTTTATCTAGCTTTATCATCCTTTGTCCATAGTTGTATTCTATTTTAAATAACTTCTGACCCCAGGAATTTTGTTTATTTTATTTACAGACATACACTTTACACCTTTGTTTTAAAAGATCAGATGTTAATGGTACCCAAATTTGCACATAAGGTTGGTTGGAAAAGCAAATCACACTGAATCAAAGACTTGGTGTCAGGTTCTGTCTAGGACCCCGTGATTGAATAAATACACAGCTAAGGATTGGGGATGGAGAGAGGTTGTTCCACACCGGCTACGCCGCTGCTCCTCTTGTGCTAGCACCTCTAGTTTCCTGAGCATTTGTAAGGAATTTAGTATATTACATTGAGAAAAAGAGGTTAGTTTGCTGCCTAAGAGAAAAAAAAAGGCACTGTCCTTGACCGTAACACAGTAGGTAGGTAGGACGACACAATGACTAAAGCCTGAATCTTCATACAACTAAACTTGGATATAAATAATTGCGATCCCACTTACAAGTCATGTAAACTGGACCAATAATTTCGCCTTGGTTTCCATATTCACATCAGGATCAAAGCTTCTGATAGTATTTGTACAAAATATAAAATTTAATTTCATCTCCAAACATGGAATAGTAATTTACTTACTAATGTCTCTTTTACAAAGTTTGAGGACCATAAATTTAACTTTCTTGAAGTAAATTTTCAGTTGTTATTATATTATTAGGCAATTATCTTGGATGAAACAGTTGTTTTCAACTCAAATAAGAGGAAAAACCTCTACTTGTCCAAATGCCTTGGTGCTTAAGTTATTTCCTTAGGGCAAGAAAAGTTCTGTACTGAAATATAAACAGTCAGCAGATTTTAGTAATATATTGTGAATCCAAAAAAAAAATTGGATTAGAAGGCCTTAAGGCAGTTTTAATTAAACAGGGCAGGGACACCTTCATAAACTCAAAGTCAGGGTTATGCTCCCCTTCAACTCCCTCTTCATCTGGTACAGCCTTGATTCTAAGAAGATAAAATAAATCCAGAGATATAAAACACCAGCAACATCCAATCTAGGGAGCCCCCTCCAGGAATGCAGGACTTCATATATGGGTCATCATAACCCTTTGCAAGAGCAGAAAATAATTTACTGTCCTGTCTAGAACCTCAGAATGTTGGAATGAAGAGAAATCAATCTGTAGTTGGCAGGACTCAGGCACATGCTGAGAAGCTCAGGGTATAAGATCTCCCAAACCCCTAGGAAATGGAGTCCAGGAAGGTTACATGCGTGACAGTCAGCCCGGTAGCTAGCCGAGATCTCCACCAGCTGGGGGCAACGTGCTTGTCCATGGACACTTTCTATAGCCTGCTCTTTTCAAAAATTTTTAAAGGGGTAGGAGAAACAGTGATTATTTTCCCCCTTTGCTTAAACACTTCCAGTGACTAGAAGACTGCCATTCACTAAGGTAGCCACTCGAAAATAGGACCCCTTTCGTTAGTTAGAGGGTGCTTCTTTATTCTGAGAATCTCTGTATAGAAGTGTGTTCTAAACACTGGAAGCCTTAAGGGCATGGTAGAAGATCTGAGAATGGGGATCAAGATGCTAGACATTTGATTCACGGAGAAAGGAGGAAAAGTTTCAAAGGGAAGAAACATTTAAAAGAGGAGGCTGTGTATTTACAAGAAAAACTTTTGTCACCTAACCATCTTATCAAGGATAGTCTCCACAAGGCAGCCTCGTAAAGAGTGTCCTTTCCCTCTACTTCTCATTTACAGCTTTCCATCAGCTAAACTCTAAGTTATTATACATTATAACTACATTTCTGGTTTGTGCTGTAGTTAAATCATAGATGCATAAAAATGGATGGACAACTTTTTAATATTCTTTGAAATCGTAATGAGTATCCTGATAAATTATTGCAATTTCCCAACTTAAGGGAAGACAGGGAAAGCCAGTCAAGTTATGCCTGAGATGGAAACTGCAATGTGTGATATAGCAGAAAGAGGACAATATCTAGAGTTAAGAGATCCAGGTCCTCATTGCAACTTCCACTTACCACTTGCGTGATCCGGTTAAGTTACTTCACTGCTCTGAGTCTCTGTTCCCTCACTTGTGAAATGAAGAACCATCCACATAGGGTTGGCCAAAGCATCCCCAGGAGGTGTAGTCATGTAAAAGCTCACTGTAACCTATAAAGTGCTGTACAAGTGTTAGTTATTTTTTTCATTTTTTCTTATTTCTTTATTTTTTTGTGACTTTTTTCTTATTTCTTTATATGGCTATCTCTAATAGAGAAATATGTCTATGGATGAGATCTTCCTCATTAATAGAGGTATTGCTGCATGCAAATGAACAAGCAAAATCCTCTGTCTCATGGGGGTAGTAGGGAAACATTTGGTTTTGGAAACAGAGAAACCTGAGTTCAGATATGAAATTTTTTTTCTTCAGTCATTTAACTTCATTTTTCACCTTTATAAAATGTGACATGACTTACCTCAATGGATTGTTTCAAGTTATGTAAAATGACACATAACTAGTATTTAACATATGGTACATTTGATATTTCAGTTTCTTTCTCCTCTGAATCAACAAGTCTTACTATAATTGTTATACCTTTAAGAATCATATAGACTTCTAGTCAACGTTTTTTTAACTTTTGGTTTGTAGTCATCCCCTCATCCTTCAAACTTAATATCTATAGCAGGGATAGATACAGTATAAAAATAAAGCTTTAAAAAGACATGGTCCCATTAAAAAATAATATACATTTTATGACACAAATTAATAACGCTGAAGCTTTCCTGGGCTCAAGGTCCAAAATGAGAGTCAATCAGAAGTTCTGCTCTTGAGGAATAAAAGTTCTGCATGTGAGAGGCCGCATCGACACCTGGTTCACAGCTTAAAGCCAGCAGTTTTGCAGAACTCTCCAAATTGATGAAGGAAACTGAACAAAACAGCTCCTGGACCTCTCTAGGGCTAACGTGAAGGTGTGTGCTCTGGGATGCAACAGGCAGCAGGCACAGGCTCAAGTCAAGGACCTGAGCCAAGCCTGTGAGAGAGTCAACATCACATCAGGAGAGGACCTGGAATCACAAATGGAAGATGATGTTCTGGATCGGAGGCCACATGAAGTAGCATGGAAATAACAGAACTATTTGATAGGCAAAATGTTGGGATGGGGAGAATGAGAGACCTCTCACTCAAGATGAGCCTGAGAATCCATATTTCAGCATCCAGCTGGAACACTAAAGTTAGTCATAAAAATCAACAGTGAGAGATAGATTTACTCCAAATGATATGAAAATACTAGAACAATATGAAAATAACTATAAAATGATATGGTTAAGAGCTTCAGATAAATGAAATGATAATATCAAAAACTGAACAAGATATTATGAAACAACGAGGCACATATGAAGAAAGAAAGATGAAAAAATTCAAAAGCATATTTATTTCAATTTTAAAACTCATAGGACAAACTCTCAAATGGGTACAGTACTTGAATAGAGACATGAAGAAATAAGAGAGAATACCAAGGAATTCACTCACAGAGCAGAGATAATAGGGATTTTAAAAAATAAGAGAGCTTTTAAGAAACATGAGAGCAAGATTATGAGTCTCTAACAAGTATGTAGAAATAATATTCAACACTATTCAGCATTCATTTATAATTGAAAAATCACTTTGGAAATGTAAAATAAAGGGAATTTCTTTAACAGGAAAGAATAATATGTTAAAAAAAAAAAGGCAGAGCAAACAAGTGGTTGTAGAACTTTAGAAACATTTGCTTCAAAGACAAGGTCACCCACTGTGACTCCGCTCACTTTTATTTAACTTTTACTATTTGATGTGACAACTCAATAAAAAAAATCAGGCATAATAATTAGATAGATAGAAATAAAAGTAACCTCATTTGAAGTGGATATAATCAGCTGTATAGAAATCAACAGAACCCACTGGGGAAGAGGAAGGAGATGAACAGTAGAGTGTAGCAAGCATGCTCCAAGCAACATTGACCTACCCACATCAATAATCAATTAGAAAATGTAATTTAAAGAAAGGAAACATTTCAAAGAGTAATACAGTTATAAACTTCTTAGGAATAAATCTCACTAAAAAGTGTTCAAAATATTTTGGGAACAATTAGTTATTGCATGAAAAAGAATTAGTTTTATACCCCATATCACACACGCATACACGTGCATGCACACACTCACAATTCCAAATGGACTAAGCAACTACATCTTAAAAACAAAAATTTAAGCATTTAAAAGGAAACGGAAAAATACTTTGCACTAACTGTTCCAAGAAAGTTTTCTTGTATTTGACTTAAAGCCACTGATAATAAAGGAAATTGTTAATATATTTAAATGCATTAAAATTAGTAACTTTTACATGACAAAACGCTCCATAAGCAAACTTGGGAGGAAATTCAGACTGGGAGAAATTATTTGCAATGAATATCTAGAATAGATGAAAAAACTCCAGGAAATCAATTAGAAAAAGAAAAACAATGTAATATAAAGTTGAGAAAGCATGCAAACAAATCTCTGAGGAGGATGCTTCAAAAACTGTATTGATGCATATCAAAATACCCCCAAATTTAATTGCTTAAAACAGTAAGTTTTTATTATCTCACTCTTTCCTTTGGTCTGGAATTTGAGAGTGACTTAGCTGGGGGGTGATGGCTCAGGGTCTCTCACGAGGTTTCAGGCCAGACGTCACCCGGGGCTACCATCACTGGAAGCTTGGCTGGATCTGGAAGATCTACTGCCCAGATAGCTCACCTTTGGAAGAAGTTCTCAGTTCCTTGCTAGTTGTTGGCAGGGGGCATCAGTTATTTGTTGCCTATTGTCAAGAGTCCTCGTTTTTCACTACAGAGACCGCTTCTGGGCTGCTTGAATGGACTTAGGATATAGCAGCTGTCTCCACTCCCACCCCGCCCCCCAGGAAGGGGTACAAGACAGCATGCAAGCAGGAAGCTCCAGTGACTTTTGTACCTAGTCACTGACGTAGCATAGGTTTCTTTTTTCTATTAGTTAGAAGTGAGTCACAAAATCCAGCCCTCACTGATGGGGAGGGAAATTAGGCTCCACCTTTCAAAGGGTGCGTCAAAAAACTTGTGGATGTGTTTTAAACCACCTCTGATGAGGATGCCTCAAAACCTGATAGACTGGAGAAAATATGCGCCACCTTAAAAGTAACCAGGAGAATGAAATTAACAACACAAGGAAATACCATTTCATACCACCAGTTGGACAGAAGTTTAAATCTCTGAAAATAGCAAATTGTGAGAAGGATATAGAGCATCAGGGACTCTTACTACTGTGGAGGGTAGAAATGTTAAACACTTATTAAAATTTTAAATCCACATTCCTTATGATCTAACAATCTCTCTTCTAGATAGACACCTAAACCTCTAGCACAAGCACACAAAAGTAATAAGTAGAGGATGTTTATTATGACATTCTTTGTAATATCAAAAATGAAATAACATAAATATCCATCAATGGGAGAATAAATAAATAGTAATGTATCCATGCATATTATTACTGTACTGTTATAAAAATTAATGAATCAGAGCTACATTTATCAACATGGACAAAATTTAAAAGTAAGACGTGCAGGTTTTTATTCTAAGTCTACATGTGGAATAATAGCATGTGGTAAAGCCACAAGAGTCAAAGCTATACACACACACATATATACATATATATGTATATTATACATATGTATAATGTGTATATACATATATTTTTACACACACATATATATAATTTAACTCATCCGTATGACATAAAATTTTAAAACATCAATGGGAATGATAGATTCCAACTTCAGGACAATGGTTCCTTCTGAAAAGAGAGGCAGGAAAATGGAATGAGTCATTGAGGTTTGCCAACAAACCTCAAAACCATCTGAAGTGGTTTTTTCTTTAAAAATTAAAATTTAAAAAATATCACTAAATAAGGGGCAAGCCCCATGGTTTAGTGGTTAAGTTCAGCATGCTCCACTTTGGCGGCCCAGGTTTGGTTCCCTGGTGCAGACTTACAACACTTGTCAGTGGCCATGCTGTGGCAGTGACACACATACAAATAGAGTACAGATTCACACAGATGTTAGCTCAGGGCAAATCTTCCTCAAGCAAAAAAGGGGAATATTGGAAACAGATGTTAACTCAGGGCAAATCTTCCTCAGCAAAAAATAAATAAATAAATTCACTAAATATAATAAATGTTAAAATTGGTGCAATCCAATCAGTTTATTCAGGCTCTCTATATTTTTTAATATTAATAATGCAAATATTTTTAAAAAGAAAATGAAAAGGAAAGCCAGAATATCTTGCCAGTCATATTATAGGTTCAAGAAAGACAAGATTAGAGTCCTGGATCTGTCATTAAGTTGTGTAAACTAGGCAACCTTATTTCATCTCTTTCAGTTGTAGGCTCATTGATTATTAATACAGAATTTTTTTTGTGATTATGAAATAACATAATATTTGCAGAGTACCCAACACATGCTGAATACTAAATAAATGTTTACAACTATTAATTTAACCCATGTCAGTTTTCTTTCTCCTTTAAAGGTCACACTCTTCTGTTATATATTGGTAAATATACTGTTGGAATTTGGTGGTTTTTACATCCTTCCTGAGGCACCTACAGTAGTCCCCCTTATTTTGCAGGGGAGATGTTAAGACCCCCCCGTGGATGCCTCAAACCACAGATAGTACCGAACCCTTTACATACTATGTTTTTTCCTATGCATACATACCTATGGTAAAGTTTAATTTATAAATTAGGCACAGTAAGAGATTAATAATAATAACTAATAGTAAAATAGAACAATTATAACAATATATTGTAATAAAAGTTATGTGAATGTTTCTCTCTCTCTCAAAATATCTTATTGTACTGTACTCACCCTTCTTCTTGTGATGATGTGAGATGTTACAATGCCTATGTGATAAGATGAAGAGAGGTGATGATGTAGGCACTGTGACCTAGCTTTGGGCTACTCTCGACCTTCTGACAGCTACTATTGACTTTCTGACAATATGTCAGAAGGAGGATCATCTGCCTCGAGATCGCCGTTTACTTTGGGTAACTGAAACCTCAGAAAGCGAAACCACAGATAAGGTGGGGACTCCTGTAGTTGGCAAATGCTTCTCAGCATTGTGGGTTCTACCAATCACTTCACTTCAATTAACTATCTGAAATCATGATTATAATCATCACCATCGACTGCTGCTCCCTCTTCATAGGCATCTTTTCTGCACTAAAACATCACATGGGGCTGTACAGGTATATCAGAAATTACTGAATGGTTGGGATAGCTAAATAACTTAAAAGTTAACAATTATAACTGTACTATATTTAACTTTCCCATAACCAGAACAAAAAGTATCGAGAGTTGTACCTTTCACTGGGGGAATCTCACAGGTGTCTCCTGTTCCTATTGATCTTCTACCTTCAGACACTTTTCATTTGGAAAGAACTCCCACACACAACTTCTTCTAAGTGTCACTCAATGAATCCCCCTGACCTTTCTAAGGAAACCCTCTATGCACCCATTAGAATCGGTCCCCCTCTAGGACCTATTCTCCTTTCTTGAAAGTCTTAGTTATTCATTAAAGAACACACTCCATGGGTGTCACCAAGACAGTCTAGGGTGGCCCTCGGCTCTCCTAGAACCACAGGATAGTCCATGGTTGTGAGGTTGCTTAGATACCTCAAGACTTGGAGAACATTCCACAGCAGGCAAGAACATGCCAATTCTGCTCTTTGGGGAAGTATGAACGGCACACAATTTTGGTTTTCTTCATGCCCAGCAGGTAACCTATTTGACCTCTTACAAATAAATACACACTTATGCATGTGCACATCACCTCTCAAAGACACATGTAAGAAGAGCATCTAAATATGTCTTGTGGAAAACATTTTCCTAACAGCTTCCCAAATACGTGTGACCATCTGCGTCACAATAAAGTTGGTAGTTCGTATAATCATTTAAATTATTGGCATTGTCCATTTCTGTCACCCCTACCCACATTCTCAAATTGCACATTCATGCCAGAATTAGAAAATAAGCCTTTTCTTTGGCGAAATGCTACCTGGTGATTTCTACTTTGGCTGTGAAAACACCATGCTAAAGATTTTTAAATGCTACTTATAAGAGCTTAAGTTGTTAAATAAGACTTATTCTTATAGCTTCTGCTGGTGGCAGGGGAGAGAGGAATGTGTGGGGAGGGAAAGGCACGTTCTTTAGTTAATTGGTATTATAGTTATTGTTGTTGTCATCATAGTTGTCATTCATTATAATTATGGACAGATTTACTATAAATTTATATGCAATGATTTATATTCAGGTTAACTTTAGCCTTGTGTTTCTTTTCCTTTTTATATATTTCATATATATGAATATGCCTAGAAATCTGTATGTAGTGGTAACTGAGCGGGATTCAAGAGATTTACATCCTAAATTACTTGGCTTGGTAAGTCAAAGAGGGGAAAAAATATTCTAATAATCCTCATGCAACTAGACATGAAATATGGTAAAGAGGGAGAGGAAGAGAATAAGCGAGAGCATGCGAGAATGAATTAAGTGTGAAGATTTGATGGGAAACAATGAGGCATTCATTCTTAATAAAGCTAAGACCTGGTGTCAGTTTTAAAGTGAATTGCTATCATCAAAGAGAATTTGTTCACCAAAAGGCAAACCAATGAAAATCAAATGGATTAGATGGGATAAATGCCATCTTCATTTGGACACTTCAAATGAAATTATTCTGGCTTTTGGGTTTCAGGTACACTACTGAAAATATTGTGGCATAAGAAGCAAAAGCCCAAAAATTAGACTCTGCTTCTAGAAACTTTGGCGACTAATCATCCCTTCTTTAAAATAGTAAGGTTTCCTCCTACATAAAATGTGTTTTATCGCAATTTGCAAAACAGTCATCCCTTTAAATTAAATCATTGTTTATCAAGGGAAAGTTAATTGAAAAACATGTTTTCCTAACTAAATGGAAGCCTGCATCATGCAGGCAATAAACATTCTTGCTTGAAAGGAATTCTTGCTCCTTCTTCTAAGACTGCCATGGGAATAAAATAGAAAAAGGAAAAAAAAAAAAGGAGAAAAAAAGCTCCACACAGCCCTGGAGTTGTGTCTGGCTTAGGAGCCAAATGGGATTTGGAACCCACAAGTTTTCTATTCACATCTAAATTTAGCACCCACAGATTTCCCTTTTGGCAAATCGCATTCCCCAAACCCAAGTGCAAGCCATTTTTGAGGAATGCTTCTGTCCGTTGCCCCTTGTTAACAGCCATAGATAATCTGCCCCACTGGACATTTAGCAAAACTATTTTACAGTTCCTGAATGCCCAGATAGTGGAGGATGAAAGGGAAAGGAAGCACCAATATGTGAAATGTACAATGGCAATATTTTCAAGTGCAAACTATCTGTGGGTGAGGACTCAGGCGAAGGCGGTCTTTGACGTAGGCTACCCCTAGATAGAACGCTGCTTTTGGATTCTTTGCTCTTTTCTTGTTGATATGGTCAATTTCCTGCAGACAGAATTATACACACCCTCCTCTGTGCTCTTACAGGATTTTTCTTGAACACTTGTAACTGATTATCAGGCCCTGCTTTGTAAGATTGATTGCTTTTTATGTCGGTCTCTTCCACTTTTTAGTGAACTCCATAAAACCCTCACAGAGCCTAAGATGGGGCTTGCCCTATACTTTATGTTCTGGAAATATTTGATAATAAATGAAAATGACTGTTCTCCTCCTCCTCCTGTTTATCAATCACCTACAACCCTCAAGGATTTGGTGTTTAGAACGGAGAAGGTGGTTCACAGGTAAGGTCCACTCACAAATCTATAAGCCAATACAACCTCTGCACTTGGAGTGAAACGTGGTTGGGGGAAAGGTAAACAGATTCACGTTTTTGAGTGTCTCCTTTATGCCAGGCTCGTTATCTTATTTAATATTCCCCCAAACCTTGTGTATGTATTTTATTACCTCCATTTTCTTAAATAAGGGAAGTAAAGATCGAAGCAATAAAATTACTGGCCCCAAACATGCAAGGATTTTATGCTAGATATGATTTTCAAGCCCAGGTTCCTGAATCCACAGCATGCAATTTATCTAGTAAACATAAGGTAGAGGTGAAAAAAGGTGTATGGTCATCGACAGATAAACAGAAGCCTCAAAATCAGTCCATTCTAAGAGAAAAATATATACGAATGAATTTTGCTGAATAAGACTCTTCCCTGAATTCTTTTCATATCAGTAGCCATTTTTTTTATTTGAATGCAGAAATTGCGTTCGATTGGGAGTCACATTTTACATATTTAATTGCTTTGAGTTTATTTAAGTGAATAAAATCGACCTTATGTTTTTACGAAGCAATTCTTTTTAACATCTACTCGATAAAAAAACATCGTCTGGGGGCACCTGGTTACTTAGCATGTGTTCGGTAAAAGAGATAGTTTTTTTTTAACATTCCAGAAATAATCAAATCAGAGGTTCCTAAAAGACCATGTAGTGTAAGGGCGCTCCTCAGAAATGCCCTCGCTTATACAGGATCGAGGAGAACTCTTTCTCTCACCAATTCTGGAGCTTCTACCCAAGGGGATCATGCTTCTCAGTGCTTGAGTTAGGATTGTACAAACCATTAACTAATTCTAATATAATTCATTTAGGAGACTATAAATTAGTCCATAGTTGAACTCTTTGTATAAAATATGAGCAAAAAGGGGGTCTTAACCCTGTGGCACAGCGGTTAAGTGCATACGTCCTGGTTCGGCGGCCCGGGTTCGCTAGTTCGGATCCTGGGGTGGACATGGCACCGCTTGGCATGCCATGGTGTGGTTGGTGTCCCACATATAAAGTAGAGGAAGATGGGCATGGATGATAGCTCAGGACCAGTTTTCCTTAGCAAAAAGAGGAGGATTGGCAGTAGTTAGCTCAGGGCTAATCTTCCTCAATAAATAAATAAATAAATAAATAAATAAATAAAATATGAGCAAAATGCACTCACTTATACATACACATACAGTCTCTCCATAAAAGACTGGTAGGGAAATCAAAAAGATTATTCAAAGGAAGTCATAGAGAAAATATTAAAGATATAAAACAGCCAAGATGGTAGCCAAAATTGTGCATTCTGCCCAAAGTTTTCCTCAAAATTCAATCTGTATAATAATGTTGTCGTTAGAATACTTGTATAATTAGTAATATCTCAAAATATCCCTGTGAATTAATTAGAGTAAGTTTCATTTTTCATAAACTTGATGACTAAAGTTCACAGAAGTTTTGTGATATGTTTTTCTTTTGGGGAAAAAATGCAAGATGTATAAATGGATGGATAGATAAATAGATCAGTCTTGCATTCTCAACAGGGCAACGTTGGCCCCAGCGGGTGAAAATTGACTCTTGAGGGAATAAAAAAAATCCTTACTTTTAATGCATAAACTCAGATATGCGTACAGCACATGAAGAGATGTACAGTGTATTTATAGTATTAAAATTTCATGAAAGGGTAATTAGGAAAAAATATTTTAAAAGGCTCTTTAGAGAGGAAATAATTTTTTAAAAGTTTGTAAAACCCTGAGAGAGCGAGCGAGAGAGAGAGATTGGGGCAGGATGTGGCCTGCACATGCAGATGGTTTACTATGGATGTTTAATTATTCTATTATTCTTCCATTCTTTGGGATACAAGAATTTTCCCTCAGCCTTGATGAAAGGATAAGAATTAAACTCACCTTGTGCTTGAAGATAGGGAAATGAACTTCTGGTAGCTGTAGATTCTTGCTCCGGGCCCAGTGGACTCCCAAGGTCTATTCTACTCCCAAGGTCTATTGTGAAAGAATAGCAAGAATATTGGGTTTGAGAAGAGAATTACCTCTGAGTGAAGCAAGAAGGCAAAAGGAGGTCAGAAATGGAATGAAGAAATAAATGAAAAGCATCACTAAAAGGGAATCTCAGAAAATTTACTCAAAACGGGAAGAGATTTGCAGTCCATTAAGAGCCAAATAAGTGGGTCTAGTAAAAGTGCACCATAAGGGACGACATTCAAGAGGCCAGGAACCAATTGGAGTTGCTATTTGAAACACAATGTATCTGATTTGTCTGACATTGTCTTCCTCTCTTCTTTACCTGGTGAACTCTTACTTATTCTTCAAGAACCATCTTATATGTTCCTCCATGAAACATTCCCACATCTTCACAGTAGACCCTAATTTCTGACTAATATATGATCACCCTGTAATATTTACTTAAAAGAGCATTTATCACATCTCATTACCATACCTGTTTGTGCCCAAAGAGAGTAACCTCCTTAATACATGAACTGGTGTTTATTCGTCTTGGACTGTTTGTTGACTACTACACCATTGAACATAATAGATGAATAAGACATGCTCCACTGGGCACTTGAGCAAATTAAATAAATTATGGGCAGGCGGAATTATGCTTAGTCCAAAACTCTCTAACCCATCCATATTAGTCTGTTGAGTTGAGAACTGTTAACTTCAAGTCTTAAAGAAGGAAAAGTGGCCTATATTTTTTTGGATGGTGCAGATAGCCAATAGCCAATTCCCTGCCTCCTCAGGCAGGACACTTACAGGGAAATCGGAGAATTCCCCTGTAGGATGAATATAGCTGGCGATGGATGCAATATCAGGACTTTCTCCTGGACTCTGTGCTACTGGATCCCCATTTTTCGTTGCATATTTGAAATGGAGAGCTTAGGAATTCAGGTGGATTTCAAAGCATCATCCTTATGGCAGTGTCATATATCATGAAATTAGAGTTCGTTCCTTTTTTGTTCCTGCTACTCTTGTATGCTGCAAGGACATGATATTCATTGAGGTATTTCTTCAAATGTTTTAGATCACAAATGGGAGATAATTTATCACTGGCTGTTTGCTTGAAAGATCATTTCTTGTGAAATGCAGTTCTAATTTTTATTGACTCATTTGCCTAACTGAGCTTGGTGAAGCAAAATTTAGGACCACAGGGAACTAAAACCTTCTTGCAATTCTTAGGGATATTATTTTGGGTTTTTTTTTCCTGCACAAACTTGATATTTGTTCTATTTTCTTTACTCAAGAATGAAAATCACAAATGTAGTTTTAGAGCTTTCTTACTCTATATAACACAAATATAAAATCAAGCACAGGAAAGGAAATAAGGAATTCAAGTTAATAGTCACAGCTGGGGAAGAAGAAAAGGAAATATAATCAATGCTGAGTTCCGAGGTGATTGCAAATATATTTGTAACTTCATCTTCTAATGAGGATCTAAACAAATGTTAGTACTTAATAAAACTGAGTGATTGAGGCACAGATGTTGGCTATATTACTATCAATTCTTGTTCATACCTAGGAAATATTTAACCATAAAAATACGGTTTTCAATAAAGGAAATTCCCTAGGCAGTGCAGTGTGCTCAGTACCAACACTGGTCTATGCAATGGTCATTGCCTCATCTTCCTTCTACCTAACAGTTCTCTAATTTTTTTCACCTTCCTCTGAGCAACCTTATCCTTCAGGTAGGCTGGCCCTCTCTCCATCTGTAGGGAATGAACGTGATCATCTCTTTGCCAATGATTGTTTTAGGCAAAGTAATGTAATGCAATTTTGGCCAATGAGAGGGAAGCGGCATCTGAGGAGATTCTGGGAAAGTTTTCTGATTTTAATTATAGACACCTGAAGGGAATGATCTCCTTTCCTACTTCTGAGCATTGTTACCTACATGTGAATCTTGGAACTGCTGCAGTCTTAATGATACCTAAGATACCAGCCTTGAGTGGTAAGTGAATATACAAAGAAAGCAGAGGAGAAAGATGGGAAAAGGGGTAAGTTAGTTAATCACTGAATTGACTAAACATGTAACTCATGTCTTTACACTTCTTGTAACGTGAGATGACAAATATTCTTATTTTTAAAGCTATTTTTTAATTGAAACAGCTAAAAACTTTCTAATTGATACATACTTGTTTGTTGACTTATTTTTCTATGGGATTGTTTGCTTAGGATAAATTCCTAAAAGTAGAGTTATCACTCTGGGTAGCTCTTGAAATGTATTTTAAAATTACTTTCTAATATAATAACTTTAAAATTCAACTACCTAGGAAAATGCAACGACTATGAAAAGTAATGACCATGATAACAATTTTTATGGGTAACAAACCGTGTTAAAAACTGTTGAGCTGTTGATCTTCTATCCAGAAAAATATCACAGATGGGCCTGAACTCACAATATTGCCTAAAATTTTAAGGACACTTAGGCCTCCGGGAGCTGGTTCATTGCCTGTGAATTATAGCTTAGGAATCCCTGATACACAGCTGGAAATAACATAAATTATATCTGCATCAGGTATTTCACCTAACGGTTGTATATCCTGATTTATAAGAAAATTTCATGCCAACATTTTATTTATAAATATCTTTTCTATCCTAGCAGTAGGTTGGGCTTTGAAGTTAATGTAACATAGCAACCTTCCTCCTCAGAATCAAATCCATTTTATCCCAGTGCACTGGTTTTCTTTTAAACTTCTTTGAATTCCCTAGTCAAAACTTCCTTATGTGAATATTGTTCTTAAACTTCTCTACTACTCTTATCTTTTTAAGTTGAAGAAGGCAGCTCTGGAATTGTTGGCAAACACCAGGCATTTTTAATTATCATTAGCAAATTGTCGCAAACAGAGCAGATAAAGGAACCTCTGGCTGTCAGAGCCATTAATGCTGATTAAAATAGGCATTTTGTGTGAGCCCATGGTGCAAGTTTGTTTGTTTTGAAGCATTCAAGCTGTAAGGAATCCAGACCAGCCTTTCCCATTGCCATGGCAATACCTGGGTCTTCGTGTGTATATGATGAGTAGAGCATGCTCTGACAGCTAAAAACATTAGCCTGGTCCAAAATGGTGCTCAAATACATAAATGGGGGAAAAGTGAAAAGGCATGTGTACTTGTGAACATTTAACCAGTTCAGTCTCCTTGTAGCCATTTAAACAGACTTCTTATATAGACATTCCCACCCCTACGTTCACATATTTGATCCTATGCACTAATATTGATAAAACATTCAGAACGTATTTAAACAATCTCTTTAGTCTTTTTCCCCCGAGTGTGTGTACTGGTGAAGACCTTTTATCTCTTTCATTAATGTCTTTTATTCTTAATATAAGGGTTCTGAATTAAAAGAGTTAACCAAAAAGACAGTGAAACAAGCTACATGGGACGATAAGAGAATACAACATATCGAAAACCAGTTGAACATTTACCAAGCACAGGATGCAATGCTAAACCCTTTATGTATGTGATATCACTTATGTTAATCATTGAAACAACTCTATGAGATAGGAATCATCATACTCATTGTACATAGAAGATGATTGTAACTTAGAGACACTAATTAGATAGTCCAAGCTCACACAACTATATACAAGAAAACCAAGATTCAAATCCAGACCCACAGCATACTGATATGTTTCTAGATTTAAATATGTTATATGTGTGCGTGCATTCTACGTCTTACATCTATTAAATGTATGTATTGTATTTGTATGTATATTTCTCTCTCCTCTATTTTCAACTCATCTTTCATATCAAAACCTTTTATTGTATCATAATTGACATATAACAATATATTAGTTTCAGTTGTACAATATGATTAAATATTCGTGTACACTGTGAAATGATCATCACAATGTCTAGTTAATATCCATCACCAAAAAGTTACAAAAAAATTTTTTTCTTATGATGAGGACTTTTAATATTTACTCTTATCAACTTTCAAATACACAAGTGTTATTAACTAGTCACTCTACTGTACATTACATCTTTTTTAACTTTTTTGTATTCATACAAATGAACCTTCAACTTTAACATGTACTTCTGTGGTTAAGTCACTCTCTAAATTTCATAGAATATTTTATCTCATAGGCCATAAGAATATAAAGAAAAAAATTGCTCTTACAAACTTTTACTAACATAAACCAAAGTCTACCCAAAATTAAAGAGACTCATTTTTCCTTTCAATTTAGAATCTAATATCCATAACACACATAGGCATTGTGTCTTAAAACGAGCACTGAAATTTTAGCATATTAAGTTTATATATATTAATGCATAAAATTGCATTTTTCTGTGATTTTTCCCTCAGGAATCAAAATAAATCTGTTAGCGCTTGTCATCACCACATTGCAGTTTAATGAGAAATGAGTTTCTTCACAAACACACAAATGTCCCCTTTCAACATTTTGCTCTTACTTTGAAAATTCAGATTATTGAGGGATTTTTAGATTGTCCTGATTCAGATTATTGAAGGAGGTTCTAGTTCAAATAAAATATCAAAACCTGACACCAACTGACCCTACATACCAGCAGCTTCCACCAGCTGCTCCTGTGCAGGTGGAATTGCAACGGAGCACCTGAAAGAACGGATCCATCGAAGACCTCATCGCTCTTCGCCACACCTGCCACACAATTTAGGACAGACGTTTCACAGAATGAGTGATTATATATTTCTTTCCACTTTTCATTAATTTGGTATTCTTAAAAAGTCATCCTCAACAAATTTACTTTCTTTTGGGGAAAAGAAGAAGTCAGCAATACTTTCTCCCTCACTTTCTTGCACGCTTATCTCTTTCATATACTCAGGTTACAGAGGAGGAATTGTCATCTCTTTTCTCTAATGTACACTACACGAAACCAGAAATAATGGTATTTTCTGCTTGAATGCAAACCAATCGTTTATCTGGATGTCCCTGAAAGGACTTAATTTGCTCAACTAGTCAGTATTCTGCCTCCGTTAAAGGATCCCAGACACACACTTGGACTTCTCTTTTGACTCACGTTTTGCCCCCCTGGTCACCCCCACACCCCACCTCCTCAAGCTTTCCCAAGTGAGAACTGGCTGCCAACCCCTACCCTTCACCTCCTTTAGGCTTTTGTTCTGTGCTTTAGTTACCAAGAGTGCTGTGTCTCAAACCTAAGGGTTCACATTTGCCTAAAATAAATAATAAACAGAGGGAATAGACAATCAGCTTGTTTTGCCACCTTTTCTGAGAGCATGACGTAATGCCGACCTATTCAGCAAGCCCTGCAACTGGAGACAGACATTTAGAGAATCTCAGTGGTGAAAGATGAGGAATGTCCCAGCTAGTCTGGCAGCAGAATCCCAGCTAACACACTAGAGGCTTTTTAAAGGCACAGTGGGAAGAATTTTTAATGTTTCCCTTCAGAGGGGGATTTAACGGCACATTGACAAACCACCTAGACATTTCGTTGTGCTTGGAGCTAGAATGTGTCTTTTCTTGGATCTTTACACTATTCTGCACAACTCTCAACAGGATCAATCCTGTTAAACCTTGGCTTGTTCTATTGGCATTTCTTATTTTCTCGCCTGATTAAGGAGAGAGAGAGAGAAAGAACTAAAAGAGATTGAAGGAGTACGTTTAAATTAAATAGTGTTCCATTATCCGAGAATTATTGGCAGAAACTATTTATAGTTTTGAGATCTTTATAGAATTATTTTGCAAAGCTCTTCTCCCAATTAATTTAATGTGTTAGGTAAATAAAGAACATTGCATTTTTAGAACCAATGGAGATAATGAAAAAAACACTCAAGAAGGTGACCAAGAGCATGCATTACATACACACGTTTATATAAATGTGCATATGTGTCTATATGTAGCACAAACATATGTGTGATAAATATACATGCTTAAACAACATACGTAATGTGAAATTACACGTCATTCCCATTTATCTCACTTCTCTGTGTCTCAGACTCCTTTCTGTAAAATAGGATGGGCAAGCTAAAGGTCTCCAATGTTCCTTTCTAACTTTAACTCTAATGAATCTGTAAGCTTTAAAGATTTTAAGTTCAACAGATATTCCAAGAAAGAAGCTAATATGGGATGGCATGGTTACAAAAATCTTTATGGAGGAAGAACTCAGGTAGTACATTGAAGGGTAAACAGAATGTGCTAGAAACAATAGAGGTAGAGGTAGACTTTTGTGAGATTAAATTTAAAAAGTTGTATCTCTCCAATAGCGACAAATAAATAATTTAAAATTTTCACTGGTTAATGGAGTTGTGGGAGCAAATGATTGCCCTGGTGAAGGAGGGGACCTGTTCTCTGCCCTTTGTCATGGAAACTAGAGCAGTGTCAGGATTTCCTTGAGAACTGGTCCTAAATCCTAAATTGCCCCGAGGAATAGGTTACAATCACAAAGTTGTGTGCCTGGTAGAGAGACATGGAAAGCTAGAATTATTTTTCAGCTGATGATATGGCTCTGGGCCAGGCAATCAGGACTGGTAAGAGTTCACCAGACTTCATGTCCAAGAATTACTTTATAAACTTCAGGGATCACCTGAACAACTCCTTTTGTCCCCGCCCCCCCCCCCCCCGCTTTATTGACATGTAATTGACATATAACTTTGTGTAAGTTTAAGGTGTACAGCGTATTGATTTGATATACTTATATATTGCAAAATGATTACCACTACAGAATTGGCTAATATCCCATCATGTGACGTAATTTACCATTTCTTTTTTTATGAGAACATTTAAGGTTTACTCTTTTAGTAAGTTTCAAGTTTATAATACAGTGTTATTAGCTACAATTCCCATGCTAAAGATTAGATCCCAGAACTTATTTGTCTTATCGCTGGAAGTTTGCACCCTTTGACCAGCATCTCCCCATTTCCCCAATCCCCCAGGCACTGGTAACCACCATTCTTTCTATTTTTAAAGTGGTCTTTAACTCTACTGGATGTCTCAAAATTGATTGAATCTCTGTAGTAAATAGTTACTCTTTTTGCTCCATGATTCATCAAACCATCTCAGTTGAGAACCTTTGGAAGATTTATCTGAGAAGAAATAATTAGCAAAAATAGATAGGTGGTCATCAGATGCATAACCTAAGAATGATTTTCATGACATATTTTTAAATGAAAAAGAGCAGGTTATAGAAGACAGAGCACTTTATGATTGTGCATAGACACAATTTCTATCCCACAAACTACCAATCTGAACTTGAAATTGATCTTTGGCAAGATTACAGAGAGGAAATTAGGAACACGATAGTGTGAGGTTTCTCAGAAGTAGGAAATGGTGATAATGAATTCACTATATCAGGCAAATTTCATTCTTTTTCATAGAATTATTAACTCTGTTGATACGAGATTTCACAAACAATTACCAGAGACAGAATGGAAGAACAGAAAGAATATTAGGCCTAATTAGAAATCCAGATGGACCATCATTTGGACTGTTGACCGAGCAAGTGTTATGTCCAGAAGCAAAAACTCAGGCCAAACTTTAGGCACAAACAATATCAAATGAACAAAGTTATTCTAGGTAGGCAGTAAAAATATATCAAGTTGAAACGAATAAATGTATTCCCAGAGACACATGCAAGAGTAGGATTTAGAGCTAATGGGGCAGAGTGGAGATAAGGGAATGAGGCTGGTCATGCACAAGCTGCTGAGGAAATTCTTCCAGAAAGCCTGGTGTTGCTTCTGCTTATCCTTGGATGTTCAATGTGGCAAATAATTTAAAAAGCTCTGACCACAGCTTCTGTAATAGAATGATATAGTCATAATCTATCTAAAACTTAATAAATATTTCCTGCTGTACTTGAGACAAGCTGGAGAAATAAGAGCTGCATGAAAATTCACATCGATAAATTCATAATTAACCGAGTAAGCATATCCAGGACGTGGCTATTGAATCTTCACATAAACTTGGAGGAAGCTTTCCTAGTAGTATACCTAGTGAATTATGCTTGCTTCTGCCCTGTTCAACATTTTAGTAGCAACTTGAATGGAACTATTTGAAAGGCGGACTAAAATACAAAATGGGGCTTCAATGATAGGCAAAATAAAGTGTAGTGTTTAAGATAAAAAGAAAATATTTAAGGTTCTGTACTGGATTTATTTTTGACAGAAATGAGGGAGAACTAAATGACAAGAGAGTTATACTATGTCTATAGATTGAAAGACTTAACATCACAAAGATATCATTTCTATGCAAGTTCATCTATAGAAAATATAATTCTGATCAAAATGCCAGAAAAATTTCTTTCCTTCTGATGTTTCTTCTAGAAATTGAAAAGTGATTCCAAAATATGTACAGAAATGCAAAGTATCAAAATAACAAAGAAATCTTGTTACAAAATAAAACTCAAACTAAGCTTGATTAAAAAAATGCTTTATTGTACTAAAAGGAAGACAACACATATGTAACATACAAATATTTGGTCAATGATGAAAATGACACTGCAAAACGGGAAGCGATACAGTTCTTTCGGTGTAAGGTACTGGTTCACTTGATATCTATATTTTTAAAATATATGAATATTGACCTCCTCCTCACACCAAGTCCAAAATTTAATTCCAGAAGAATCATAGCTAAGGAAGTAAACAGTGAAACAACAATAAGTAAAAGCTTCTAAAAGATAAGATACAAGAAAAGCTCATGTCCTTGGAAGTCTGTTTCCTTAAGCAGATTTCTTAAACATTAACCATAAAATATTAATAAATTAGACTTTGTTATAATTAAGTTGTAGTTCACCAAAAGATATTAAGGGTGAGAAATATCAACTGAAAGACTGGTAAAATATTTATAATACACATGTCCTACTTGTACTGAAACATATAGAAAATTCCTACAAGTAACAAAAGGATATAAAACCTATTTAAGAAATGGGCAAAATACTAAATAGCCACTTTAGAAAACAGGATATACAAATGCCCAATAAGTATTTAAAAGTGTCTTCAAATCTTTAGTTATCAGAAAAATGCAAATTAAGCCACAAAAACTATCACTACTCCACTAAAATGGCTAAGATTAAAAAAAAGACACCAAGTATTAATGAGGATGAAAAGCAAATAGAACTCTCATACATCTCTGTGAACTTTAATGGATACATCCACCTTGAAAATCTTTTAGCAGTGTTTACTAATCTGAATATATAATGCCCTAAGTCATTAGTCATTCTACTCCTATGTATAAACAAAACAGAAATGAATGTATAAATGCAACAAAAGTTATGTATGAGAGTGTGGATGAAAGCTTCATTCATGATACCCAAACTTGGAGACAAAATAGTGGTATATTCGTACAATGGTATATTATACATAGAGTAAAACAGAGAATTGTTGCCACACAAAGGCAAACATACATAATATTGAGAAAATGAAACTAGACACAGAAAGTACATATTGTATGATTCTATGTATATAGAGTTCAAGCAGTGGCAAATCTAATCTATCACGGTAGAAGTCAGAATAGTGCTTATGTTTGGGACTGGTATTAACTGGGAGGGGGCATAAGGGAGGCCTCTAGGTGTAGGCAATGTTATAAATCTCTGATTAAATAGTAGTTACATGGGAGTATACAATTCTGAAAATTTATCCAGTTGTAACATTTAAGATTTGCATATTTTATTATTTGTATGTTATACTTCTATATAAGAAAACTAGTAAAAATCTTTAAAAAGCATTAAAAAATTGAATCCATGTATATATAGAAAGACAAGAGCTTAACCAAGAGGCTTTTATGTTTCAATATAATATTGGCTTAATTTTTGAAAATCAATGTTATTCACCACATAAACAGATAAAAAGGAGAAAAAAATCATCTCAGTATATGTGGAAAAATGATTTGATATAATTCATTTATATCTGTGATTAAAAAAGAAGACAGCCATATGAAGCTAGGAAGGGATAGAACTTCCTTAACTGCTTAATTTATAAAAAGTATTCATTAAAAAAAACTGCAACAAACATCATACATAATCATGAAATATTGATAGTATTTCCCCTGAAATTGGAGACAAAACAAAGACATTTGTTATCAGCACTTCTATTTAACAATATATAGTAAGTTCTGGCCAGTTGAAGAAAACACACACACACACATAATATGCCTATAATGATTGGAAGTGATACTGAACCTCTTAATCTCAAGTTCGTGTGCCAATGCGCAATAAGCCAATCACTGAGACATCAGTGCTTGGAAGTAGAGAAAAGTTTATTCAAATTGGCCAAAATGAGAAGGCAGGAGGATAGGTTCTCTCAAATCTGCCTTAACAAAAGAACAAAGCAGGGGGTTTTATAGAGCTAAGGGGCTTGGGAGGAGGAGTTTTGTAGAAACAAAGGGGAAGTCTGTGTTTCTTTCACTCCAGATAAGCTCTTGGGCAACCAGACTTCTTGGGTCAGCAGCAGCCTGGGGCTGGTTATCTGCTGGTTGTAACTTCCTTAAAGGCATTCTTTTTCTTCTGTGAAACAAGCTCATAAATCCTTGTGACCCTTGAGTCACCCCTCAGGTTAAAAAGAAAAGCAGCAAATTAAAAAAATTGACTTCTTTTCATCTGTGTCTGTGTTGGGAACGAGGTCAAAGGGTAATTATGTTCTTATTGAATATTTACAGTAACCCTCAGGGACCAGGCTTCAGAAGGTAAAAAAATAAAACAGAATATTCTTAGATACCATATTGTATACATAGAAAACTCAAAAGCGTCCACAGGAAAAAGAATTGATAAATTAATTTCTAAATAGTAATAGATAGAAATTGATGTATAAAATCAATGATATCTTCCTATAGCAGCAACCAGAAAATATAATTCATAAGCTACCATTTAGAAGTATCATTAGAAAATGTCACATACCTATGAATATACCCTTTTTAAAAAGATGTGAAAATTCTCCCTACAGAAAACTACAACAAATATTTCAAGAAGTTTTTAGAAATTTAACAGAAGGATAGTTCATGCTCAGTATTGTAAAGATATCACTTCTCCCAAAATGTTTTATACATCTATTGCTAACTCTGGATTCCAGCAGATGTTTATTTGAAGTTGGCAAAATTTAGTCAAAATTTATATGAAAATCTAAAGGGGCAAGTGTGTTCAAGATGATCTCAATGAAGAACAAAGGTGAAAGATTTACATTTCCACATATCAAGTCTTATTATGAAACTAACAATAATTTAGACTATGTGGTATTTATGTAAGAATAGACCAAAATACCATGGAACAAGAGGGAGTCCAAAAATAGACTCACCCGTATATGAATACTTGATTTATAATCTTAAAAAATGACATCTGACCCTTAAATCAACTCCTGCTGGATTTTACATCTAAATATGAAAAGCAAAATAATAAAGCTTCTAAAAGTAACTAGGGAAATAAATTTATACCCTTGGGACACATAAATACTAACCATAATGGAAAAGTTTGATAAATCAGACATGTTAAAATCAAGGCACCTAATTTGTCTAAAGACAACATTAGGAGAAAAGAATAGACTTTAATACAAAGAAAAACCAAAATCTCCTATAGAGAATATATATAAAGCTCTTCAACAAATAAAACTAAAAAAGTAGACAACTCAACACAAAAATGAATGAAAGACATTAACAGGCACCTCACAAAATACACAAATATCAAACGTTTTTGGGCGATAAACCTGAGAAAAGATTTTCAACATTACAATTTATCAGGTAAATGTAAATTAAAACAAAATTACATACATACACACATACCAAATAAGTTAAAATCAAAAAGGCAGACGATACTAAGTTCTAGCAGAGACGTATAGAAACTGTAATTTCCGGACACTGCTGGTCTAGATGACACTGATGTGTCAAGGGTAGGAGCCCCTCGGCTCTGCCGCTGCATGTATGCAAGCCTGGATTAAGAGAAAGTAAAGCTGAGCCCCTTCTTGAGCAAGGGGAAATTCAATCCAAAGAATATAAATACTGCAAAACAGTTTTGTAAAATCTTTTTATCAATTGACAGCCAAAAATCCTTGGGGCAGAAACAAAAAATCATAAGGCGCAGTTTAGTTGAGGTCTTATCAGTTTATAACTGTGTTCAGCTGATTGCCACAGAAATGGCTAGAGCCAAAAGGTGAACCAAGATAAAGGGAATAGAGTGTAAAAGATGTCCAGCATATCTCCCATCCCCACGCCATTCAGGGTTGCTCATTCCTACAGTGTGATCTGTCAGTCTTCAACGTGATGGTCAATAATCCTTAACAGATGATTAAACAAGATTAATAGAAATGTTACAATCCCCACTGCTGCAATTGTTCCTGTGACTATAATTCATATTTATCATTTTCTCCTTTCACTTATTCTAGATTTCTCTCATGCTCAATGAGTACCTCACTGGATATAGGTTGCATATGTAATGGGGAGACCTTCATCCTCAAGAGATTAGAGGCTTTACCTTTGTTGGACCATGTGGTTATAATTGCCAAGGAGGCACCAAGAAATGCCCACAATGAATGTTCTAGGATTTCAGCCACTCCTTTCTTTCCTCCTTGTGCAGCAACAACCTCAGCTCCTTTGTGTAGTCTAGGTCAACCATCCATGACAGTGACGTAACTCCTTTTTCCCTGTTGTTCTACAGGCATAAGAAACTCCAAATGTCCAGCAAATAATAGGCATGTTTTTAAGATCAGTGGAACCTTGCCATATCTTCTAGTATAAGCACTGCCTCCATTCCCTTTCCTAGGAAAGAAGAATTCCAAATCAGCTGAGTCTAAGACTATGGGGAAGAGACACAAATTCTGCAATCAATATGATAAAGAGATGGGAAAATTCTACTTTCATACCTAGTTTTCCCAACTTATGTATAGCAGTTATTGAGAAACAGCCCCATCTATTAGCTTTTGCTTTAATGCATATATCACATCCTAGAGGACAGACCCTCAATCCTACAGCGTGCGTGCTAAAGTTGGTGTCTTTGCTGAGTCTTTAATAGGCCACCTCATTATTCAATTAAGCTGGCTGCTTCCAGGTGATGTAGTATATGGAGGAACCAATGGATTCTGTAGTCGTGTACCCATCGTGTCACCTCCTTTGCTTAATGGATTGTCTTGTCTTGGACTATATAGTCCATAATTCAGTATTATTAAATCAAGATATTCTCTAGGCCTGAAAGGTAGTGGTGATAGCAGAAGCACAGAGGGCAGAGAAGGCAAACTCATTGAGAACAGTTGTCAATTCTGATAAGAAAGAATTTGTTCCCATTGCAGGCTATAAGGAGTTGGACATAATTAACTTACTACTCAATGCTGGTTGATCTCAGCAAGGGGGTTGTGCTTCATCATGAGCTCAGTGGCAGTCTCTATAGCTAGCAGGTTTTGCATTGCCAGGAGCTAGATCAGGCTTATTGAGAGGGAACACATATTATTGTACCAATGCTTAGCCTTCATCCCTGCCACATGGCCACATATTTCATGAAACCATGGTCTAATCAGTGAGGGGTGCCTGAGAACAGAGACTGGTTGTCATTCATAGGATGAAACATCTTATCTTAATTTTATGTGTCTTCTCTATGATCAGTGCTCTTTGTTGAGCATTAATAGAGACACAAAATCCATATACTTTGTGCCCATTCCT